>NC_040090.1:66874665-67177695 GCF_003369695.1 Bos indicus x Bos taurus
AATCTCACAGCATTCAATCTAGGGCAAATCAATTCCTGCTTCCTCAGACCCTCCCTCAAACCACTCATACATGCATGCATGCTAAGTCGCTCAGTCGTGTCCAATTCTTTGTAACCCTATGGACTGTAGCTTGCCAGACTCCTCTGTCTATGAGATTCTCTAGGCAAGAATACTGGAGTGGATTGCCATGCCCTCTTCCAGGGGATCTTCCCAACCCCAGAGTCTATTACATCTCCTGCATCGGCAGGTGGGTTCTTTCCCACTAGCACCACCTGGAAGCCCAAACCCTAACAGGTCCTTTCTAACATCCTCTTACCAAGATATCTGGTAATTCTCCCATGGCTTTGTTCTCTCTCACTTCAGGGAGTAATAAATTCAACTTGTTTAATTACATGTATATTCCTGGAGAAGGCAATAGCACCCCACTCCAGTACTCTTGCCTGGAAAATCCTATGGATGGAGGAGCCTGGTAGGCTGCAGTTCATGGGGTTGCTAAGAGTCGGACATGACTGAGCGACTTCACTTTCACTTTCTACTTTCATGCATTGGAGAAGGGAATGGCAACCCACTCCAGTGTTCTTGCCTGGAGAATCCCAGGGATGGGGAAGCCTGGTGGGCTGCTGTCTATGGGGTCGCACAGAGTCAGATGCGACTGAAGCAACTTAGCAGCAGCAGCATGGTAGATCTTTGGTTGGATCACATAAACAATACTTTGGCTTTTTTATCTTTAGACACTTGCTTGGAGGGCAACCAGCTGCTGTGTAAGCTGTGTAAGCAGACCAATTACTCTAAAGTCATCAGTTTGTGAGGAAGCCCAAATTAGCACACAATAAAAGACCACAGAGCTCAGATGGTAAAGAATCCACCTGCAATAAGGAAGACCTGGGTTCCATCCCTGGGTCAGGAAGATCCCCTGGAGGACAGCATGGCAACCCACTCTAGTATTTTTGCTGGGAGAATCCCCATGGACAGAGGAGCTTGGTGGGCTACAGTACATTGGGTCGCAAAGAGTTGGACATGACTGAGCAACTAAGCATAGCAGCAAGAGACCACATAGAACTAAATGCAGAGAGATGCTTGTCAGCCCCTGGATGCTGTCACCATAACACTCCCACACCCTCACCCCCTTGCCTTCCAGCTTCAGCTACTTTCTGATTGTAATGGCAAGAAAGATTTTGAGCCAGAACTGTGTGGTCCAGACCTCGTTAAATTTCTGATCCACAGAAACCACAAGAGATAATAAAATGATTGTTGTTTGAAACCAGTAAGATTTGGGGTGATTTGGTACATAACAAGATAACTGAAACAGGATTGAAAATTACATTAAGTATCAGGCACACAGTAGGTGCTCAATAAGTGGTAGCTCTTTTTTGGTGCTTC
Source organism: Bos indicus x Bos taurus (assembly GCF_003369695.1). Taxonomy (NCBI): domain Eukaryota; kingdom Metazoa; phylum Chordata; class Mammalia; order Artiodactyla; family Bovidae; genus Bos; species Bos indicus x Bos taurus. The sequence continues at coordinate 66,876,046 of NC_040090.1, forward strand.
TAAGAAGATTGAAAAGTGAAAGTGAAAGTTACTCACTTAGTCCTTTCTGATTCTTTGCCACCCCTCCAGGCTCCTCTATCCACAGAATTCTCCAGGCAAAAATACTGGAGTGGGTAGCCATTCCTTTCTCCAGGGGATGTCCCTGACCCAGGGATCAAACCCAGGTCTCCTGCATTGCAGCTAGAGTCTTTACTAGCTGAGCCACTAGGGAAGCCCCAGAAGTAAGGTTATTATGTGCAAAATCTCCAACACCTGAACACATTTTAAAAATACTTATTTTACACTTTTTATTTATTTGTTTATTTGGTTGTGGCAGGCCTTAGTTGTGGCATGCAAGCTCTTAGCTGTGGCATGTGGGATCTTGTTCCCTGACAGGAATGGTATCTGGGCCCCATGGATAGGGAGTGAGGAGTCTTAAGACACAGGACCACCAGAGTAGTCTCCCTAAACAAAATATTTCAGTAAATTTCCTTTGACAAAAACCTGTGGATTAGTGTCCACAGATCCACTCAATGTATTTTAATCCTGATGCCAAAATAATGTAGACTGATTAATAATCCTTAGTAAGAGGCTGCACTCGTTTTGGAGCAAAGCTAGAGCAATACTATTAATGTTACCAAAAGGAGGGTGTGAGGGGTCCGGCTGCTCACTGCTCAAAAGGCCAGTTTGGTGTAAAGGAAAGTTTGGTTTATTTCAGTTGCCGGCCACTGTGCAAGGAGGGTGGTAGACATCTGTTCAAAGGCCACCTTCCCCCTTGACAAGCAGTAGGTGACAGCATTTATAGACAGAGTGGGTGGGGGTGGGGGGATGTCTAAGGCAGAAACAGCACAGTCCTCTCTAACAGTCATCTTCAAATTGGCCATCAGTGGTCTGACCAGCATCATCTTGGTGGTTTTAGGTACAGATAATCTTCAGTTCTGGAAGGCACTTGTTCGCACTTCTTTGCAGTCAGTTCTCAGAATTGTGACAGTTCATGTCCTAGGTACAGTCTGGTCATCATGTCGTTAACTTTTCCACCTGGGGTTTTAGTATCTATGAGACAGCTCACAGGATATGTTTCAGAATATTATCTACAGACCTTGAGAAAGAACTAAAGGTCCTTGACTATGCTTAATGAAAGTAAAAGTGAAGTCATTCAGTCGTGTCCGACTCTTTTCGACCCCGTGGACTGTAGCCCACCAGGTTCCTCCATTCATGGGATTCTCCAGGCAAGAATACTGGAGTGGGTTGCCATTTCCTTCTCCAGGGGATCTTCCCGACCCAGGGATTGAACCCAGTTCTCCCGCATTGCAGGCAGACACTTTAACCTCTGAGCCACCAGCTTAATGATTACATTATTATTATTTAGTCTCCTTAGACTGTTTTCCTTTGTCTCAGCATTTCTCACTTCTCTGATTAAACTTATTCTTTGATTAAAGTTTTCCACAGGCAAAAGGCAGGCAGAGGACATCGTCGGGGGGCAAGTACCATATGGTCCTGCTCCATTTCACTAGTGCTACTTTCTGAGGAAGAGTTTATGTTTAGAAAATACATATAACTTTATCCATAAATTTGGAATATACATGAATGGTTGACTACATTTCCTGGTCCCCATTTTCCTGTGGGGGTAAAATGTTGAGCCAAACATGACAGATCTTTGTTGGCAAAGTAATGTCTCTGCTTTTTAATATGCTGTCTAGGTTGGTCATAACTTTTCTTCCAAGGAGAAAGCATCTTTTAATTTCATGGCTACAGTCATCATCTGCAGTGATTTTGGAGCCCAAGAAAATAAAGTCTTTCACAAATCTAATCTCTTTTAGTTCTGGAGGTCAGAAGTCTGAAATCAGTTTTACTGGGCTATAGTTAAGGCTTCAATTGACAGAGTTATTTACTTCTCATGGCTCTAAACTTCTAGTGGCTGCCTTTACTCCTTGGCTTGGAGATTCCTTGATCTTCAAAGTTATTACTCCAACTTGTGCTTGTGAAACAGAGAAGGGCCATGTGGGGCTCCCAGGCATGGAGAACTTTCTGTCCCCCATTTCTTGTAAGAAAGACTGCAGCCATTATGACCTTTCCTGAGTTCCAAAGGGTGGAATGGAACAGTTGGTAATTAAGGGAGAAGCAGCCAAGAAAGCACCTGAGGCAAGATTAAAGGGACCAGAGCAGCTTATCAAGATTAGGAGCCAACAACCTGAGATCCCTCAAACACCAATCTTGTCAGGGACCCTCACCTTTGACTCCCTGTTATAAAATCCCTCATCGAAGTTCTTGGGGTTGAGACACACAGTTTTTTGAGACAGAAGCCTGATGTGTCTCCCTTTGCCTGGCAAAGCAATAAAATTTTCTTTTTCTACTGCAAAGAGCCCCTCGATGAAAGTGAAAGAGGAGAGTGAAAAAGCTGACTTAAAACTCAACATGCAAAAAACTAAGATCATGGCATTTTGTCCCATTAATTCATGGAAAATAGATGGAGAAACAATGGAAACAGCGAGAGACTTTATTTTCTTGAGCTCCAAAATCACTGCAGATGGTGACTACAGCCATGAAATTAAAAGATGCTTGCTCCTTGGAAGAAAAGCTATGACAAACCTGGACAACTATTAAAAAGCACATACATTACTTTGCCAACAAAGGTCTGTCTAGTCAAAGCTATAGTTTTTCCGGTATTCATGTATGGATGTGAGAGTTGGATAGTAAAGAAGACTGAGCACTGAAGAATTGATGTTTTTGAACTTTGGTGTTGGAGAACACTTGTGAGAGTCTCTTAGACTGTAAGATCAAACCAGACAATCCTAAAGGAAATTAATCCTGAATATTCACTGGAAGGCCTGATGCTGAAGCTGAACCTCCAATACTTTGGCCACCTGATGCGAAGAACTGATTTATTGAAAAAGATCCTGATGCTAGGAAAGATTGAAGACAGGAAGAGAAGGGGATGACAGAGGATGAGATGGTTGGAATGTCATCACTGACTCGATGGACATGAGTTTAAGCAGACTCTAGGAGTTGGTGATGGACAGGGAAGCCTGGCATGCCGTAGTCCATAGGGTTGTAAAGAGTTGGACATGATTGAGCGACTGAACTGAACTGAACTGAACTTTCTACTATACCCAAAACTCTGTCTCTGTGATTTGATATTGGACCAGTGTACAGAGAGGGGCTTCCCAGGTGGCTTAGTGGTAAAGAATCTGCCTGCTAATGCAGAAGATCTCCTGGAGAAGAAAATGGCAACCCACTCCAGTATTCTTGCTGGGAAATCCCAGGGACAGAGGAGCCTGGTAGACTACAGTCCAAGGGGTTGCAAAAAGTCGGATACAACTGAGCATGCACATGCAGATACAGAGAGATTTCATTCAAATTTGGGGTTTCTGTAGCTGCTATCTTCCTGGGTCGGGAAGATCCCCTGGAGAAGGAAATGGCAACCCACTACAGTACTCTTGCCTGGAAAATCCCATGGATGAGAAGCCTGGTGGGCTACAGTCCATGGGGTCACAAAGAGTCGGACACGACTGAGTGACTTCACTTGGTAGCTGCTAAACTTGGAGTTCCTCAAGCTACATTTCATTTTCTGAAATCTATTTTCTTTCTTAGAATCTTCTCATGGCCTGCTCCCCACTTTGGCCACCTGAACCTTGCCCTGGGAAGGACGCAATCAGGGAAAAGTGGTCCCAACTCTTTCTCTTGTCTTTCTTATCTCCTTTCCAGAAGCAGGAGTCTACAAGACCCACCAACGTCCTCATGTCAATGAATCAGGAACTTTATGACCCCAGTTCCTAGTCCCAAGGGCCTGCACAATCATGGGAAGCCATGACCCAGGTCCAGAGCACCCTAGCTGAGTGCCAGGGGTTGGCATTCTTCTCTGACACCTCAGAGACAATTCTGAATGTTGAAAGGCAAAATGAACACACCTGTAAGGAAGGAGACACACCTATTTCCTGCCATATCAGTTAAGTAAACATCTTAGAACCAACATCCCTCCAATATGAGCTGGTGAGCCCTAAGGGCAGAGGAAGGAGACCACCTGTGATCTAGCAGCCATCAGACTGCAGCCACTCCCTACATTGACACCAAAGAAGCTCAGGATGTGAAAAAACACAGGTTACTGTCCCCAGATAGCTGAGATACATATGAAAGCAATAATTTCAATGAGCCCAGACTCTTGTATCTTCCCATACATAGAGAGGATCTTCCCTGTAGCTCAGACAGTAAAGAATCTGCCTGCAATGAAGAAGACCTGGGTTCGATCCCCGGGTCAGAAAGATCCTCCAGAGAAGGGAATGGCAATCCACTCCAGCATTCTTGCCGAGAATCCCATGGACAGAGGAGCCTGGCGGGCCACAGTCCATGGGATTGCAGTGAGTCGGACATAACTGAGTGACTAACACTAGTACTACTTTTATACACAGAGAAGCCCTAAATCCCTTAACTTGGGATAATCTGGTTTTCTTTAAATAACAATAATCTTTTGATGTTCAGACTACCTCCCCTGTGCTGTAAAACTTCTGTATAATCTGGTTCCTTCTTGTGCCTCTCGGGGCAGTTCTCTCAGGGTCACTTGAGATGCTGTCTCTCAGGCTTGAAGTCCTAAAAGTTTCCACCTAATAAAACATAACTCTCAGCTTTTAGGTTGTGATTATTTTTCAAGTCAACAACATGCTTCCAGGATCCTTTTAAGATAGGACACAAGATTTTACCTGTGTTTTCAGTAGAAAGGAGACACAGAATAAAGCATTTTCAGTTCTTTTAGATGGCAAATATCTTTTATGTTAGTCAAAGGGAGGAAGACTAGGTCAGGGGAAGGGTTAGCTGGTCCTTTCAAGTTAGCAGAGGTCAAGAACTAGAGGCTGTAGTGATGCTGAGCAGCGCCCTGTGGGGCTCCTGGCCATGGAGGCCTTTCGTTCTCTCATTTCTTGTATGCAAGACTGCAGCTTCCAAGACCTCCCCTGAGTTTCAAACAGCAGATTCATACAGTTGCTTATCAAGGAAGTAGCAGCCTTGAGATAAGGCTCATCCTATATTAGGAGAGGCACCACCTGAGACTCTGTACACAACTTAATTTTGTCAGTTGGTGTTGTTCAGTTGCTCAGTCTGACTCTTTATGATCCCATGGTCTGCAGCACACCAACTACCCTGTCCTTCACCATCTCCCAGAGCTTGCTCAACCTCGTGTCCATTGAGTCAGTGATACCATCCAACCATCTCATTCTCTGTTGTCCCTTTCTCCTCCTGCCTTCAATCTTTCTGAACATCAGGGTCTTTTATAATATCAGCTCTTTACATCAGGTGGCAAAGTATTGGAACTTCAGATTTAGCATCAGTCCTTTCAATGAATATTCAGGACTGTTTTCCTTTAGGATGGACTGGTTGGATCCCTTTGGAGTCCAAAGGACCCTCAAGAGTCTTCACCAAAACCACAGTTCAAAAGCATCAATTCCTCAGTGATCAGTCTTCTTTATGATCCAATTCTCACATCCATACATGACCACTGGAAAAACCATAGCTTTCACTAGATGGACCTCTGTTGGCAAAGTGATGTATGTGCTTCTTAATATGCTGTCCAGGTTTGTCATAGCTTTTCTTCCAAGGAGCAAGCATCTTTTAATTTCATGGCTGTAGTCACCATCTGCAGTGATTTTAGAGCCCAAGAAAATAAAGTCTGTCACTGTATACATTGGTTCCCCGTCTTTTTGCCGTGAAGTGATGGGACTGGATGCCACGATCTCAGTTTTTTGAACGTAGAGTTTTAAGACAGATTTTTCACTCTCCTCCTTCACCATTATCAAGAAGCTCTTTATTTCCTATTAATTTTCTGCCATAAGGGTGGTGTCTTCTGCATATCTGAGGTTATTGATATTTCTCCCAGAAATCTTGATTCCAACCTGTGCTTCATCCAGCCTGGCATTTCACATGATGTACCCTGCATATAAGTTAATTAAGCAGGATGACAATATATAGCCTTGGTGTACTCCTTTCCCAATCTGGAACCAGGCCATTGTTCCATGTCTGGTTCTAACTGTTGCTTCTGGACCTGCATACAGATTTCTCAGGAGGCAGGTTAAGTGGTCTGGTATTCTCATCTCTTTAAGAATTTTCCACAGTTTTTTGTGATCCACATAGTCAAAGTTCTTGGTTCATCTACTGTTGAAGGCTTGCACAGAGAATTTTGAGCATTACTTTGCTAGCATGTGAAATGAGTACAATTTTATGATAGTTTGAACATTATTTGGCATTGCCTTTCTTTCTTTGGAATTTAAATGAAAACTGACATTTTCTAGTCTTGTGGCCACTGTTGAGTTTTCCAAATTTGCTGGCATATTGAGTGAAGCACTTTCACAGCATCATCTTTTAAGATTTGAAATAGCTCAGGTGGCATTCCATCACTTCCTCTAGCTTTGTTTGTAGTGATGCTTCCTAAGGCCCACTTGATTTCACACTCCAGGATATCTGGCTCTAGGTGAGTGATCACACCATCATGGTTATCTGGGTCATTAAGATCTCCTTTGTATAGTTCTTCTGTGTATTCTTACCATCTCTTCTTAATACCTTCTCCTTCTGTTAGGCCCACACAGTTTCTGGCCTCTATTGTACCCATCTTTGCAGGAAATTTCCCTTGTTATTTCTGTTCTTGAAGAGATCTCTAGTCTTTCCCATTCTGTTTTCTTCCTCTATTTCTTTTCATTGATCACTTAAGAAGGCTTTCTTATCTCCCTTTGCTATTCTTTGGAACTCTGCAAACAAATGTGTACATCTTTCGTTTTCTCTCTTGCTTTTAGCTTCTCTTCTTTTCTCAGCTATTTGTAAGGCCTCCTCAGAAAACCATTTTGTCTTTCTTTTTCCTGGGGATGGTTTTGATCACCACCTATTGTACAATGTTACAAACCTCCGTCCATAGTTCTTCAGTCACTCTGTCTATAGAGTGGTCAATACTGAGGTCAGATTGATTATATTCTTTGCAGCCAATGATGGAGAAGCTATATACAGTCAGCAAAAATAAGACTGGAAGCTGACTATGGCTCAGATCATGAATTCCTTATTACCAAATTCAGACTGAAATTGAAGAAAGTAGGGAAAACCACTAGACCATTCAGGTATGACCTAAATCAAATCCCTTATGATTATACAGAGGAAGTGACAAATAGATTCAAGGAATTAGATCTGATAGACAGCATGCCTGAAGAACTATGGACTGAGGTTTGTGACACTGTACATGAGGCAGTGATCAAGACCATCCCCAAGAAAAAGAAATGCAAAAAGGCAAAATGGTTGTCTGAGGAGGTCTTACAAATAGCTGGGAGAAGAAGAGAAGCTAAAGGCAAAGGAGAAAAGGAAAGATATACCCATTTGAATGCAGAGTTTCAAAGAATAGCAAGGAGAGATAGGAAAGCCTTCCTCAATGATCAGTGCAAAGAAATAGAGGAAAACAATAGAATGGGAAAGACTAGAAATCTCTTCAAAAAACTTAGAGATACCAAGGGAACATTTCATGCAAAGATGGGCACAATAAAGGACAGAAATGGTATGGACCTAACAGAAGCAGAAAATATTAAGAAGTGGCAAGAATACACAGAAGAACTATGCAAAAAAGATCTTCATGACCCAGATAATCATGATGGGGTGATCACTCACCTAGAGCCATGCATCCAGGAGTGCGAAGTCAAGTGGGCTTTAGGAAGCATCGTTATGAGCAAAGCTAGTGGAGGTGATGGAATTCCAGTTGAGCTATTTCAAATCCTTAAAGATGATGCTGTCAAAGTGCTACACTCAATATGACAGCAAATTTGGAAAACTCAGCAGTGGCCACAGGACTGGAAAAGGTCAATTTTCATTCCAATCCCAAAGAAAGGGAATGTCAAAAAATGTTCAAACTATCACACAATTGCATGCATCTCACATGCTAGTAAAGTAATGCTCTACATTCTCCAAGTCAGGCTTCAACAGTACATGAACTGTGAACTCCCAGATGTTCAAGCTGGATTTAGAAAAGGTAGAGGAACCAGAGATCAGATTGCCAACATCTGTTGGATTGTAGAAAAAGCAAGAGAGTTCCAGAAAAATATCTGCTTCTGCTTTATTGACTATGCCAAAAACTGTGACTCTGGATCAGAACAAACTGGAAAATTCTTCAAGAGATGGGAATACCAGACCACCTGACCTGCCTCCTGAGAAATCTGTATGCAGGTCAAGAAGCAACAGACCTGAAATGGAACAATAGACCGGTTTCAAATCAGGAAAGGAGCACATCAAGACTGATTGTCACCCGGCTTATTTAACTTATATGCAGAGTACATAATGCAAAATCCTGGGCTGGATGAAGCACAAGGTGGAATCAAGACTGCTGGGAGAAATATCAATAACCTCAGATATTCAGATGACACCACCCTTATGGCAGAAAGCAAAGAAGAACTAAGAACCTCCTGATGAAATTTAAAGAGGAGAGTGAAAGTTGGCTTAAAACTCAACATTCAGAAAACTAAGATCATGGCATCTGGTCCCATCACTTTGTGGCAAATAGACGGGGAAACAATGGAAACAGTGAAAGACTTTATTTTCTTGGTATCCAAATTTCACTGTAGATGGTGACTGCAGCCATGAAATTAAAAGATGCTTGCTCCTTGGAAGAAAAACTATGACCAACCTGCACAGCATATTAAAGAGCAGAGATATTACTTTGCAACAAAGGTTTGTCTAGTCAAAGCTATGGTTTTTCCAGTAGTCATGTATGGATGTGAGAGTTGATCTATAAAGAAAGCTGAGCATTAAATAATTGATGCTTTTGAACCGTGGTGTTGGAGAAGACTCTTGAGAGTCCCTTGGATTGCAAGGAGATCCAACCAGTCCATCCTAAAGGAGATCAGTCCTGAATATTCATTGGAATTACTGATGCTGAAACTGAAAGTCCAATACTTTGGTCACCTGATGTGAAGAACTGACTCATTGGAAAAGACGCTGATGCTGGGAAAGATTGAAGTTGGGAGGAGAAGGGGTCAACATGGGATGAGATGGTTGGATGGCATCACCATCTCAATGGACCTGAGTTTTAGCGAGCTCCAGGAGTTGGACAGGGAAGCCTGGTGTGCTGTAGTCCATGGGCTCACAAAGAGTAGCACACAACTCAGCAACTGAACTGACTGTCTATTACATTTAATCCCTTGAATCTTTTTGTCACTTCCACTGTATAATGGTAAGGAATTTGACTTAGATCATACCTGAATGACCTAGTGGTTTTCCCCACTTTCTTCAATTTAAGTCTGAATTTTGTAGTAAAGGGTTCATGATCTGAGCCACAGTCAGCTCCTGGTCTTGTTTTTGCTGACTGTATGGAGTTTCTCCATGTTCAGGTGCAAAGATATAATCAATCTGATTTCAGTATTGACCATCTGGTGATAAGCATATGTAGAGTTGTTTCCTGTTGTTGGAAGAAGGTGTTTGCTATGACCAGTTCTCTTGGCAAAAATTTGTTAACCTTTGCCCTTTCATTTTGTACTCCAAGGGTAAACCTGGACTCTACACACACCTTAATCTTGTCAGTAACCCCACCCTTTTAAAACTTCGCTGAAGAAAGCTAGAGTTTTACTGCCTTGAGCCTTATCACACCCCCCTGCCAGACTATACAACTTTTACCTATTCACCAGGGACGGGGGCATTGTTCTAGAAACGCTAGCCTTCTGGATTCCCCGTTTGCCTGGCAAAGAAAGCAAGCCACTCTTTCCTTCTCTATGGTTCTGACTCCCTATTTCTGTTTGTGATTGGTACATAGAGAGTCAAGCTTTTGGCGGCAGTAGCTAAATCACCGCTTCTTAGGTTAGTACACTGGCATAACCTCGATTCACCTCATTTGCTGATTTTAAATAAAGAACTTGAAATGCATACTGGGTGTCGCCCAGCAGTGAAGCTCCACTGCCAAGGCGGGAAAAAAAAAAAGCGCCTTTTCTCCTGCTGCTGCTTGCTCTCGGAGGTGCCAGACTGTCATCTGCTGATGGATCGTCTGGCCCCAGGGCCTTGACAGTTAATGATTTGCCGCAGAACGAGTCCGCCCAGCAGAGGTGAGAGAGGGACGCCGGCGAGAGCGAGAGCGCGGACCCACTGGCCGAGCCAAGCCCCCACCGGCCGCACAAGCGCCGCCTCCCGTCTTCCGGGACCCGGCACTTCTAGGGGTTCCGGGCGCCGGAGACCGCGGGGCTCCCATGGAGGCCGCCTCGCCGGCGGGACCTAGCGGCCGGCAGCCGCACGCGCCGGGCTCGGCCAGCCTGCTGCTCTGGATCAAGGGCAAACTCTTCACCTGGTGAGTGGAGGGCAGTGCCCCGCGGCCGGCTGGGCTGCGGGCGCCGCAGGGAGCACCCCGGCTCGGGCTCGGCGGCCGCGTGCGTTGGGGAAGCTGGTTCAGGCGGCTCAACACGTGCCGCTGGGGTTTTACTCCTTACTGGCTTTATGAAGCTCTTGGTGTCCCTCCCTGGGCTCCCTCTTAGAAATCGTGGGGATGTGTTTCATAAGATTTGATGGGAAATTCTTTGGGCATCATTAGGTCTGTCCCCGGTGGCCTCCCAGCCTGCAGGGGATGGAGCCCCCAGGGATGCTGTGAAGGAGGGGTCCCCACCCTCGGGCTTGGTAGGTGAGTAAGCTCCTCTCCCTGGAGCCTGTGTCCACATTCCACTGCTGCGGAGCCCAGTCCACTCAGTTGAGTTCACCCAAGTGAAAAATCGGGGTTGAGTTTTCTGGTGCCTCCTGGAGGTAGTCGAGAGCCAGCTCCTTCCTTGGGCTGAGATGAGAGGCGACGCAGCCACCTTTGGGTTCAGGGTCCTCAGAGAAGCTGCTTCTGTTGTCACCATGCTCTGTGGAAAATAGAAGTGTGTTTAAGGGACTGGGAGAGACTCTGGGTCGGGGAAAACATTTTTGTGGTCGGTGGACGACTTGTATCCTGGAAATAGAGATAACTCAGGATCTAAATAATGAAAGCCAGCATTCATGGAGCATTCACAATCAAGTATTGTGCTTAGGAATTTTTATGGATAATATTATTTAATCCTTACCACTTTATGAGATGGCACTGTTGTTATCCCTACTTTGCCGATGGAGAAACAAAGAAAGCTAAAGCAACTTTGCAAGGCCATGCAACAACCGGTAAGGAATGACGCCTGTCCACCCCAGTCTCAGCTGACCTGAAGTGCTCCTGGCCACTGGCTCATTATGACACAGGCATTCCCTGCCCCGCACCCCCCCCCCCCCCCGCCTTTTTCAGATTAACAAATCGAATTTTTCATAAAAGGTTGTGAAAACTATGTCTTGAAAAGTCATACCATTTTCAAAACTAGATCGATAATGGTGTATATATTTTTGTCATGTAAATAAGAATAGTTTTAAACAGCTGTATATCTTTAAAGGGGAAAGGTGGCCAAAAATCACCTTGCATTATCCAGCAATATACAGTATGCCTGATAATTTAGACAGAAGTTCTCAGCTGGGAGGCAGTATCTAAGAGTACATGTCTTAGAGTAATGTCTAAGAGTACAGACTCAAATTCTGTTTGTGCCACTTACCAGCTGACTGACTGTGGATGAGTCATTTAACTCCTCTGTACTCCAGTTTTCTCACTTGTAGAATGGGGATAATAACAGTACCTATTTTGTTGTGATATTGCACCACAGGAGTGGCAGACAGCTTGGTTCATGGTACTATTCATGGGTTAGTTTCATTCATCATCAGCCCCCAATTCTTGGGTAATAGGAAGGCATGGTGTTGCTTTAGGAGATAACAGCAACCCCGAGACAAGACAGACGATACAGCAGATTAGTTTAGCAAGACACAGGAAAGATGAGCAATATTTTTTCCCCTAATGCTCTAATATTTTCAATCTGTTCCATTTTATTAATATGAGGAATATCTCATAGCTTCCTAGACATGAGATTTCTTCTCTCTCTAAACACACTATTTTTGTGTGCCTCCCTTATTGATTTTTATTTTCTTCCCTGTGTGATAGCTGTTTGTGTGCATCTTACATTCCTGATGGACAAAGTCCTTAACAGCAGGAAGTCAGATCTTTTTTTCCCCTCCACAATCCCACAAGTGAATGAATGAATAAGGGATGACTAGAGTTCTTGAGACTTCCTTTCCACTCTACCATACTCCCTATAATCTTCCCTTTATTGATCTTTATTCTGAGGGTCTTGGGCTGGAGCTTTTGGCAGAGCTCTTTTGTTCATTTAGATTTTCAGTCCTACCTCTGGCAACTGTCCAAACATAAATTCTGATTTGCAGTTTCTCTTTGTCTAACCCAGCAATCAGAAAAATGCATTTTACCCAATAGCCAGTACTCCTTATATTTAGTATTTTAAACTCTCAGTGTTAAAACTCATCTCTTCTGCTAGACTTCAAGAGGTGAAGTAGCTCATTACCTTAGGAGCTGGAGGGAGCTGGGTGGAGGAATGGTTCCTGGCTAGAAAACCTGAACCTTTTTAACTTCTCAGCACTGCAGGAAGTTGTTACAGGGATGGGCAGTAATGCGGTGTAGGGAGGAGGTAAATGTGGACTTTAAAAGCCTTCCACGTGGCCTCTGGCCTTCTCTGCCCAAGGGTATATTCCTCTCCCTACCCCCCGCCCCCCAGAACAGTTCTAGGAATAACCCAAAGGTTATTCCTGCTTATCTCTGCTCCTTTCTTCAGGTTCATTTGGAGGAATATGAGATGGCTGCCAGTGCTTATTTCTCTTCTCAACAGTGCTTCCAGAAAGTATCTGGCGTCTACCTCCCGCTCTAATCCCTATTGTCACTACTTAAGTTTAGACCTTTATCATTACTGGCACATTTGTCACAGCTTCCATTCATGCCTTCATCTACCCTAAATCATCTCATTACAGAGGAACCAGTGAAGTGAGTAAAGTCGTTCAGTCGTGTCCGACTCTTTGCGACCCCATGGACTGTAGCCTACCAGATTCCTTTGTCCATGGAATCTTCCAGGCAATAGTCCTCGAGTGGATTGCCATTTCCTTCTCCAGGGGATCTTCCCAACCCGGGTATCGAACCCGGGTCTCCCGCATTGTAGACAGACGCTTTACCGTCTGAGCCACGTGCATGTCCAGAGTAATGCCAAGTAACACTGAAGGGTACCAATAACTGCCATCAAATGAGAATTTTACCCCCAATAAGGTATCCTTCAGGCTTCTCTAATAGCTCAGTTGGTAAAGAATCCGTCAGCAATGCAGGAGACCCTGGTTCCATTCCTGTGTCGGGAAGATCTGCTGGAGAAGGGATAGGCTTCTAACTAACATTTCATCAGCCCTTATAAAAAGTTTTTTTAGTCCCTTTGATAGCCGGTTGGACTTCCCTGGTGGCTCAGATGGTAAAGCATCTGCCTACAATGTGGGAGACCCAGGTTCGATCCCTGGGTCGGGAAGATCCCCTGGAGAAGGAAATGGCAACCCACTCCAGTACTCTTGCCTGGAAAATCCCATGGACGGAGGAGCCTGGTAGGCTACAGTCCATGGGATCGCCAAGAGTTGAACACGACTGAGTGACTTCACTTCGCTTTGATAGCAGGTAAGTAATTTGCCTAAGGGCAGATTGCTGTTGATGATCTCACAGAGGCAGCTGTGAGCAGGGGCCTCACATCTTAATTCCCTGCCCAAGAATTGAACCTGGGTAGCGCAGTGGGAGAAGGCGATGGCACCCCACTCCAGTACTCTTGCCTGGAAAATCCCATGGACGGAGGAGCCTGATAGGCTGCGGTCCATGGGGTCGTGAAGAGTCGGGCACGACTGAGGGACTTCAATTTCACTTTTCACTTTGATGCATTGGAGAAGGGAATGGCAACCCACTCCAGTATTCTTGCCTTGAGAATCCCAGGGATGGGGGATCCTGGTGGGCTGCCGTCTATGGGGTCGCACAGAGTCGGACAAGACTGAAGTGACTTAGCAGTAGCAGCGCAGTGGTAAAGAATCCTTCTGCCATTGTAGGAGATGCAAAAGACTTGGGTTTGATCCCTGGGTCAGGAAGATCCCCTGGAGAAGGGAAGGGCTTACTCTAGTATTCTTGCCTGGAGAATTTCATGGACAGAGGAGCCTGGTGGGCTACAGTCCATGGGGTTGCAAAGAGTCAGACATGTGTCCTACTTAGCAAACAGGAGGCTGGTTTTAAGAGTCTGGCATGAAGCCCATCTTTCTCTTGCTCTAAGAAATGTAAACAGGTGGCCAGTTGTAAATGCCTAACTGTGGCCCAACTGTCTCCTGCCCCAGGGAGAGGCAAAGTGGAGATAGTTTCATTTGATTCATGTTGTTGTTGTTTAGTTGCCAAGTGGTGTCCGACTCTTCGCAGCCCCATGGACTGTAGAGTCATTTGATTCTAAACTAAATGTTTGCAGTACTGTTTCAGAAATCTCACTGCATCATGTTGAGGGTGAAACCTTTTGGCTTCCTCCCATTACCTGCACAGTGGTTTGCAATTTGGGGAAGCTCTTGGTGGGGGCACTGAAGTTTCCTCTGGGTCCATTATGGGGGCAAGATGGGAAATAGAAGCTGGTGGGCTCCTGGGCTGGCCTTTGGCCCCTGCTCGGTCCGTGGCTTTGCCTGTTTTACAGTTGGGCTTTTGTGCAAGGTGTTTGAAGACAGGGTTCTGCAGTTAAAACAAGGCTGAGAGCCACTGGTTACTGCATGGAGCTCAAGCTGTGGCTGTTGGTACTGCTTCTGGCCGCTGTTCCCTCCTTTTCTTTCCTCTCCCTCTCCCTTCTTCCCTCCTTTGTCTTCTCCTTACCTGAACACAATTATTATATTTTTAGAGGTTTTTATTATGATAAAATATATATATATATAACGTAAAGTTTACTGTTTTAACCATTTTAAGTGTCTAATTCAGTGACATTACGTATATTCACAATGTTGTGCATGCATCACCACTCTCCATTTCCAGAACTTGTTAATTATTCCAAACGGAAACCCTGAACCTGTTATCCCCTAACTCCACATCCCTTTCTCCTCACAGCCTTTGGTGACCACTATTCTGCATTCTGTCTCTACAAATTTGACTATTCTAGGTCCCTTTTATAAATGGAATCATGCAAAATTTTTCCTTTTTTTGAGAGCTCAAAGTTCTTGACGTGAACTGTGAGGCTGTCTATCACTGGCCCACTTCCCTCTCCAGGCTCATTTCCCAGGACGTGCATCTCTCATGTGGTGGCCCAGCAACACCGGCGCGCCTCTGAGTGCCTTGCTGCCACACGTCATTGTCCATGTCTTTATATTCGTACCTCCCTCCTTGAATGCTTTCCTCTCTGACCTCATGGCTGCTTAAAGACTCTTTGCAGACAGCACTAAGTCAGGCAGTCTTCTTCCTTGGCTCCTTGCTGTCTCTCTGTTGGGTGCCCTTCCTCTATGCTCTTCTGTACCTGTTTCCTAACTCATTACATTACCATACTGTAACAAAAAAGTAGTTTTCATGAGCTACAGCTATGGAAGAAGCAAATTGCCTCTCAAGGTAACTGCTTGTGTACATTAGTTTTGGTAGGTTTATTAAAAAGTTATAAAGCTTCCTTATATTTTTATTTACTGAGGAACATCAGAGAAAATGAAGTATTTCATGCAGGTGAATTTTACAGGTAACTTTTGACTCACTTTTTAAAAAATATTAAGACTTACTTTTAAACCCAATCAAAGTGGCACTGTTTATGTAATGGATTACTCACTTCTGTTGTCATAATTTTGGGCAACAGTTCTTCACCATTTAATTGGTTTGTATCAAACAACTGTCTAGGTTAGGACAACCCACTGAAATACTTAGTGAGTCCATTTGCAACTAATTCTGGAGATTTTACCAAGGAAAAAATCCATCATTTAGAAGTCTTCATGGTATATTTAAAATAGAAATGAGACTACTTGCCTTTTAATAAACAAAGTGCATTCAACATAGTACCTTTTCTTAATGATTCAGGATCATCATTATGATGATTATGATAATTAAAATTATTCTGCTGAGTAGTCATAATATGCTAAGAGGCCATTTGAGTTAATATTTTGTCTTATTTTTTTTGGACTTCTTTCTCATAGTTGTCACACATGTTTTTTTTTCTGTATTATGGAGCATATCTAAAAGTCTACATTTTTCTAGATTATGACTTCTAACCTATTAATGCTGTAGAAACTAGATAACTCATTTCTTAGAATTGCTCATAGTCAAAGTATAAATAGGCCCTATTTATAAATCTTTATAAATAGTATAAAGATTTAAATGGTTTTTATTTTAATAAATTATAAAAACTTTAAGTCTACAGATTGTGGGATTTCTTTTTAGATGGTTAGAGGGGTCTTTGTTAATTAAAGTCATCAGATAAGTAATATGTCATGAAAACTTGGTTATTTATGCCAATGATGCAGAGAAAGATTCCATTAAAAACCACCTGTGAATCTCAGACTTCTTTCTAGTCATTTCTTGGAAGTCAGTATTTAAGGAAAGTATTGACTCAGTTTCTGCAGTCCAGCAAATCCTACTGAGATCTTGAGGCTAGTATTACTATGCTATGTGATTTAGAGCTTCCCAGAGTAGTACTCTGCAAAAGAGTACTACAGAATATTTTTTGAGTTTTTATTTTATGATGGAGTATAGCTGACTAATAATGTTGTGATAGTTTCAGGTATACAGCAAAGTTACTCAGCCCTATGTATACATGTATCTGTTGCAGGAAGGGGGATCCCTTCCAGGGTCCAAGAGAACTGTTGTCTAACACTCAGAAATGAATTGTCCAAGGAGACATACGTGCTGACAAAGCAAGAGATTTTACTGGGAAAGGGCGCCTGTGCAGAGAGCAGTAGGGTAAGGGAACCAAGGAGAACTACTCTGCCATGTGAATCGCTGTCTCAGGCTTTATGGTGATGGGATTAATTTCTGGGTTGTCTTTGGCCAACCATTCTGACTCAGAGTCCTTCCTGGTGGCGCACACATTGGTCAGCCAAGATGGATGCCCATGAGAAGGATTCTGGGAGGTGGTCTGACACGTGGTGTCTCCTTTTGACCTTTCCTGAACTGGTTGGTGGTGGCTTATTAGTTCCACTGTAATGGACTAGGACTTCCTGTTGTAAAATAACTCATGCAAATGGTTATTACTATGGTGGGTGGCCAGGGTAGGCAGTTTCAGTAAGTGTGCTTCCCCTAACATATCCATTAGAAGAATATTTCTTAAGCTTTTCACTGTGGTGTCAAGTCAGAGATAAAATAATGTTAAAAGCCAATCTTTGTTGAGTTAACTTTACTTAGTATACCTAGAGCAACCTCACTATTCCAGGACGTCATGTGGATTAACTCATGTAATCCTCTGTAATCTACAAAACTCATGTAATCTACAATAATCCTCTGCAGTGTTATACTGGCATTTCCAGTCCCCTAGACACATTTGGAAGCTGAGGCACTGGGAGGTTAAATCTCATTCCCTAATGGGATTAGTCACACGGCAGTAAGGAAAGCAGCCAGGTTTCATCTCCTCCAAGTCAGTCTGGTCCCAGCGCCTGGGCTGCTACCACTGTGGTGACCCTGCCTTCTCTGAGCTGGGCACCAAACAGAAAAATCAAGCCCGGGACAATTTTACCCACTAGAGTTTTTGCTCTGGGCTGTTCGTATCCCCTTGGGGTGCCAGGGAGAATATAAAGTCACAGGATAAATATAATTCTTTTCCTGGAGCATCATTTATTTTTTAGATTCCAGTTGCATGGAAGTATATTAATCATAATCCCTGGCCCATGACATGCTTTCATAGTTGGCCCATGAATGACTAAATTAATTTTTTTTGCATGCAGAATGTTCCTATATACCTACTATCAGCCCTAAAACTGGAATTGTGATGGTAATTTTCATCTACCTCTTTCAAACCATTGACTAAAAAATTAGTCACATCCTGAAAGTAGAGAATATTTCATTTGGTGGAAATGTTTAGGACTCCTAGTCCGGGAGACAGCATCTCAGAGGCCCTGAAAAACTGCTCTGAGCAGGCAGGAGATGGAGTCAGGCAACGTACAAATTTGCAACAAAGGGGTCGGGCAGTCTGACCATCGAAGATTATTGTTAAGTAAGGAAAACCAGGTATCGAGGAATTTAGCACCTTTCTATGTATGGGAAGATGCAAGAGTCTGGGATTATTGAAGTCATTTCTTTCATATGCATTCAGCTATCTGGGGCCAGCATCCTGCAATTTTACAAAAGTATTCTCTTCTCTCTTGAATTCCCTTACGGCTCACCAGCTCACACTGGAGGACGGTAATCGCTGATGACTGTAATATCCCTAAGTTCCTTGGGTAGAGTGTGGTGCCATTTGTTGGCAGGGCTCAGAAATTCACATTTGGAGGGCTGGAATTGCAGATAGTGATGACATTTCTTGCTAGCTGATATGGCAGGAAATATTTCATTTCACACTATCCCTTCTTTCCCAACCAAAGATAATCTCCATCCTAAATCCTTCTTTCACCATTTCCTTGCTCTCATTTTGGTATAGTGTTGTACCTGTATACATTTCTAAAACTTATATTTTATTATTATTTTTTTAAAAACTGTTTTAAAAGTATATGTTATGAATAATCTGTTGGGATTTATTTATACCCCCCATATCGCATTGCTAAGATTCATCCGTATTGTTGCCTGATGCTGCAAAACACTCCCTTTTGCTTCATATAATATTCTTTCCTGTGAGTATACCACAGTTTATGATCTCATTCCATTGAGGGGCATTTGGGCTTTTTTCTATGTGTTTTGGAATAGTGAACAGGAGTTTTAGGAACATTCTTCTACTGTCTCCTGTTGATCACTTGTAAGAGCTTCTTAATACATACACATGCACACACACATACACCTATGAGAGGAGTTGCTGCATTAGAGGGTATGTGGTTGTTCAACTTTATAAAGTAAATGCCAAACTTTTCCCAAAGTGTTTGTATGAACTTATACTCCCACCAGCTGAATATGAGAAATCCTGTGAAACAAATATCCTAGCATTTGATGTTATCATACTTTAAGATTTTTACAATCAAGTGAATGTAAAAGAGTATCTTAATTTGTGTATCCCTGATCAGTAATGAAGCTGGGTCTCTGTGTATGTTTATTGGCTTTGTTTCTACTTTTGAGAAATACTCGTATTACCTGTGAAATACCCATCTTTTGCTATTACTTTTATATCAAGTGGCATCTCTATGGGCTTCTTTTATGGCTCAGCTGGTAAAGAATCTGCCTGCAATGTGGGAGACCTGGGTTCCATCCCTGGGTTAGGAAGATCCCCTGGAGAAGGGAGAGGCTACCCACTCCAGTATTCTGGCCTGGAGAATTCCATGGCCTGTATAGTTCATGGGGTCGCAAAGACACAACTGAGTGACTTTCACACACACATACATAATGCAATTTACATAGATTTTTAAAGATGCCACCTGAGAGCTTAAAAAATTGGAGCTTATATCAGGTTCCCCACTAATGCTCATTTACTTCTCCTTGCCTGATACTGGCAGTTCCAGTTGAAAAGGTTGAGAGTGGTTGAGACCTGGCAGGCATAAATTAGGAGCAAATGAAGCAGACCAAGGAGGAAAGTGAGTTTTTCTGGTTTAAGGTCTGAGGAATGTTGAAAGACTGTCATGACTCACTCCTTTACACCTCCCTTCTCCTCCCAGACCCAATCCTCAGGAACTTTCAGACTTAGATTCCTGTTTTCTTTTGGTGCCTGGTTGGTGTTTGAATAGTGTATTAATTTTATTGTTAGCTGAGAAATCCAGCTGACCACTGTTGTAGGTAAAAAGGAAGATTTATGACTTTGCAGAATTCAAGGAGGGTTTAAGTGCCAAACCACAGAGAGCAGAGAAGCACATGGAGCCAGGAACCCAAACCACAGTGGGATTCTCTGCCTGTCTCTTTATTTGTGCTTTGCTGTCTCTGTTGATTTCATTCTTCTAACTGCAGACCAGTTGATTTTCTTCATTTGAGGATTACATCTTACCATTTAAAACACACAAAACAGAAAACAACAAAACCCTCAAATTTTGAAATCCATATTTTTGTTTTGATAATCCACAATGGATATACATTTAGATTTTTCAATGGTTAAAAAAAACACAGTTCTTCAAAACTTCCTATTCAGCCTCAGCCTCAATGGGTAGGCAGTATTAGGAATTTAAAATTTTGTGGGTGGTGGCTTCTTGGTTGCCGATGGAGAACAGGGTTAGTCTGTTTTCTTCCATGCCTTTGCCAGACTGGGGGGGGGTAGAGATATGGTTGTACGTCCGTCACAGGATTTTAAACTCTAGCCATCTAGACTCTTGAAACTGCAGTGTGCTAATTACCCAGTACTGATCCCATCCTTCTGAATTTACCCTTCCCCCATCCCTGTCCCCAGCTTGTCAGCCCTCCTGGAGCTCCTGTTCCTGACCTTAGAGGGTGTTTCACATCGGTTGCCCTTTTTGGAATTCTCACACAGGAGTCTGGGGAGAGGGAGAATCCGAGAGGTGGGAGGCCACATCCTCTACATATTGCCCACAGTTAGTGCTTCTCCAGCGCCTTCTTGTTCGCGTCCCTGGTGGCTCAGTAGGTAAGGAATCCGCCCGCAATGCAGGAGACCCAGCTTCGATCCCTGGGTGGGGAAGATCTCCTGCAGAAGGCAATGGCAACCCACTCCAGTGTTCTTGCCTGGAGAATCCCAGGGACAGAGGACCCTGGCGGACTGCAGTCCATGGGGTCGCAAAGGGTTGCACACAACTGAATGACTAACACTTTCACTTTAACCTCCCCCTTGTGGGCTGTAGGACTCAAGTTTCTCTGACCTGTGTCCAGATAGAATAGGTGAGTTGAATATGTGTTTCAGACTTTCTCTTTTCAGCCAATCAAAATTGGAGGGCAGAGAGAGGATACTATAAATAGATTTTTTGTCTTTCTTAATTTCATTAGAACACCCCCTTATTAAAATAATTGTGGAACATATAATCAAATGGATGTGTTAATGCTCATTGTGAGAGATTCAGGTAATTTGTATCAGTTGATATCCTTGCATGGTATCATAATCCTCAACATTGTATACTTCATTTTTGTTATTATCAGAGAGGTAATATGTAGGATGGTAAAATACAAACTCAGAACGGCTGAAACTCAGTTTCTTACCTATTCAGTTGTACTTGTAATCCCTTTCTCACAAAAGCTTTTATGAGATTTAAATGAAACAACATATATAAGCACTTGGTATGACACCTGACACACAGTTATTTTTATTGTCTCCTCAATCTTGTTAGGATAATAAGAAAGGGATTTTGAGTCCTTAATAAATGCTGTCCTTGGTTTCAGTTACACATGGTCAACTGAGGCCTGAACACATTAAATGGAAAATTCCAGAAATAGTTCATAAGTTCTAGATTGCATGCTGCTCTGAGTAGTGTGATAAAATCCTGTGCTGTCTGCTGCATCCACCTGGGATTTGATTCATCCCTTTGTTCTGCTCTCCTGCCCATTAGTCACTTGTGGCATCTTGATTATCAGACTATTTTTGTGTCCATGTCACCATTATGTTACTTAAAAACGGCCCACAAATGTAAGAGTAGTGATGCTGGCGGTTTGGATACAGCACAGGGAAGCCATAAGGTATTTTCTTTAATTAACATGGTGAAAGTTCTCTGTTTAATGAGGGAAAAAGCTTGTCTGCTGAATTTGCTAAGATGTATGGCAAGAATGAATCTTCTGTGAAACTCTGAAGAAGGAAAAAGAAATGTGTGCTAGTTTTGCTGTTGCACCTCAAACTGCAAAAGTTACAGCCACAGTTGTTCCCTGGCGGCACAGTGATTACGAATCCGCCTTGCAGTGCAGGGAACGTGTGTTTGATCCTTGACTGGGGAACTAAGATCCCACATGCTGCAGAGCAACTAAGCCCATGTGCCACAGTCACTGAGCCGGAACCTGTTCGCCACAATTGGAGAGCCCACTTGTAGCAACTGCTGAGCCCACAACTAGAGTCCCTGTGCTGCCGTGAAGATCCTGCATGCTGCAACAGACTCGACAAACCCAAATAGAGCAAAGTAAAATAAAAGTTACAGCCACAGTGTGTGATAAATGCTTAGTTAAGATTAGATGGAAAACACATTAAATCTGCACTGTAAAATATTCTGAGAGAGCTCACATTCACATAACTTTTATTACAATATATTGTTATAATTGATCTATTCTATTAGTTACTGTTGTTAATCTCTTCCTTCATGTATAAATTAATTTTATCATGAGTATGTATGTATAGGAAAAAACATAGCATGTGTAGGGTTCAGTACTATATGCATTTTCAGTCTTCCCCTGGGATTCTTGGAATGTATCCTTCATAGATAAAGGGGAGAGGGCTACTGTACTTCCAGTATAACAATTATTATAGGCCACATTGCTTGGGCTGCTCCCCAGGTTCTACTGTTTACTAGCTGTATAATATTGGGCAAGTTGCTTAAT
Source organism: Bos indicus x Bos taurus (assembly GCF_003369695.1). Taxonomy (NCBI): domain Eukaryota; kingdom Metazoa; phylum Chordata; class Mammalia; order Artiodactyla; family Bovidae; genus Bos; species Bos indicus x Bos taurus. The sequence continues at coordinate 66,898,439 of NC_040090.1, forward strand.
GTCTTGTGCTTCAGTTTGTTTATATATAAATAGCAAAAAAAATATTACCTACCTTATAGGATTGTTGGGAGGATTACACGAATTAGAATTATGAAATTGTTAGAACAGTGCTTGGTAAGAAATGTGCACTTAACAAGTGTCAGATATTATTGTTACTGTAAACAGTAATAATAGTAATGGTAACAATAGTAACAGCAGTAATAGCAACAGTACTGGATATTATATGAATGTAAGGGGAAGGCACAAAAATCCCCATGATACACTTTATGCATTTATAATCTAGTAAAACAAATGAAACAGGAATATAAAACACTACAGACATAATGTAGAAAATGGGAGGGAGAGTTACAAGGCAAATGCTGTAGGAATTGAGGGATAATTATTCTAGAACTGTGCACCCTTCTTACTATCTTTCTTCCCACAATTATTTCATTTTCTTAGCATAGCAGAATGGAAAGAACATAGGCTTTAGAATCTTATTTTAATTTTAATCTAGTGTTACTGCAAGGCTTCCCTGGTGGCTCATATAGTAAAGAATCTGCCTGTAATGCAGGAGACCCGAGCTTTATTCCTGGGTCGAGAAGTTCCCCCAGAGAAGGAAATGGCAACCCACTCTGATATTCTTGCTTGGAGAAGTCCATGGACAGGGGAGCCTGGTGGGCTACAGTCCATGGGGTTGCAAAGAGTTGGACATGACTGAGCGACTTTAACTTTCCTAGTGTTACTATTTATTTGTCAAAACTTGGTTAAAGGACTTTGAACTTTGGCAAAAGAATACCTACATTTTAGGTTTGTATGAAAATCCGTTAATATATGTAAAAGCTCAGTACAGTGATTGGCACTTGTCTCCCTTTTATTGTATAGAGGGTGAGTATTAATATATTTCCCCTGTATTCCTGACTATCTTAGAGTCATGCAGGACATGATATGTAAGAGGAAATCTCTGGCTTTCCAACTGTACTTTTGTTCACTTACATAAAACTAGTTCAATAGTTTCTGGTTTAATGGCATGGTTTCAGTTTTTTCCCAGCAAATGATGAAAGTGTTTTAATCCAGGATGGCTCCTGATCCACTTTGTTTGCAGTTACTTAATAGGCTTTTTACTTGATATGATTATCTTGTTACTAAGGCCATTCATTGGGTTGGATGTAAAGAGTTAAATAACATTATGATTCAAATATTAAGTGTCATATGCAACGAACTTGACTTGGTGCCCTAGTTTTCTATTGCTGTTATAACAGATTACTACAAATTTAGTGACTGAAAACAGATTTATTATCTTACCGTTCCTTAGGGCAGAAATCTGACACAGGTCTCACTGGGCTAAAAAGCAAGACATCAGCTGGGTTGTGTCTTCTCTGGAGGCTCTAGGGAGAGTGGATGGCCTTGCCTCTTCACTTTCTGGAGGATGCCTGCATTCCTTGGTTTTGGCCCCATCTTCAAAACCAGCAACTTTGCTTCTCTTGGACTCTTTTTATGTGGTCATACCACCCTCAACCACAGATGGAATAGGGTCTTCCTTTTAAGGACTCATCTCAAGGTACTTAACCATAATTACATTTGCAAAATCCCTTTTGCCCAAAGGAAGAAACTGTATTTTCCTACCTCAGTATTTCTGACAACAAATGTGGGGGTGGTGCTTGTGGTTTTCTCACATCAAGAAATTTACCAGCTCTTCAGACACAAATTGGGTGTACTACAATTTAGTTATGATACTGTTTGGACTTAGTGCAGACTCCACAGGCACTTTTCAGGTGGCTCAGTGGTAAAGAATGCTCCTGCCAAGCAAGAACATGGGTTCAATCCCTAGTTTGGAATGGGTTTTATCTAAAGTGCCTCCTGACTTGCTTTGCTTGCAGGCAGGCATGGAATTCTGGCAATGTCCAGGCAAGTCAGAAGCTGATCAGAGGCCTGCTCTCCTGCTTCTGAAGCTTGAACAAAACTTCCTCCATTTCAATTTCCCTAACATGCCCCCACCTCCCAACCTTCCATTTCAGACACAAGTCATGAGTCCCAGGTTGTTACCTTGTATTTCTGTTGATCAATCTAAGGTTAATGAATGTTTTCATTGGCGACCCCATGGACTGTAGTCCATCAGACTTCTCAGTCCATTGAATTCTCCAAGCAAGAATACTGGAGTGGATAGCTGTTCTCTTCAGGGGATCTTCCCAACCCAGGGATTGAATCTGGGTCTCCCTGATTTGCTACAGATCCTTTAGGACCTTAGCCACCAGGGAAACCCCCATTATGTAGCAAAGTGATTAATTCACTGGTCAGTAGTGATTAACACAACCTCCAGCCTCTTTCCTCTTCCTTGGGAGTGGAGCTGAAAGTTCCAGCCCTCTAATTACTGGCTGGTTCCCCTGGCAACCAGTCCTCTACCCTTAGGGGCTTTCTTAAAGTCATATTATTAACATAAACTCTGGCGTGGTTTAAAGGGCCTATTACAAATAACAAAAAATGATTCTTCTTTATTACTCTGGAGCTATTTCAGGATCTGGAGACCAACAAACAAAAAAAGGTGGTCCTTTCACTTTCTCTGTCTCCAAAATCACTGTAGATGGTGACTGCAGCCATGAAATTAAAATTTGATGCTTGCACCTTGGAAGAAAAGCTATGACAAACCTAGACAGCATATTAAAAAGCAGAGACATTACTTTGCTGACAATAGTCAAAGCTATGGTTTTTCCAGTAGTTATGTGTGAATGTGAGAGTTGGACTATAAAGAAGGCTGAGCATCAAATAATTGATGCTTTTGAACTGTGGAGTTGGAGAAGACTCTTGAGAGTCCTTTGGACTGCAAGGAGATCCAACCAGTCCATCCTAAAGGAAATCAATCCTGAGTATTCATTGTAGGGACTGATAATGAAGCAGAAGCTCCAATACTTTGGCCACCTGATGCAAGAAGCCGACTCATTAGAAAAGATCCTGATGCTGGGAAAGATCAAAGGCAGAAGAAAGGGACGACAGAGGATGAGATGGTTGGATGGTATCACCAATTCAATGGACATGAGTTTGAGCAGGCTCTGGGAGATGGTGAAGGTCAGGGAAGCCTGGTGTGCTGCAGTCCATAGGGTCACAAAGAGTCGGAAATGACTGAGCGACTGAACAACAACTCTCTTTTAAAAAAATTAGTTAATTAATTAGGCTGCCTCGGGTCTTAGTTGCAGCATGCTGGATCTTCTATTGTTTTCGCAGCATGTGAAATCTTGCTTTAGATGAGGGCATGTGGGATCTAGTTCCCTGACCTGGGATGGAACCCAGCCCTCAAAAGTTGGGAATGCAGAGTCTTTGCTACTGGATCACCAGGGAAGTCCCCTTTCAGTCTTATCATTTAGGAAATTATAAGGACTTTAGGATTTGGCCAGGAACCAAGACTAAAATATATATTTCTTATATCATAATATTGTACCATGTAGGTGAACTATTCATAGGTTACAGGGTACTAGGGCATGGAGATGTTTCGGAAGACATTATTCTGTCTAGTACATTTGGTGATAGAGTCTAAAATTGGTTCCAGTTTAAAAAAAAATAACTTTAGAGCACAGAGACTATCTGGACGCTGGTACAAATGTAAGCAATAATTCATAAAATATCAAGAAAACATTTCTCAACTCATCTAACCCTCACCTTTGCACATGGTCCATGTTTGAAATAATCAACCAATAATTGGTTCTCTTTTTAGGTTGTTCCACAGGTTTGAAAGAGATTTGGTAGCTGCTAATTTCTTTGGATGAGCTGCATCTCTAGGCTTCAGGCATGCTGGAGAATTCATAATACCATTTTCTGCTGGTACCTATAAGCAGATAAGGCAGAGGGTCCCTGGAGAAAGAGAACCAGACATGGTTTTCTTGACATTAGAGCAAGACCTAAGCTATTTTGTGATCTAAGCCTGACCACAATCCTTGATCAGGTCTCAGTATTTAATGATCTTAAGGACAAAAGAACAAATGTGTTTTTAGGCAAGAAAAGTAACAATAGCTAAGGAATAAATCAGTTATAAAGACTCCCAGTTATGTTTCAGTGGTAAAGATAGCCAGTATGTGGGTTCTTGGTCTGTTTTGTGGAACTGACCCCTCCTCCAACCACATGCTCAACCACCAGATCTACTGGAATCTAAGGAATGATGATGTTGACCTTTTCTGACACTGGAGATTTCAGTCAACTAAAGCTTGAACTTTGTCAACCTTAGTCCCAATTCTATGCCGAATTCTTCTCTGCTTAAGGCCCTTCATGAATTTTTGTGAATCCTCAGCTTCAAGCTTCTCCAGCTTTGTTGTTGGTGAGACACTGCTTTGGGAAAGATACCTGTTGTTCTTACTCGCTGCAAGTAGTAATCCTTCCTTCTCCTACTCCTGGGCTTTTGGCTGTGTCTTTTGGCTTAACACCCACTAAGAAGTGATCCCAATTTCAGGTAGCAGAACAGTTCCTATTCCCTTTCTCTTAACCTGAGCAGCTTGACGAAGTCAGGGAATAGGAATAGGAAAGGGAATAGGAACTCCTGTTCTGTTATCTGAAAACTGGGATCACTTCTTAATGGGTGTTAAGTCAAAAGACACAGCCAAAAGCCCTAGAGCGGGAGGGAAGGATTAGGAAATAGCAATCCACTTGAGTGATTCTTGCCTGGAGAATTCCATGGACAGAGGAGCCTGGCAGGCTACAGTCCATAGGGTCACAAAGAGTCAGACACGACTGAGTGACTATCACTCACTCACTCAATTGTTTCTTTACTGTTTTTCTTCACTGTTGTATTGTGAATTTCATGAAGGCAGGCTCTCTATTATTTTTCTATATTCTGAGAGTCTGATATGGTATCAGGAACTAAAAAAAAATTTGCCGAATTGAAAAGAGTACTAATAAGAAGATGGTAATAAAGGTCACCGTGGGTTGTAGCAGTTACCTGCCAGGTTGGACTATTTTCACTAAGCAGTCTCTAGGTAGGAGTAGTATACTACTGCAAAGCCTAGCCCACTCCTGAAAAAAAGACCCAGGTATAAACTTGATTAGATCATCGATGAAGAATTGATGCTTTTGAACTGTGGTGTTGGAGAAGACTCTTGAGAGTCCCTTGGACTGCAAGGAGGTCAAACCAGTCTGTCCTAAAGGAAATCAGTCCTGAATGTTCATTGGAAGGACTGATGTTGAAACTGAAACTCCAATACTTTGGCCACCTGATATGAAGAACTGACTCATTGGGAAAGACCCTGATGCTGGGAAAGATAAAAGGCAGGAGGAGAAGGGGTTTAGAGGGTGTGATGGTTGACTGGCACCACTGACTCAATGGACATAAGTTTAGCAAGCTTCGGGAGATGGTGAAGGACAGGGAAACCTGGCATGCTGCAGTCCATGGGGTCGCAAAGAGTCGGACGTGACTGAGCAACTGAACTGAACTGAGATAGATCAGCTCCCTATCTGATCAAGCTGCAGCTTTCTATTATAGGTGCAGTTACTGAAAAATACCTCAAGTGGCTATTTTCTCCATCCATGCTTCTCTGTTTGTGTGAGGATGTCGGTGTATGTGTGTGTGTGTATCTTTCTGTTTTTGCTTAACTCTAATTTTCTATAGGACTTAATATTGGTGTCTTTCTCATATTGGCTGTGGGATGATATTGCAATGATTAGAGTTGACAGGTATTGCCAAAATTCGCAGACCTCAGTATTGTGCACAGTATTTATTAAATTGCTTGGCATGTGTTTGGATATATTTGCAAATAAAATTCTGAGAAATATGTAAACTAATTATAATTCTATAATAACTGATTTAATTCTATGCAAACTGAGTCTATAGTTATTATGGAATATTTTATCTAATATAAAACATATGGGAAAATATAATTTGAAGTCATATTCAATGATTAGATGAGAAGTCAGGCATTTATAGAAAGAGATGGCATTAGCATTATCCAATTTGTATTTTTGCCACCTTATCCATTTTCGTCAGATATTTGGTTAGAGAAAAAATAAGAAAAGATGAATTTTCTACTTTAAGTTATTTTAACAGAATCACATAGGAGGGAACATAGTGGGCTAGCAGAAGCACTTTATTTGTGCTAGGGCCTTGTATTTTGTACCTAATTCTGCTACTTTTGAACCAACATCAGTTAGGTGATCCATTTCATCGCTCTCAGCCTCAGTTTCTTCATCTGTAACTCCACAGCACTGTCAAATTGGTCAAAAATCAAACAAGGTAGAGAGAAGTTTTTGTATCTTGCAATGCACTATAAAAAACATAAAGTAAGTATTTTGATGGGGTTCTTTAGCATGAATGTAATAAAATAATACTTGATGGTGACAGATGAGTCCACCTTAGCACAAGGATTCAAAATGAAGAGTCAAAGAAGTCTTCTAACGTTAGTCTGCACGGGCTCTTCTGGTCCCTTCAGACTCTCAGGTTTTTAAAGAAAGAACATAGATTTAAAAAAAATAGATTTCTCATTGTTAGAAAACTTGCTATGTACAAATTTGATAAAGAAGAAAACAACCAAAGTCCTATGAACCCACTCAAATGCTCTGTTAATTTTAAGGTTCAGATAATTTGATCCATCTACCAATCTAGTCGTTGATTTCTTACCCCTTTCACTAGTATCCTTTGGCTCTAGGCCCTTTCATGTTTCTGCAGAGTCAGAATGGAATGAGAGTTTCAGGAACTAGAAGAGAGTTGTTAAGGCTCAGAGGTTGAAGTTAATTTTGGTTGAATACATCTTGAGTTACAACCAAAGAGAGTGGATGTAATTCTGGTCCTTGCTGGACCTACACCCATCCTAAGTTTGCTCTTCTCCAAACCTCGTTGTATTGTCATAGAGTACCACAAAAGTGGTTAGCTTTCCCCTCCCCTTCCAGGGTAAGAAGTTCACCATGACATATGGTGATGGTAAGTAGAGAAAAATGTTTTGCTAATTTTGAAGTGCCTTATTCTATTATTCTGTTTAATAGTAATACATAGAAGAAAATATAATAGGTGCTATGATTTATGGGGCAACTTTTGGACACACTTGCTTCATTACTTCATTAAATGATAAATTGTGGTTATGGCAAAATTTTATGAACATCCTTCTAGAATTGTAGATAAGAAAGCTGATGGGGAGGGAGGTGGGAGAAGGGTTCAGGAGTGGGAACATGTGTACACCTGTGGTGGATTCATGTTGATGTATGGCAAAACCAATACAATATTGTAAAGTAATTAACCTCCAATTAAAATAAAAAAATCTTACCTCAAAAAAAAAAAATTAAAAAAAAAAAAAAGCTGATAGCTGAATCTCTGAATTCCTGTTCCTTGGGGGAATTTTATACTTCTGTATATCTGGAACATCATGGTCAGTTCATTTGGGTGTGGTTGGGCTCTAGATAAAGTGGGGCTCTTGCTGTTGAAACTTACATTTATACTTGAAAATAAATGTATTAATTTATAATGGGGGCTTCCCTAGTGGCTGAGATGGTAAAGAATCCACCTGCAATGCAGGAGATGCAGGTTTGATCCTTGGGTTGAGAAGATCCCCTGGAGAAGGGATCTACACACTCACCAGTATTCTTGCCTGGAGAGTCTCAAGAATGGAGGAGCCTGGTTGGCTATAGTCCGTAGGGTCTCAAAGAGTTGGACAGGACTGAGTGACTAAGCACAACAATTTATAACAAGAATTGTCACTGTTAAATTTGACAGCTGGTTACAGTGAAATCATCCCAACTGAAAAATCTACTTAGGAACTACAAGATCTGATGTTGTTTGGTGAATCTAGGACAAAGACAAAAGAAAGTCTCCCCTTACTTCATGATGTCTTTTCTTCTACTCTTGGTATCCAAGCACTTAGGATTGATTGTCAGTGGACCCTTGCTCCTGTACAGGACTAGAGAAATGTAATACTTTGGCAAAAGCCTGCAACCTACAGTTCAGTTCAGTTGCTCAGTTGTGTCCGACTCTTTGCGACCCCATGGACTGCAGCACTCCAGGCTTCCCTGTCCGTCACCAACTTCTGGAGCTTGCTCAGACTCATGTCTGTCTTGTTGGTGATGCCATCCAACCATCTCGTTCTCTGTCGTCCCCTTCTCCTGCCTTCTATCTTGCCCAGCATCAGGGTCTTTTCCAATGAGTCAGTTCTTTGCATCAGGGGGCCAAAGTATTGGAGTTTCACCTTCAGCATCAGTCCTTCCAGTGAATATTCAGGACTGATTTCCTTTAGGATGGACTGGTTGGATCTCCTTGCTGTCCAAGGGACTCTCAGGAGTCTTCTCCAACACCACAGTTCAAAACCATCAATTCTTCGGTGCTCAGCTTTCTTTATAGTCCAACTCTCACATCCATACATGACTACTGGTAAAGCCATGGCTTTGACTAGACAGACCTTTGTTGGCAAAGTAATGTCTCTTCTTTTTAATATACTGTCTAGGTTTGTCATAGTTTTTCTTCTAAGGAGCAAGTGACTTTTAATTTCATGGCTGCAGTCACCATCTGCAGTGATTTTGGAGCCCAAGAAAATAAAGTCTTTCACTATTTCCATTGTTTCCCCATCTATTTGCCATGAAGTGATGGGACCGGATGCCAACATCTTAGTTTTTTGAATGTAGAGTTTTAAGCCAGCTTTTTTACTCTCCTCTTTTGGTCTCATGAAGAGGCTCTTTAGTTCTTCTTCGCTTTCTGCCATAAGGGTGGTGTCATCTGCGTATCTGAGGTTATTGATATTTCTCCTGGCAATCTTGATTCCAGCTTGTGCTTCATCCAGCCCAGCATTTCACCTAATGTACTCTGCATATAAGTAAAATAAACAGGGTGACAATATTCAACCTTGATGTACTCCTTTCCCAATTTGCAACCAATCCTTTGTTACATGTCCAGTTCTAACTAGTGCTTCCTGATCTGCATACAGATTTCTCAGGAGGCAGGTAAGGTGGTGTGTTATGCCTGGCTCTTGAAGAATTTTCCTCAATTTCTTGTGATCCACACAGTCAAAGGCTTTAGTGTAGTCAATAAAGACGAAGTAGATGTTTTTCTGGAATTCTCTTGCTTTTTCTATGATCCAGTGCATGTTGGCAATTTGATCTCTGGGTTCCTCTGCCTTTTCTAAATCCAGCTTGCACATCTGGATATTCTCAATTCAGGTACTGTTGAAGTCCAGCTTGGAGAATTTTGAGTACTACTTGGCTAGCATGTGAGATGAGTGCAAATGTGCGGTAGTTTGAACATTCTTTGGCATTGCCTTTCTTAGAGATTGGAATGAAACTGACCTTTTCCAGTCCTGTGACCACTGCTGAGTTTTCCAGATTTGCTGGCATATTGAGTGCAGCACTTTAACAGCATCATCTTTTAGGATTTGAAATGCCTCAGCTGGATTTCCATCACTTCCACTAGCTTTGTTTGTAGTGATGCTTCCTAAGGTCCACTTGACTTCGTACTACAACCTATCTGGCCAGCCAAATACATACTAAATAGAATACTATATGAGACATTTTATTAGATCAGCAATCTAGGTTTTCCTCCATTATAAACCTGTTTTCATTACTTCTCTCCCGAGAATTTTATATTTTGAAACTTTTAAAACTTGTATTTGTTAAATAATAATGAATTTATTTTTTTTCTCTCTCTCTTTTAACTAATCAGATACTAAAGCTTCTGATTAGTAAGAGAAAATGAGTGTTCCTACATTTGGTTGGTATAACTATAACTGAAAGTAAGTAAATATGATATTTGAGTTTGTCTGAATAGTCTTATCATGGGTAAATGTGAGGTTTATGTTAGGCTTAAAAAAATTATGGGAACATTTAAATAAAAGTAGAGCCTATTACCTGCTGTGATATACAGATCAACCAATAATTATCAGCTGATTTCTTTCATACTTCTCCACTTCGCCCCTCCTGGATTATCCTAAAGTAAATCTCAAGCATCATATAATTTCATGCATAAATATTTCAGTATTAATCTCAAAATGTAAGATAAGGACTTAAGAAACATAGTCATAGTACTATTATTCCACCTAAAAATTAGCAATAATTCCTTACTATCATATAGCTAGTCTCTTTAGTTCAGTTCAGTCTCTCAGTTGTGTCTGACTCTTTGTGACCCCATGAATTGCAGCACGCCAGGCCTCCCTATCTATCACCAACTCCTGGAGTTCACTCAAACTCACATCCATTGAGTTGGTGATGCCATCCAGCCATCTCAACCTCTGTCGTCCCCTCCTCCTCCCCCAATCCCTCCCAGCATCAGAGTCTTTTCCAATGAGTCAACTCTTCGTGTGAGGTGGCCAAAGTACTGGAGTTTCAGCTTTAGCATCATTCCTTCTAAAGAAATCCCAGGGCTGATCTCCTTTAGAATGGACTGGTTGGATCTCCTTGCAGTCCAAGGGACTCTCAAGAGTCTTCTCCAACACCACAGTTCAAAAGCATCAATTCTTCAGTCTTCAGCTTTCTTCACAGTCCAACTCTCACATCCATACATGACCCCAGGAAAAACCACAGCCTTGACTAGACAGACCTTTGTTGGCAAAGTAAGGTCTCTGCTTTTGAATATGCTATCTAGGTTGGTCATAACTTTCCTTCCTAGGAGTAAGCGTCTTTTAATTTCATGGCTGCAATCACCATCTGCAGTGATTTTGGAGCCCAAAAAAATAAAGTCTGACACTGTTTCCACTGTTTCCCCATCTATTTCCCATGAAGTGATGGGACCAGATACCATGATCTTCGTTTTCTGAATGTTGAGTTTTAAGCCAACTTTTTCACTCTCCTCTTTCACTTTCATCAAGAGGCTTTTTAAGTTTCCCCAATTACAACTTAATTTTAAAAATAGTTTGTTTATATAAAGATGCACATAAGTACCATGCATTTTTAAAGATTGTTATATCTACATCTCTTCCTTCTATATGTTTCCTCTTCCTCTTGGCTCTTTTCTATTGTCTTTTTCTTTTTTTGACTCTTTTATTCTTGCCGTTTATTTATTTTTTTGGTTCTCAAAATTCATTCTTTATTTTGATATAAAAAATAAGCCCTTCAACTTGTAAAGAGTGTCACTTTTTTCATATTGTTTATTGTTGTAGAGCAAACTTATAGAATAAGACTATCTGCTGCCAGCTCCAAGGATGTCTCATATACTTTAGAAGAAAAGTCATTGTTACTTAGACTCAGACAAGCATCAGTGTGGAGAAAGGAGTAGCTAATCTGATTTTTTTCATACTTTTACTAAATCATAACTTAAAGCTAGTAGTTGGGATGACAGATAATTATGCTAGAATTTGGTAGTGGTGGTAAAACCAGGTATCTGAAGCCAGCTAAATTATAAAAACATGACCTTTTTTCACCATTCTTCCATTTCTGGAGTTCAAGAGCTGTGTTTGATACCCCTGTAGGCTAACAATAGGCTTGAGTTATAATGTGTAGATTCCTTTTGATTATAGTTGCCAAAGAAATCTTTAAATTCTTGAGGGTTTGACTTGTCTTGGAAAGAAGTAAGTTAGGAGGCAGACTGCTGATCTGGATTTGCTTAAATGGAAAACATTTACACTAGGAGTCCAGCTGATAGGCTGTTGAAATCACCAGGCTTGTACTGATCAGCGAGTTCCGTCAGCTAATCGGGACACCATCTCCAGATCTTTAAGTGACATGTTTGAAGTTCTCGTGGTAAAGTTGTGGCCTTGATGCCGTTCGCTCTGGTTATCTTCTTTGATTTTTAATGCCTAGCATTCTGCAGCAGCTGTAGCAGCCACAGCATAGTAAAATTTTGCCACAAAGCCTGCCTTACTGACCTTCAGCTGCCTGACAAATTCACTGTGCTGTTGCTCAGCCCAACCTCAGAACAATTTATCCCGAAGATGCAACTGGCACTCAAAGATACAAGATAGTGTGTTTGCTCCAGACACACTGAGCCGCTCCAGACTTTCAAGCAGTGGCTGTAATTTTCCCAATACTGTCTTAGCTACCAGGTTCTGTTGGAAAGGTTCACACTGAGAACCCGACCAGCTGGCAAACCAGGAAAGGATACACTTCATCTTCTGGGAAGTGATGTAAGACATGGGGGAGGGGAAGAGTTAGAAGTGTCTGTGACAGAGGATAAGGGAGAAGGGCAGGGGAGCGGCATTGAAGAGGAAGATGATTCCAGGGGCACTCTCCCCTTTCCTCTCACAGGGTACCTGGAGACCATCACAAGAATGCTTGGGCTCCAACTATTGTGCTTCTGTTTTCTGAAAACTTATAAGAAAGGCCAGTCAGGCAACCCAGGCACGTCTGGTCTCTTGCAGTTTATTTTTAAAGAGACAGTTCATATGTGCTAGAGAGTTTTCCACACTCTGGGTTTTGCTGACTGTATCTTTCCGGTGGGTTTACAGTATTTCCTTCTCAGAATAATGTTTTTAAATACAAAAAACAAAATACATAGGATTATAGAGGAAACCCATTCTCTCTATTTAGATATTAAATTATTAAAAACACAATATGATGTTAATATTTGTGCTGTCTTAAAAAAATATGTTAGATTAAAGATCTCACAATGGGTCTTTAACTACCATCATTTTGGAGTAGTAATGATGTTTTGAAATTCCAGCCAACAGTTGTCATATGATATGAAAATATCTGTAAAATCTTTGGCAGCAAATTTATAGGCACCGCTAATAGTAATATCTCTATAATTTGTTACCTATGTTTGCAATCGAAGGGAATTTAAACTTCAGTTTAATGTTACTGAAGATCAGGATGTATTTTTTACCCATCCAAGTACATGTATTTCCCAGAATATTTTCATGGGCCTGATTCATGGACCCCTATTAAAAACTTTGTGGTCCTACAATTTTGGCAAGACAGTTTTGTAGATACTGTGTACTGTCTTCAGGAAGTGCATAATGTTTGCATGTCTTTTTTCTTTCTGTTATGTTAGGAGCTATAAAGTTTTATTGCCTAGATTCATTATTTTATCAGGAGTTGTAAAGTTATATTCTCTTTCTGTCATTCCATGTTTATTTATTATATACGTATTTCTACAAAGATGAATTTCCTGTCATCAACTCATTGCTCTGAGGTATAATTTGTATAGGAAGGGCAGGATAAATGTTTGCTTCTTTCCATTTACTAGTTTTCAAAATAATGGATTGGTTCCCTGTGTGTGTGTGTGCTAAGTCACTTCAGTTGTATCCAGCTCTTTGTAACCCTATGGAGTAGCCCGTCAGGCTCCTCTGTCCGTGGGATTCTCCAGGCAAGAATACCGAAGTGGGTTGCTATGCCCTTTTCCAGGGGATCTTCCTGACCCAGGGATTGAACCTGAGTTTCCTGCACTGCAGGTGGATTCTTTAGCCACTGAGCCACCTGGGAAGCCCAGATTGGTTCCCTGTTGCTGCTGCTAAGTCGCTTCAGTTGTGTCCGACTCTGTGCGACCCCATAGGTGGAAGCCCACCAGGCTCCCCCGTCCCTGGGATTCTCCAAGCAAGAACACTGGAGTGGGTTGCCATTTCCTTCTCCAATGCATGAAAGTGAAAAGTGAAAGTGAAGTCGCTCAGTCGTGTCCGACTCTTAGCGACCCCATGGACTGCAGCCCACCAGGCTCCTCCGTCCATGGGATTTTCCAGGCAAGAGTACTGGAATGGGTTGCCATTGCCTTCTTCAGATTGGTTCCCTAGCATCCACCAAAGATGGCCAATTGTAGGCAGATAGATTGGGGGTTTCCCAGAGAAAGAGAACCAGGAATGATTTTCCTTTTCTTTCTTAATAACACGAATTTTATTTATTTATTTATCTTTGGTTGTGCTGTGTCTTTGCTGCTGCACACTCAGGCTTTCTCTAGTTGCAGAGAGCGGGGCCTGCTCTTGGTTGCACAGGCTTCTCATTGCTGTGCAGTCTCTTGTTGCAGAGCACAGGCTCCAGGTGTGCAGGCTCCAGGAGTTGCAGCTCACGGGCCCAGTAGTGGTGCACGGGCTCAGTTGCCCTGTGGCATGTGGGATTCCCCAGACCAGGGATCTAACCCGTGTCCCTGCATTGGCAGGCAGATTCTTTACCACTGCACCATCAGGAAAGCCCTGCTTCACGGATTCAGACATACTAGAGGCATTTCAATCCAGTGTAGTTGCTCTTATTGATGCCTAGATGGCCTTTCTGTCATGACTTCACTCAAGTTTCTTGCCATTTGGTATGACTGGGGTTCCAGTCTTTTTCCTGCACCAGAAAGCAATACATTAATATACTTTCTTACTTGTTTTATTCCACAATATGCATACAGTTTCAAAATAATATCTACACTACCTCTCAAGGTGTTTAAGGCATTTTGCAGTTCTTATTGTTCCTATGGTGTATTCTATTAAGAATTTACTATCAAATTAGTGTATTTTTTAAAGTTCATTTATTTCTAATTGAAGGATAATTGCTTTACAATGCTGTGTTGGTTTCTGTCATACATCAGCATGAATCAGCCATAGGTATACATTCGTCCCCTCCCTCTTGAAACTCCCTCCCACCTCGCACCCCAACCCACCATTCTAGGTTGTCACAAATTAGTATGTTTTAAAGTCATTTGAAATAATTCCTATTTGGTTTTGCCACCAACTTAAGACATCCTTTTAGGTTCATGTAATATTTTGTTTTTAAATTTTATGTGTAGCTTATTTTAAAATTAAAATTTAAAAATCTATAAACCAAGGCATATTCAGACATAATATATCTCTTACTTTTTCTCTCTTCTGACTTATAGGTAACTTTAAAAGCAGTTACCTATTTTCACTTGAAAATATTAACATATATAGGTACATGTTTGCACTCCATGCCCATTTTCCTCCACACTTATTTTTTAGTATATCTCAGCAGTCATTTTATAGAGTGTATAGAGATATTTGCTTTGCTTTTTATAGCTACATAGTACTCTTTTGTATTTATTCAGCTAGTTCCCTGAGGTAGGAAGGCAGTGGGACATAACCTTTAAAAGAATGACAGGCATTGAGGACAGGACATAAACTGGTTAGAACCAACTAGGTCTAAGATGGCAGATGATTGACTTCCACTAGACCTTAAGACTCAGTATACACTCGTTGTAATAGATCAGCCAAATGACATGACAGTTCTGAGACTGGACCATAAAAGACTGAAAAGTGGGCAGTGGCCCAGTTCCTGGAAATCCCCATCCCTTCCCCAAAATAGTTGGAATAATCTTCCCACTCATTAGCCTATGAGATTACCTACCCCTATAAAAACCGACAACCCTGTACCCTGGTGCTTCTCATCTTCTGAGGTGGCCCATACTCTGTGGGGTGTTTTGCCCTGAGTAAACCTTCTTTCACTTTACTGTGGTTAGCGCTTGAATTCTTTCCTGTGTGAAGCCAAGAACCCTTGCTTGGCAGCCATTCCAGACACTCACCTGAGACCTAGGATGTGACCATTCTCTCAGGCCCACTTTCTTTCCTGCAACACTACTGGGAGACATATAGGATTTTCTCTTTAGACTTTATAAATACTGCTGCAGTGAATAGCCTGTATATACACCTTTTGTATTTTTCCCAGATTGTCTTTGGGGTATTTTCCTAGAAATAAAATTGTTAGAAATTGTACCTCTCCACACCATAAATAATGTATCATTTTTGCATTCTTGCCAGAAAGTGTCCAAAGTGTTGTTAAGCTTTTTGAAGTGTCAAAAACAGCTCCTAGATAGCCCATGCATTGCTGCCACTCATTCCATGGATTCAGAGCTGAGAGAGCTCAGAATTGGAAGCACTATGTAGAGCCTTGGACTAGAACAATGGAGTAGTTCAAACTGGGAAAGGAGTGCGTTAGGACTGTATACTGTCACCCTGCTTATTTAACTTATATGTGAGAGAGTCAATTCCTAGGCAGGTTGATAAGTCTGGTGGTCCCCAAGGAGAGAGGGGTCTGGGGTTCTTGAGGAGGAGATAAGGGTCTGGAATTCTAAAGGAGGAGGAAAGGACAAACTTTTTCCTCTACATTTCTTAGGATTATATAACAATAATGTATCCTGCTTGAGGACAGTTTCTGGAAAAAACCTTCTGGCTAATCCTGTAATCTTAAAATGTAAATTATGGGAGTGGGTCTTTATAACCTCCAGATGTTCTTTCGACTCATTGTAATAAGTAGTTAAAAAGTGTATAACTCCATTGCTAACACTAACAAGGGGGCACTTTTTCTGCCCCCTTCTGATGTCTATGTTAAAAGCTTTCTCTGTCTTTTTTATACTTTAATAAAACTTTTTTACACAAAAGCTCTGTGTGATTAAGCCTCCTTAAGAATGTGATCATTCGCCTCAAGAATGAATTCTTCTCCTCTGGAGGCCAAGAATCCTGGTGTCTTTTGTGGTTCAGCAACAACCTTTCATATGCAGAATACATCATGCAGAATGCCAGGCTGGATGAATCACAAGCTGGAATCAAGATTGCTGGAAGAAGTAGCACTAACCTCAGATATGCAGATGACAAGACCCTTATGGCAGAAAGCAAAGAGGAACTAAAAAGCTTCTTGATGAAGGTGAAAAAGGAGAATGAAAAAGCTGGCCATTTTGAATATGCCTTTATTACATCAGAATGTTGGTTCCTCAAAACTGCTAGCTACTTATGCTTATTATTAATTAGATGGCTAAATTTCTGAATCATAGAAATGTGGCTATAGAAAGAATATAACAGGTCATCTAGGCTGCTACAATGTAAAGAAAATCTATCATTTATTTTCTAGCTTCCTTCCAGTCTAATTTAAAGCACTAATGTACACTGGATATTCTATGTGCTAAATGTGAGGATTTATTCTTTTCAGATTTGTAATAAGACTTTTTATAGAAGTGCTCAAGTTATTATTCTATCTCAGGTATTTACAGATGGCAGGTATGATAGATTTAAAAATCTCCCCAAGAAGATGGCTCTATAGAAGTCTTTAAGCTTTAATTCTAAATCCTGCCTTTAGCTGATTATGCGCAACCTGGCAGCGTAGATCTGAGACATAACATTGTGTTTCTATAATGTTACTGTCCTCCGGGAGCTTAGAGTCTTGGAAGAAGAACCACAAGCAGCATGGTGGGTGCTAGGATAGAGGCATGTGGGTATTATTTTCAAGGCACACAGCAAGAGCATCTTTAGAGAAGAAGGCCTGGGACCAGGAAATACATGGGCCTTTAAAGTTCTAAATTCTTCATGTATAACACATATTGGGGGGCTTCCCTGGTGGCTCAGAAGGTAAAGAATCTGCCTGTAATGCAGGAAACATGGGTTTGATCCCTGGGTCCGGAAGATCCCCCAGAGAAGGGAATGGCTACCCACTCCAGTATTCTCACCTGGGGAATTCCATGGACATAGGAGCCTGGTGGCCTGTAGTCCATGGGGTCACAAAGAGTCAGATGCCACTGAGCAAATAACACACACATGAGCAAATAGTAGCACATATTAGGCACCCAAGAAACTTTAGTAAGTTCTTGATCAAAGAGTTTACTGACTGAATAAATAAATAAGAGAAATTATAGTTTCATTGGAAAGCATATGCATAAATATGAGTTTTAGAATGGATGGGATATTAAAATACATACTTCAGGTTTTCTAGAAGAAAGAAGGGAGGAAATAAAATGGCGTGGAATCTCTTCTTCCTTTATTCCTTAAATTCTTAAATTTGTACAATATATCCAATGAGTAATGTGGTCAGAATGAGTAATGTGGTTAGTTACATTTCTACCTGTTTCCCCACCCCTACCCCTGATGTCCATTTGTTCTGCTTCATGCTGTGTGGGCCAGCTCTCACAGCATGAAGCTGCCTTGGGAAACACGTCTTGGAGCTGGATCATATCCTGTCATTGAAGTTCACTTCAGTAGAGGTTCCGTTTGAAAAACAGTGACAGGATATGTCCCATGGTTAGATGCACGTTGCTTCTGGCAACTTCCCTTAAAGAGGACAGACTTTATTATGGTATAGAGAGAGTCCCTGTGTTTAACTCAGAATTCATATGAACTAGGATTTTGTGAAGTTCAAATGCTTACATATGAAGCCATAAGTAACAAAAGTTGTTTTGTGGCCTTTGGTATCTCTCCGTACATGTCTGAGTCGTTTCCTCTTCTTTCTCCCTCGTGCGGCCTCCAACCCCTTCAGCTCCTCTTTCTGTCTCTCTTTCTCACTTTTGTTCTTGCTCTCTTCCTCTTCCATTATAGATGAGGTCATTATGATTTGGAGCCAAGAGAAGTGCATTGCTGTAACTTTAATCTCCATACTCAATTTATGACTCTCTTTTTTTTTAGAAGATAGGTATACTTTATAGTGGGAGGCTAACTTTCTTAAGTGTGCTATTTTAGAATGTAAATGGATCTCACCTGGTTGGCTTAGATGGTAAAGAATCTGCCTGCAATGCAGGAGACTGGAATATGACTTCTGGGTCCAGAAGATCCCCTTGAGAAGGGAATGGCAACCCACTACAGTATGCTTGCCTGAGAAATCCCATGGACAGAGGAGCCTGCCTACAGTCCAGGGGGTTGAATAAGAATCGGACATAACCGAGTGACTAACACTTGAATGTCCTCCTTATTGCAAATGTCAGACTTAAATTGAAGAAAGTAGGGAAAATCACTAGGCCATTCAGGTATGACCTAAATCAAATGCCTTACGATTATACAGTGGTAGTGGCAAATAGGTTCAAGGGATTAGATCTTATACACAGAGTGCCTGAAGAACTATGAACAGAGGTTTCTAACACTGTACAGGAGGCAGTGATCAAGACCATCCTGAAGAAAAAGAAATGCAAAAAAGCAAAATAGTTGTCTGAGGAGGACTTACAAATAGCTGAAACAAAAGAGAAGAGAAAGGCAAAGGAGAAAAGGAAAGATATACCCATCTGAATGCAGAGTTCCAAAGAATAGTAAGGAGAGATAAGAAAGCCTTCTTAAGTGAACAATTCTAAGAAATAGAGGAAAACAATAGAATGGGAAAGACATTAGAATGGGAAAACAATAGAATAGAAGTCTCCTCAAGAAACTTAGACATGCCAAGGGAACATTTCATGCAAAAATAGACACAATAAAGCACAATAAGGAAACAGTATAAACCTAACAGAAGCAGAAGATATTGACAAGAGGTGGCAAGAATACACAGAAGAACTATGCAAAAAAGATTTTAAAGACCCGGATAACCATGATGGTGTAATCCCTCACCTAGAGCCAGATATCCTGGAGTGTGAAATCAAATGGGCCTTAGGAAGCATTACTATGAACAAAGCTAGTGGAAGTGATGGAATTTCAGTTGCGCTATTTAAAATCCTAAAAGATGATGCTGTGAAAGTGCTGCACTCAGTTCAGTTCAGTTCAGTTCAGTCGCTCAGTTGTGTCCGACTCTTTGCAACCCCATGAATCACAGCACGCCAGGCCTCCCTGTCCATCACCAACTCCCAGAGTTCACTCAGACTCACATCCATCGAGTCAGTGATGCCATCCAGCCATCTTATCCTCTGTTGTCCCCTTCTCCTCCTGCCCCCAATCCCTCCCAGCATCAGAGTCTTTTCCACTGAGTCAACTCTTCGCATGAGGTGGCCAAAGTACTGGAGTTTCAGCTTTAGCATCATTCCTTCCAAAGAAATCTCAGGGCTGATGTCCTTCAGAATGGACTAGTTGGATCTCCTTGCAGTCCAAGGGACTCTCAAGAGTCTTCTCCAACACCACAGTTCAAAAGCATCAATTCTTCGGTGCTCAGCCTTCTTCACAGTCCAACTCTCACATCCATACATGACCACAGGAAAAACCATAGCCTTGACTAGACGGACCTTTGTTGGCTCAATATGCCAACAAATTTGGAAAACTCAGCAGTAACCATAGGACTGGAAAAGGTCAGTTTTCATTCCAATCCCAATGAAAGGCAATGCCAAAGAATGCTCACACTACCTCACAATTGTAGTCATCTCACATGAGAGCAAGGTCATGCTCAAAATCCTCCAAACTAGACTTCAACAGTACATGAACTGAGAACTTCCAGATATTTATGCTGGATTTAGAAAAGGCAGAGGAACCACAGATTAAATTGCCAATGTCTGTTGGATCACAGAAAAAGCAAGGGAATTCCAGGTAAACATCTACTTCTGCTTCTTTGACTACATTAAAGCCTTTGACTGTGTGGATCACAACAAATTGTGGAAAATTCTTCAGGAGATGGGAATACCAGACCGTATTGCCTGAGAAACCTGTATGAAGGTCAAGAAGCAACAGTTAAAACCAGACATGGAACAATGAACTGGTTCAATATTGGGAAAGGAGTACATCAAGACTGTGTATTGTCACCCTGCTTATTTAATTGATATACAAAGTACATCATGTGAAATGCCAGCATGGATGAACCACAAACTGAAATTAAGATTGCCGGGAGAAATATCAATAACCTCAGATATGCAGATGGCACTACCCTAATGGCAGAAAGCAAAGAGCCTCTTGATGAAAGGAAAGAGGAGAGTGAAAAAGCTGACTTACAACTCAACATTCAAAAAAACAAAGATCATGGCATCTAGTCCCATCACTTCATGGCAAATGGATGGGGAAACAATGGAAACAGTGACAGACTTTATTTTCTTAGGCTCCAAAACCCCCGCAGATGGTGACGGCAGCTATGAAATTAAGACACTTCCTCCTTGGAAGAAAAGCTGTGACAAACCTAGACAGCATATTGAAAAACAGAGACATTACTTTGTCAACAAAGGTGTGTCTAGTCAAAACTATGTTTTTTTCAGTAGTCATGTATGGATGTGAGAGGTGGACCATGAAGAATGCTGAGCACCAAAGAATTGATGCTTTTGAACTGTGGTGTTGGAGAAGACTCTTAAGAGTCCCTTGGACTGCAAGGAGATCAAACCAATCAATCCTAAAGGAAATCAATCCTGAATAATTCATTGGAAGGACTGATGCTGAAGCTGATGCTCCAATACTTTGGTCACCTGATGTGAAGAGACAACTCATTGGAAAAGTGCCTGATGCTGGGAACGATAGAAGGCAGGAGGAGAAGGGGGCCACAGTGGATGAGATGATTTGGATGGCATCACTGACTCAATGGATGTAACTTTGAGCAAGCTCTGAGAGATTGGGAAGCAGAGGGAAACCTAGTGTGTTGCAGTCCATGGGGTTGCAAAGAGTCAACACGACTAAGTGACTGAACAACAAGAATGTAAATTTGGGCTTATTAGAGGAATTTTGTCGATTCGTGAACAGGGCTTAGTTCCACATTTCTTATTCTCATGTTTCAAATTTATAGTTGCTTTTGAGCCTATTATGGTGGGCAAAAAAATGTTCTGAATTTAATAAAATTATCAGCTCCTTTATTAACTTTTTGGTGCCCAGTACTTTGGACATCCAATGTCCTCCTGACATATGGGGAAGCAGTAGCAGAGAGATCAGTTTCTCTGGTAGCAGAGAAATCGGGCTAGACCCTTTCTTTAAGTGAAGTGCACAGATCCTTTGAAGAAGGTGGCTTCTAATGTAAGGTCTGTTATAAAATCATGGAGAAGTGTAGGAAGGTGGGAAAAGGGGTGTGGGGATAGGTGAGTGAGGACAAAGAGGCTCAAGAGTAAGAAGATAGCAGCTGTGAGAGATGACCTCACTTCCTATCCTAAGACCATGTTCTCCAGTGGGCACAGCAGATGCTTAATGGTCAGAGAACTTGCATATAATTGGCTCTGATGTTTTCTTAGGCAATACACTCAGCTCTTCTGGCCAGTTTCCTCATTTAAAAAAAATGGAGATTAACAATGAAGTCCAGCAAGTCTTTGTTCCATGGAAGAGAGAAAGAGAAATTTAAAGAAAGGAAGAGTTCATTACACAATGAAATACAAGAAAATTGGAACCATTTCCTTGCCAGGTACCCTTCCTCACATATTCCAGAGGAAAGTGTGTGGCTGGGAACAATGACACCAACTGAATGCACTTTTTCATTCTTTGGCTTTGGCCTATACACTTGTAGGTTCCCAGTTCATAATACAGGACCAAGTGATAAATTTCTTTTGCTTAGGATAGGACAGCATAATTTCCAGAATCAATGCAAACTTGTCTCCTTCAGAAAGAAATGAGCGCAAGAGAGAGGTAGCAACCCACAGATCCATTTTGCCTCATCAGCCTGTGACCAGAAGAGCATCCCTGGAAAGAATACTACTCTATGGGAGCAAGTCCTGAACCTTTTGCTCACCTGGGTGAATAATTCCTACAGTAGCCTAGTAAAATGTCTTTGGATCTGAACAGTTCTTGATACCATTTCTGCCTCTTGAAGGGTGAAATTTGCCTCATTTTCTTCCATTTGAAAGTAACAGAATAGGCCTCATGGAATAATATAACCCTTTGAAGAGAGTTTTAGCAAAATAAGTAAAGCTGAAGACATGTTCTAAAACCAATTATTCTATTAAATATATCTCTAAAGCAAATGATTCCTTTAAACTTCATGACACAAATAGAAACTTATTATATTTGTAGGGTACTCTGAGTTCACTGCTTTCAGAAGATGTCTAGGTGTTACCCATCAGGCCATCCTGAGTGCTGAGGAGATTTTACATTACACGTTAGTAACTCATTTGCACAAATTTTATAAAACCTAGAGAAACTTAGATATGCATGTTGAGAAACATACATAT
Organism: Bos indicus x Bos taurus; assembly: GCF_003369695.1. Lineage (NCBI taxonomy): Eukaryota > Metazoa > Chordata > Mammalia > Artiodactyla > Bovidae > Bos > Bos indicus x Bos taurus. The sequence continues at coordinate 66,920,961 of NC_040090.1, forward strand.
GAATATTTATAGAGGCATTGTTTATAAAAGCAAAAAAATTTGGAATACAACCTAATAATCAATAAAAGAATGGATACATGAAGTGTGATATAATCACGTAATGGAATACTATACAGGAGTGGAAAGGAATGAACTAGAACTAATGTATCATTATCAATGAGACAGTGTTGTCAAAACAGCAAGTTGCAAAAAGTATACAGATAGTGTGATGCTGCTTATATAAAAATTTAAAAGTCAAAACAATTGTTTATATTGCACAGGGATACTTACATAAGTATGAAAATATATGGAAATGCATGAGATGTTAAATTCCAAGTTCTAGAAAGTACTTATCTCAGGAGAGCTAAGATATTGGGGAGAACACAAGGGGGAATGTTGATGTCACCAGTATTTTACGTCTTAAGCTGCCTGGTAGATACACAAATACATGTTGATTATGCTTTGTACTTTGTTATATTTTAATATTCTATAAGAAATTTCAAAACTTAAACATTAAACTATGATGGGACTGCCCTGTTGATCCAGTGGCTAAGATGCCACGCTCCCACACTCCCAATGCAGGGAGGTGTTCTGATTAACATGCAAAATGTTGACTCCTCTATAGTGTAGAGATTGGGTTTGTGGAGAGTAAAGAAGAAAGAACAGGAGAAATTTGCTGCAGTTCAAACTGTAGAGCACTTTTGCTTGAAATGCCACTTACTCTTGCTTCCAGTATTTTTTGCTTGGTCTCTCCCTGCATCTTTCTGGCCATGACTTTTCATCCGCATCTCTAATTCCTCTTCCTCCTCTGCCTACTAAATGTTGCTGTTTCCCTGGGTGTTTCTTTTTTACCCTCTTTTCTTTTCAATTTTTAGGTATATGTTTTAGTGATCTCATTTATATCCCAACTTCAATTACCACTTTTATGATCATGATTCCCAAATTTATTTCTCCAATCCAATCTTTTTATCCCAACTCCAAACTGTCTATTGGATATTTCTTCTTGACTGTCTCATAATTTAAACAAAATCCAGCATGTCCAAAATGGAGTTGTTCTTTTTTCTAAATGTGCATTTTCCTTTTGCCTTTGGGATCTTGATTAACCACATTGTTATCTACCACATGTCTGATTCAGAAAACTGCGTATTTTATTAGACAGACCTGCCTCTGACAAATTTCCTCTTTAATTTGGCAGGAATTAAGAGTAAGGTTTTGGTGCTGTGTTATGACATATAGGCACCCAGGCATGCCCAGTTTCTTCCTTGCTAGTCACTTTTTTCCCTTCTATTGAGAAGATTTCAATGAGCTTGCCACCAGCAGATAAGATACCAGCTTTAGAACTGACTTTAGATCTTTTCTTGATCTCACTTTTATTGACTTTTCCATCATCTGCTGCCTCTGTTTTTCTCTCCTATCCTCTGAGCTACAGCTGTACTAACTCACTTGAAATCCCTGAATGTGCCATGTTGTTTTAGAGCCCTGGGCCTTGGTACTTGCTATTCCTTCTGCTTGAGATATCTCTCCTTACTGTGCCTGTCTAGTGAACTCATGAAGTTTTGGTAACTAGCCTATTTTTGTGCTTGTCTGTCTGTGCCCTAGTTACTAGTTTAAATGCCTGCTTATCCCCAGTGGTCTCTGAGCCTTTGAGGCACAGAAAGTGCCTATCCAGTTTTTGTATTCTCATGGCCTGGCACATGGTAGATGCTCTATAATTAGGGTTGTCTCACCCAGCAAGCTTCCCCTTTTTATTTTTGCCTGTGTTGGGATTGTTTGAGGTTAATTGCAAATTACTGAAACAAATATTCCAAAAAATACAACAACAACAACAAAAAACCCCAAACTGTAAATTCGTAGAAAGATATTCTGTGTCTTCTGTGGTATTGGTATTTTCTATTTTGCTAAGAGCAACTCTGGAAGAAAGTATTTATGTAGAGAACATTTAAATAAAAGTTCCAGGATTCTCAGTCCTGCTCCTTGAAACTTCCATGAACTATATGTCTTCATTATCTCTTTTAATTTTTTTTAAGTTCCTTTTAAGTTTTCACCATATTGCCTTCTGCCCATCTCCCAATCTTGTTTAAGTTTCCTTGGTCTACAGACAAGATAATAGTTAAAAAAACAAGCTAGCAGAAAACTTGTCCTCAACACTGCTGCTTATTCTTCAAACTCTTTCCCCATTCCTGTTCTCCTTTTCATCTTTTTTAAAAAATAGAGCTGTTTATGTTTGGTGCATTGTTGTTCCATCGATCAGTCATGTCCGACTCTTTACAACCCCATGGATTGCAGCACTCCAGGCTTCCCTGTTCTTCACTACTTCCCAGAGTTTGCTCAAACTCATGTCCATTGAGTTGATGATTTTTCCCAGAGTTTGCTCAAACTCATGTCCATTTAGTTGATGATGCCATTCAACTATCTCATCCTCTCTTGGGCCTTCAACTCCTACCCTCAATCTTTCCCAGCATCAAGGCCTTTTCCAGTGAGTCAGCTCTTTGCATCAGGTGGCCAAAGTTTTAGCAGCAATCTTTCCAATGAATATTCAACGTTAATTTCTTTAGGAGTGACTGGTTTGATTTCCTTGTTGTCCAAGGGACTCTCAAGAGTCTTCTCCAGAACAACAGTTTGAAAGCATAAGTTCTTCTGCACTCAGATTTCTTTATGGTCTGACTCTCACATCTGTTAGTGGTTACCGGAAAACCCATAGCTTTGACTATACGAACCTTTGTCAGCAAAGTAATGTCTCTGCTTTTTAATGCACTGTCTAGGTTGGTCATAGCTTTTCTTTCAAGGAGCAAGTGTCTTAATTTCATGGCTGCAGTCACTGTCTGCAGTGATTTTGGAGCCCAAAAAAATAAAGTCTGTCACTGTTTCCATTGTTTTCCCCATCCATTTGCCATGAAGTGATGGGACCAGATGCCATGATCTTTGTTTTTTGAATGTTGAGTTTTAAGCCAGCTTCTTCACTCTCTTCTTTCACTTTCATCAAGAGGCTCTTTAGTTCTTCTTTGCTTTCTGCCATTAGAGTAGTATCATCTGCATATCTGAGGTTATTGATATTTCTCCTGGCAATCTTAATTCCAGTTTGCAATTCATCCACGCTGGCATTTCACATGATGTACTCTGTATATCAGTTAAATAAGCAAGGTGACAATACACAGTCTTGATGTACTCCTTTCCCAATATTGAACCAGTTCATTGTTCCATGTCTGGTTTTAATTGTTGCTTTTTGACCTTCATACAAGTTTCTGAGGCAATACGGTCTAGTATTCCCATCTCTTGAAGAATTTCCCACAATTTGTTGTGATCCACACAGTCAAAGGCTTTAATGTAGTCAATGAAGTAGAAGTAGATGTTTATCTGGAATTCCCTTGCTTTTTCTGTGATCCAACAGATGTTGGCAATTTAATCTGTGGTTCCTCTGCCTTTTCTAAATCCAGCTTGAACATCTGGAAGTTCTTGGTTCACATACTGTTGAAGCCTAGCTTGTATTTTGAGCATGACCTTGTTAGCATGTGAAATGACTGTAATCGTGCAGTAGTTTGAACATTCTTTGGCCTTGCATTTCTTTGGAATTGGAATGAAAATTCACCTTTTCCAGTCCTGTGGCTACTGCTGAGTTTTCCAAATTTGTTGGCATATTGAGTGTAGCACTTTCACAGCATCATCTTTTAGAACTTGAATTACTTTAGCTGGAATCCCATCCCCTCCACTAACTTTGTTTGTAGTAATGCTTCCTAAGGACCACTTGATTTCACACTTCAGGATGTCTGGCTATAGGTGAGTGACCACACCATCGTGGTTATCTGGGTCATTAAGACCTTTTTTGTTCAGTTCTTCTGTGTACTCTTGCCTCTTCTTTTTAATATCTTCTGCTTCTGTTAGGTTCATACCATTTCTGTCCTTTATTGTGCCCATCTTTGCATGAAATGTTCCCTTGGTATCTCTAATTTTCTTGAAGAGATCTCTAGTCTTTCCTATTCTATTGTTTTCCTCGATTTCTTTGCATTGATCACTAAGGAAGGCTTTCTTATCTCTCCTCGCTATTCTTTGGAACTCTGCATTCAGATGGGTATATCTTTCCTTTTCTCCTTTGCCTTTCATTTATTTTCTTTTCTCAGCTATTTGTAAGTCCTCCTCAGACAACCATTTTGCCTTTTTGCATTTCTTTTTCTTGGGGATGGTTTTGATCACCGGCTCCTGTACAATGTTACAAACCTCTGTCCATAGTTTTTCAGAGACTCTATCAGATCTAATCCCTTGAATCTATTTGTCACTTCCACTGTATAATCATAAGGGATTTGATTTAGGTCATGCCTGAATGGCCTAGTGATTTTCCCTACTTTCTTCAAGTCTGAATTTTATTGAAATCAGTATGGTGTTCATGATCTGAGCCACAGTCAGTTCCCAGTCTTGTTTTTGCTAACTGTATAGAGCTTCTCAGTCTTTGGCTGTAATGAATATAATTCATCTGATTTCAGTATCGACCATCTGGTGATGCCCCTGTGTAGAGTCATCTCTTGTGTTGTTGGAAGAGAGTGTTTGTTATGACCAATGCATTCTCTTGGCAAGAAATTTTGGTGCATTAATTTACTGATATTCTACTCACTCAGCCCACTGAAATCTGACTTTAGTTACTACCACTAACAAAAAGCTTTCTTTCCAAGCTATCTAGGAGCTTCCAGCTTGCCATTTCAACTGTGTCTGTTTAGCCATGATGACCCTTTTTCTGTCTCTTTAGGTTTTGGCTGTTGTATTGTTGATATCATCTTTCTTAAAATATTTTTGTACTCTTAGTTTCTGTATCATGGCACTTTCGTAATGTGTTGTCTTTCTTCGACTATTACACTTCATAGGACAAGTGGGAAAGTGTCTTATATTTGAGGTGACCATATGTTTGGGCATATCTGGTAATTTCTTTATCTATTTACATTCACTTGACAAATATTTATTGAGTGACAGCAAAGTGCTAGCACTGGATATGTAGTGGAGAGCAAAACAGATATAGATACAGTCTTTCTGAAGTTCAGAGTTTCAACTTTGTATTTTTTATCTCTTGCTACTGTATAACAAATTGCCTCAAATTTAGTGGCTTAAAACAATACACTTGTTATCTTATAGTTTTGATGGATGAGGCATTTGGGCATGGCTTAGCTCTCCTCTCCGCTTCAGATCTCTCATAAGGCTGCAGTCATGATGTTGGCCAGGGATGGAGTCTCATCTGAAGTCACGACTGGGGAGAAAATGCTTCCAAGCTCGTGTTGATGTTGGCGAGATTTATTTCCTTGGAGACTGGTGGACTCAGGGTCTCAATTCCTTACTGGTTGTTGACCAGAGGCCACCATTTGTACCTTGCCATGTGGGCCTCTTTATATAGCAGCTTGTTTGATTAGAACCAGTAAGGAAGAGAATCAGTAGAGTTGGCTAGCAAGATGGAAGTTATAACCTCATCTAATGTATTCATGGAAGTGGCAGCCTGGGTTTTTTTTTATATTGAAGTATAGTTGATGTACAATAGTATATAAATTACAGCTGTACCATGTAATGGTTCACAATTTTTAAAGGTTTTACTCCATTTGTAGTAACTACAAAATGTTGGGTGTATTCTCTGTGTTGTACAGTCTGGTATCCCATTATTTTATTTGAATTCTAATGGTTAGAGTCAAATTAAAGATCCAACTCATGTTCAAATGGAAGAGATTACACAGAACAGAGCTATCCAGAAACAGAGATTCACTGTGGCCATCTTAGAGTCTGCCTGTCACAAATGTCTTAATGTTTTTTTCTTAGACATTCCAGCCACCTCAACTTCTAGTGCTCTCACACTGAACTCATACTCTCCCTTTCCTAAACCTACATCTCATCCTATATTCCCTGACTTGGTCAGCAACCTCATATCCATCCAGTTGTCTAGTCTAGAAACCCAGACATCATTTTTAATACCTCCTCCCTGATAGCTCAGTTGGGAAAGAATTCGCCTGCAATGCAGGAGACCCTGATTCAATTCCTGGGTCGGGAAGATCTGCTGGAGAAGGGATAGTCTACCCACTCCAGTATGCTTGGGCTTCCCTTCTGGCTCAGCTAGTAAAGAATCCGCCTGCAATGCAGGAGACCTGGGTTCAATCCCTGGGTTGGGAAGATCCCCTGGAGAAGGGAAAGGCTGCCCACTCCAGTATTCCGGCCTGGAGAATCCCATGGACTGCACAGTACATGGGGTCACAATGAGTTGGACACAACTGAGCAACTTTCACTTCACTCACCTGAGATACAATGGATCAGTAGGCTCTGTGAGTCTTTCATATCATTCTCTACTTAACATCCATATTGCTGTAGCTTTAGCTCAGCCATGGATCTTTATACTGATTTTCTAACCTTTGGTCCACCTTTTGGTCACCAGAGTTACCATTTACAGCCTGGCCTCCAGTTACTTTTCCAGGCTTCTTGCCCACAGCTCTTTGCACTTGTGCCCTAGGCATAGACCACTTGCTTCCAGAACCTACTATTGCATGTTTGTGCCTCTACACTTGGGCCTACAGTTACTTCTTGGATTCCCTTCTCCCTACTTCTTCCTCTAGAAACCTCTTATACACATCCAAATCTAACTGAAAAATCATCTGTTTCATAAAACTTTTCTCAGTTTTCCCTCTGCCTGCTAACTCCCTCATTCAGAATTAACCTCTGTGCTCTCTCAGCCCTTTTTCACTTGTACCACTGTTATAAGATTGCTTTCTGTAATGAAAAAAAGTGGTTTGTGTGGTTTGCTTTCTGCAATTTTTATTTGGTTGCTAAGGTACTTCTCTTTTAAAATGCAGAAGGGTAGGCTCTAGATCTTATTCTACTCTGGATACAAAGTACGCATCTCTGAAGTGGTGATTCACAGTCTTGGCTGCTTTTGGGATTATTTGGGGAGCTCTGAACATCACTGATCCCTGGACCCACCCCTCGAGGTGACAATATAATTGGTCTGAGGTGCAATCTGGGGTATTAATATTTTTAAAAGCTCTGTGATTCTAACATGTAGGTAACACTGAAAGTCTCTGCTTCTAGTTGAAGAAACCAAGTCTCTGGGAGAATGAAAGGATAAGAAACTGTTAAACATTTAATGAACAGAAAAACTTTAAAACTAGAGTTAAAGTTGAGTTTTAAAAAATAACACAGATACCATTCAAATAATACATGACATAGCTAAGTAATCAGTTCAGTTCAGTTGCTCAATCGTGTCTGACCCTTTGCAACGCCATGAACTGCAGCATGCCAGGTCTCCCTGTCCATCACCAGCTCCCAGAGTTTACCCAAACTCATGTCCGTTGAGTCGGTGATACCATCCAACCATCTCATCCTCTGTCATCCCCTTCTCCTCCTGCCCTCAATCTTTCCTAGCATCAGGGTCTTTTCCAGTGAGTCGGCTCTTTGCATCATGTGGCCAAAGTATTGGAGCTTCAGATTCAGCATCAGTCCTTCCAATGAATATTCAGGACTGATCTCCTTTAGGATGGACTGGTTGGATCTCCTTGCAGTCCAAGGGACTCTCAAGAGTCTTCTCCAACACCACAGTTCAAAAGCATCAATTCTTCGGCCCTCAGCCTTCTTTATAGTCCAATTCTCACATCCATACATAACCACTGGAAAAACTATAGCCTTTACTAGACAGACCGTTGTTGACAAAGTATTGTCTCTGCTTTTTAATATGCTGTCTAGGTTGGTCTTAACTTTCCTTCCAAGGAGCAAGCATCTTTTAATTTCATGGCTGCAGTCACCATCTGCAGTGATTTTGGAGCCCAGAAAAATAAAGTCTGTCACTGTTTCCACTGTTTCCCCATCTATTTGCCATGAAGTGATGAGACAGGATGCCATGACCTTAGTTTTCTGAATGTTGAGCTTTAAGCCAACTTTTTCACTCTCCTCTTTCACTTTCATCAAGAGGCTCTTTAGTTCTTCTTCACTTTCTGCCATAAGAGTGGCATCATCTGCATATCTGAGGTTATTGATCTTTCTCCCAGCAATCTTGATTCCAGCTTGTGCTTCTTCTAGCCCAGCGTTTCTCATGATGTACTCTGCATGTAAGTTAAATAAGCAGGGTGACAATATACAGCCTTGATGTACTCCTTTTCCTATTTAGAACCAGTCTGTTGCTCCATGTACAGTTCTAACTTTGCTTCCTGACCTGCACACAGGTTTCTCCAGAGGCAGGTCAGGTGGTCTGGTATTCCCATCTCTTTCAGAATTTTCCACAGTTTATTGTGATCCACACAGTCAAAGGCTTTGGCATAGTCAATAAAGCAGAGATAGATGTTTTTCTGGAACTCTCTTGCTTTTTCAGTGATCCAGCAGATGTTGGCAATTTGATCTCTGGTTCCTCTGCCTTTTCTAAAACCAGCTTGAACATCTGGAAGTTCACGATTCACATATTGCTGAAGCCTGGCTTGGAGAATTTTGAGCATTACTTTACTAGCATATGAGATGAGTGCAATTGTGGGGTAGTTTGAGCATTCTTTGGCATTGCCTTTCTTAAGGATTGGAATGAAAACTGATTTTTTCCAGTCCTGTGGCCACTGCTACTAAGTAACCAAGATGATCTCTAAATAGATCATCAGTGAACTGGGGGAATATGTATTTTTGTGGGAGAAGTTAGAAATATAAAAGAGAATAAAATTATAGTCGCTGAAAATCCAACACTTTTTGTGCATATGAAGTAAGTGATACAATGAAATAAATAGTCACCTGGAATTATTAGCATTTTCCTTTTTGTTTAGCCCTAAAAAAGTGTGTGTGTGCGTGTGAAATACATAAATTATTTACCAGTAACTCTTATTTTCTCCTTTATTTTCCAGGAATATTTTGAAAACAATTGCCTTAGGTCAGATGTTATCCTTGTGTATATGTGGGACAGCCATCACCAGCCAGTATTTGGCAGAAAGATATAAAGTGAATACCCCCATGCTTCAGAGCTTTATCAACTATTGTTTGCTGTTTCTAATTTATACAGTGATGCTGGCATTTCAATCAGGTATGTCAAATTACCTTTTTAACAAATTATCTTCATAAAAATGTTTGGCTCTATACATTCAAAAAATAAAACATGAGCCCAAACCAAAACCAAGAACAGGAAACTACTGCTTTTTTTATAAAAGTCACTAGAAAGGTATGACACCCCCGAATTCTATGAAGTTAGTACTAGAGATTTATGTATAGCTCTCTGAAATTGTTTATTAAAATGAGTAGCATCAACCTGTAACATAGGATTTGTCAAAAAAAAAAAAACATGTAAATGCCATTATAAGTTACACCTTTCCCCCCCACTGTGGTTGATAAGTTTAAAAGACAGTATTAAAAACACTTAAAAAGTTAAGAACCTCACTTTCCAAAATACATATTTCCAGCTAAGTGGAGAATGCTAAGTAGAGCACCACTGCCTGTAAATGTGAGAGAAACAAAACAAGGAATTAACATCTTATCACGAGATTGATTTCAAGAGTGTAAAGACAATGGGTAACCCAGACTGGGAGGGTGGAATACTACCATTTTAATCACATTTAAAGCATGTGATAAAATTACAAGTGTGGTGGTTTTAATATGAACATTAATACATCAACGGTATTCCTATATGTCAGGATAAAGAACTTACTTTTGAAAGAAAGTGGAAGCCAATTGTGAGAAGGGGAAAATATCCTAAGGGGAAAGCACCAAATTTGGCAAGAGCTGTAGAAGCTGGAAATAGAACTGGTGTGTCGTGGTTAATAGCCCCAGAATTTGCTCCTCTCTGTAAGAACTGGCCTTTAGGAAGTCAGTATGATTTGTAAATGTATCAGTGAAGTCCCTCTAAGGGATGGTTATTATTGTGTTTAGTTGCTAAGTGTTGTCTGACTTTGCGACCCCATGGACTTTAGCCCACCGGGCTCCTCTGTCCAAGGGATTTCTCAGGCAAGAATACTGGAGTGGTTTGCCATTTCCTTCTCCAGGGGTTCTTCCTGACCCAGAGATTGAACCCCTGTCTCCTGCATTGCTAGCAGATTCTTTACCACTAAAAAAATGATACATAAATAAGTCATTGAAATCCCGCAAGGGATGGTTATTATTAATAGATGCCTTCCATGCTATCTCATGTTAGGAAGACTGTGTTTTCAGGATATTCCTGCTAGTTGGGATTTAATGATAATTATTGAGGATGGTGACTGTAGCCATGAAATTAAAAGACACTTGTTCCTTGGAAGAAAAACTATGACCAACCTAGACAGCATATTAAAAAGCAGAGACATTACTTTGCTGACAAAGGTTCGTATAGTCAAAGCTATGGTTTTTCCAGTAGTCATGTATGGATGTGAGAGTTGGACCATATAGAAAGCTGAGCACTGAAGAATTGATGCTTTTGAACTGTGGTGTTGGAGAAGACTCTTGAGAGTCCCTTGGACTGCAAGGAGATCCAACCAGTCAATCCTAAAGGAAATCAACCCTGAATAATTCATTGGAAGGACCGATGCTGAAGCTGAAGCTCCAGTACTTTGGTGACATGATGCAAAGAGCTGACTAACTGGAAAAGACTCTGATGCTGGGAAAGATTGCGGGTAGGAGGAGAAGCGGGGAACAGAGGATGAGATAGTTGGATGGCATCATGGACTCAATGGATATGAGTTTGAGCAAACTCTGGGAGATAGTGAAGGACAGGAAAGGCTGGCGTACTGCAGTCCATGGGGTTGTGAAGAGTCAGACACAACTGAGTGACAACAATAACAGAATTTGACTATGATTCTCTCTACCTTTATTTCTTTGCAGGTTATCTTACCCATAAAGCCTTCTTGTATATCTGCCAACTCTATATCTCCTTGTGATGCTAGATTCTCCAAAGAATTGATTCACAGTTAACTTGAATAAATAGAATTTAGATGCCACTAAGTTGTTTTTCCAAACTTACCACTGGCTTAATTTCCTGTTGAAAGCAGATCTTTTCCAAAAGAATGACCACAAACAGAGTTTTGGTCTGTTTGATAAATTTATAAGACACACATTTCATTTCCTAGGATGATCTGGATGTTATATTTCTGTTGCAGTAGGAAAGAAAAAGGAATTCAACAAATTTAACCACTCTTACTTCCTTTATCTTTGGTGTTTTCATTGAGCACTTGGTCTATGATGACACCTTAGCTTGGGCCTCATACTAGAAAAAAATCTGACTGACTGCTGAGCTGTTGCAGGAGTTTGAGTTATGAGTAATGGACATTAGGAGGAACCATGTTCAATGTACATAGTGGTAAAGTATGTGCCTGTAATGCAGGAGACCTGGGTTCGGTCCCTGGGTTAGAAAGATCCCCTGGAGGAGGGCATGGCAATCCACTCCAGTATTCTTGTCTGGAGAATCCCCATGGGCAGAGAAGCCTGGTGGGCTACAGTCTGTAGGGTCACACAGAGTCAGACACAACTGAGCGACCAAGCACAGCCCAGCGCAAACACTAGCTTTCACTATCTCTAGATTAACATGCATGGAATAATTTTCAAGTAACATGTCCTAATCTAGATTTCTTTTAACCAGGTAGTGATAATCTTTTATGCATCTTGAAAAAGAAATGGTGGAAGTACATCCTGCTTGGACTAGCAGATGTAGAAGCTAATTACCTGATTGTCAGAGCATACCAGTACACAACTCTAACCAGTGTCCAGGTAAGAAGGAGTCCTCTGACCAGTTTGGATTTTTTAACTTTAAGAGAGGAATCTGAACTCATATGTACTCAGCTAATTTGCCTAAGAACCTGTTCACTCAGAAAAAAAACTAAAAACAGTGGATGCTATCTGTTTTCCAGTGGAGCATGTGTGCTAATGAGAAAGGCTTCCTGAAATTAGTGAAAACATGTAGAAGTTAATCTGTTCCCAAACTGCTAATGCTATAGATGAATAGAACAGTTGCTACCAAGTAAACATAAATACTTAGTTGGCAATCAATGCTGTGATATTGGCAAGAGTTCTATTTTGTGTGTTGCTTAAAAATGGCATATAAAGTGAATATACTATTGTGTCCCAGAAAAGTTGGAGTCTTACAAGTAAAGTGGATATCTAAGACAACAAATAGGTTGTTGTCTTTTTGTTGTCTGTTGTCTAAGAGGGCATTAGACATTTTGGGTAAGGGTGGTAGCCAAAAGTAAAACTTATATCTATTCCTTTTCTAGGTTATTCTCATTAGATTGAAAGAAAAATGTTCCTACATTGCAGTACTTTTCAACATGGTGGAGTTGAGGACGACTGATTAAGTTGTCTTAACATTAGGGAGATCCCTGGTGGCCTTAGTGGTTAGGATTCTGGACTTTCACTGCTGTGGCTGAGTTTGATCCCTGATCGGGGAACCAAGATCCAGCAAGCTATGTGACACACCCTAAAAAAAGAAAAGAGTTGTCTTAACGTTAGCAAACTGTGGGATGTATCATAACACTGACTCCTTATCGCTAACAATAAAATGTGTTGTAAATGGAGATTTACATCTCCATGTAAATCATGTAAAATAGATTCCCATGTCAGGTTTAGACTTCACAGTTTACTGAATTTATGACTTAAAAAAAAAATTGGTTGCCGCATGTGGTATCTACTTTCTTTATCAGGGATCAAACCTGAGCTCCCTGCATTGGAATCGCAGAGTCTTAGCCAATGGACCACCAGGGAGGTCCCTGAATTTATGACTTTGGATGCATCTTTGTTTTTGGCTGTGCTGTATAACTTATAGAATCTTAGTTCTCAACCAAGGAGAGACTGGACCTGTGCTCTCAGCAGTGAAAGCACAGAGTCTCTACCACTGGACCGCCAGAGAATTCCTGTTGCTTCACTTTTTCCTATAAAACAGAGATGGTCTTATCTCCAAATTTAAGGAACATGAAAAATTGAAGATTTAAAGAGAAAGATGAATGATTAATGAAACTCAGTATTTTTCTGATGTGAATATGCATTAAATGCTATTATTACCAGAATGCTTTTTAATACTGTGCTAAGCATTGTCCTCTGGGCTTCCCAGGTGGCTCAGTGGTAAAAAGAATCTGCCTGTCAAGCAGAAGACGCGGGTTTCATCCCTGGGTCGGGAAGATCCCCTGTAGAAGGAAATGACAACCCACTCCAGTATTCTCGCCTGGAAAATCCCATGGACAGAGGAGCCTGGTGGGAAAGATAGGAAATCTTTTGTAAGACAGACATCATAAGAGGCACATGAAAAACTCAGAATTTCATAGAAATTAAAACCAGGAGTTACCTAGAAGATGCATTCATCACAAATAGTATTAAGTGTACTTTTAGCCATGAATAATAAGAGTGTAAGTATATAGAAAATGTACTCTATATAAAAGAGCCGACTCATTGGAAAAGACCCTGATGCTGGGAAAGATTGAGTGCAGGAGGAGAAGGGGGTGACAGAGGATGAGATGGTTGCATGGCATCACCGACTCAATGAACATGAGTTTGAGCAAACTCTGGGAAATAGCGAAGAACAGGAAAGCCTGGCATGCTGCATTCCATGGAGTTGCAGAGTCAGACACAACTTAGTGAGTAAACAACAACAAATACAGAAAATGGCATTTTTCTAGTCACATCTACCTGTGATCTCACACACAATTTAATTGCTTGATTATAATTTCCAGAAATTTTGATCTGTGACAGATGATGATTAGAAGTTTTGAATTGGTACAGGTCTAAACAGAGCTAAGCAAAATACTTACACTGAGGTTTTATGACTAAAGTTCACGCCTTAAACTAATCTCAAACAATTTCTTTCATCCTAGCCTCTTAGAAAAACCTAAGCATTTGGTTGTCAAAAATTAAGTACTTATGGTCCTAGGAAGCCATATTATAACAAGTGCATCTAACAACTAAACCTCCTTCCAGCAGTGAAGAGTGCCTGCCATTGGAATTCTTCAATCAGATTATCTCCTTGAGTAAACCTCTAGTCTGGTTAATCTGAAAGGGTGGAAGTTTGCTTGTTTGTTTCTTTATAGACACACAACATGCAGGATCTTAGTTTACCAACCAGGTATGGAACCAGTGCCCCTGCAGTGGAAGCACAGAGTCCTAACCACTGGACCACCAGGGAATTCCCCCTGAGAGGGTGGAAGTATAATTGGATGGTCTTGGAACCTCTTTCTTAAGGATTCTCTTCCTTCAAGGATTCTGTAATTGTAAATACTAATGCAGTGGTTCATGATGTGTGCCACATTGCTGGCCTAGCTTTCCACTCATGTTACTTCTCATTTCACTTGCCACATCTACACATTCCCTACCCATAGCCAGCTTCTCTCATGTTGCTGTATTATTTCTAGAATGCATCCTTTTCAAAGCCCCTTCTCAAAGGCCTAATTTGATTTCATTTTCTTCTCTATAGAGTATACTCCATTGTATCACTAACAAAGTCTGATTCATGTTTATATCCATCCTTCCCCCTCATTCTAGGTTCTTACTTCTTGTGTCTATATAATAATTTTTTTAAAGCAAAGATGAATATTTTTAATGATAAAAGGAGCAATTCACAAAGAAGATAGATATCATAAACCATTAGATATCTTATCAACAAAGAAACAAAGATACATAAAGGAAAAATCAGAAGAAATATAAAGGAAAAGAAAAAAATATAATCATAGTGAGACATATTAACATTTCTCTGAGAATATTTTATCAAGTGCAGAAAAAATAAGAATAGGAGCATCTTGAATGATGTCATTAATAATTTAAATATAATAGGTTTATATTTAATTAATTTGTATTAATCATATCCTACACAAATATATTTAAAATTTTGTATCTCATATGTTGTTATTAGATGTTCATAGGACATTTAGAGAACCTGGCAAAAATATAAACATTACTTAATTTCAAAAAGTAGAATTTTTTTTGGTGTTTGATTCATTTATACGCATGTTATTTTTGAAATTATTTTCCATTATAGGTTATTACAAGATATTGACTATAGTTCCCCATGTCACACAGTAAACCTTTGTTGCTTGTTGCATATCTATTTTTTTAAATTAGAAATCTAGCCAATAATTTTTAAAGGTTAAATTAAATAGATGGCTCTTAGAACTAAAAGCATCAAGCAGAAGGCATCTGTCACCAGGAATACATTTTGATAAGATTCAGTTTAGATAAATGACTGACTGTAATAGATACCAGATTAGAAGTCATGGAACTTTAGAGTGGCCAGGTACCATGAGATCATTTGGTCTGACTTCTTGATTTCAGATTTTGACTCAAGAGTTGACTAGCTGGAGATCACACAGCTGGTCAATGGCAGGGCTGGAGCCTGAGGCCTTGGGAGCTCTTACCAAGATGTAGGTGCCTCCTTTATATGGCCAGTCATTGCCCACCAAAAATGGTAAAAATAGAGGAGGTTTAAGTTTGATTTTAAGACACAGTTTGAGGATAGAGAGTCTTCTGTGATAGTTTTTAGAGTGATGTTTGTCTACTTTTTTTGTCTAAGAAATATAGTTTCTATTTTATTACCTCACTATGGCTAGATTCTTTTGGTATCTTCCAGGACAAGCTATTATCATTTGCATCGTTTAATGGTTTGTTATTCAGGCAGGCTCAATAAAGCACTTAAGAGATTAGAGTTCTATAGATGGAATAAATAACAGAAGGCAAAGTGCCCATTCCTATACTTGACATTGCAATGAAAGGCAATCAGTAAACAACTGTGGACAGGATCAAACAAGCTGCTGAGATTTAGGGGCCTGCCTTGTCCTAGACTAAATAGATACAGAGCACATCAGGGACAAGGTTAAAAAAAGAACAGGATGAGCAATCAAATAGCAACATCAGGAACATTATTAGTAAAAGGAATATATTTTATCCTTGAATGCAGTCTACAAATGTGTGCCTTTGAGAATCGAATGAATGAAATCTCTTTTTCCTTTATCTTGCAAAGATTTTGGATTTACTATAATTTTGGCACTCTTAATCCCCCTGCCTTTCAGACTGGCAATATCAGGGGTGTAGCAAGTATTTTCTGGACCCAGGATCAACAGGTGGTGGAGGAGTATATGATGAAGATGAGCGAGAGTATTTGCTGTGAGCAAGTATCTGTCTTACATGGTGGGGTTGGACACTTTGTCAGGGAAACGGTGTCTGTTTGCTTTCTCATAATAACCTGCTCTTTCTGTTGTTCTTAAGCCCAACTGCAATTAAACATTGGTTATGCTATTTTTCTCTGTCTAGTTTCTAAATCCTCCACTTTGTACCTCTCTTGTTCTCTACATTCCACCTCCTCCATTAGTGTCTCCCACATATCACGTACTTCAATATTTATTGACTGAATTGGTACATGTCTACTGGACTTAAGGACAAACACAAGTGAGAATACAGAAGTAAATTGCATAGGCTGTTGGGCAGAATTCCTGGGTTCATCAACTGACTCCCAAACTTTTAATTGTGTAATTTTGGGCAACTCATTTAACCTCTCTGTGCCTTTGGTTTCCTCACGGATAAAACGGAGGTTGAAGTTCCAGTTTCATAGAGTTCTTGTGAGGATTAAATGAGTTCATCCAGATAAAGCATTTAGTACAGGGCTGGCAATAATAAATGCTCAGTAAACACCGATTTCTGTTATTAGTCATCTTTTCACTAATGAGAGATATTTTAAGGTATTTATTTCTCCTTTCATGCAGCTTTTGGATTGCTTTGGGATTCCTGTGTTGATGGCTCTTTCGTGGTTTGTTCTTTATGCAAGATACAGAGTGATCCACTTCATTGCTGTGGCTGTCTGTCTGTTGGGTGTAGGAACTATGGTTGGTGCAGACATATTAGCAGGGAGGGAAGACAATACAGGTGAGACTGTGTTACTTGTTTCTGGTGTAGTCACAGAAGACAGTTTGCTTATGTCTTCACTTTTATTTTGCAAAGATAAAGTAAACGGCAGAGAACATGTCCTGATTACCTATCTTAAAATTTTTATTTTCAGATTTGTTTGCTTCTGCTACTATGACCACTTCAACAGAGCAGTCTATGTTCCTACCTGCCCAGAGTCCTTACTTTTTGTCACACTAGTTTGTTCTGTGTCCTGAGAGAGAACTTTCTTTATATATTTGCAATAATCTTCTTTTGGCCCATACATTTAGATTAGTTGCCGGAAACCCTACTGTAGATTTTGTTTCCGTCAAAAAGGAGATGTTGTGTTCACTAAATGACTTCTATTTCAGTTACTCTGTAGATGAGAACATTTTGATATTCTTTATGTCAAGGTTGAGATAGTTCATATTATAAAATCCAAATAAGGTCTATGAATTTCCCCAATCTGCAAGCGACTTCAGTGTCTCCTTTAATTGAGAAAATCACCTTGCTTCCCTGTAGTTATCAGTGAATTCCTATTAATAAATTCCATTAATTTCCCATGTCATAGAATCATTTTCTGGGGCCTTACATTATGGTATACACCACCATCTTCCAACCTGTTAGTCTCCTGAAGATCCAAAACAAGAAAAATGAAAGCAGAATTGTGCCAGAAAATGAGAAGAGTAAGAGTCTTTAAACTTTTAAAAATCAGGGTTTCTTCTTCTGTAAAATCTTATTTAGATGATTATGAGCCAGATAAACTTCTGGAAGCAAGCTGGAGAGTTTTCCCTAGTGACAATGTATCCCTTTTTATGGCTTATCTCTCTATAGGTAATAATGTACTGATTGGTGACATCTTGGTCCTTCTTGGAGCTTCCCTCTATGCTGTTTCTAATGTGTGTGAAGAATACATCGTGAAGAAGCTGAGCAGAAAGGAGTTTTTAGGAATGGTGGGCTTATTTGGAACAATTATCAGTGGCATACAGCTGTAAGATTCTAAACATATCCTTAAAAACAAAATCAGCAAATATGTCATAGATGATTAGTTTCCAGCTACTAACATTCATTGTTTATTTGGCCTAAATTCATATTTGAAATCAGTAACTTGCTAAATATCTATTAGAAGATTGTTGAAATGTCAGTAATTATGCCTCATTTTTTTTTACACGTTTGATGCTTAAGATTACTGCTTATAATATCATTAGACTTTATATTACCAGTGAAGACTTTCTTTTTCAGTTATTCCTGGAAAATATTAACTTCCTATTCATAATATCATGTTTCCCTCCTGTAGCTGACTACCACTAAACAGTGCTTCTAGGGGTGTCAAACATGTGTTTATGGACTCCTTTGAGTTTTATTCTTTGTCATTTAATTAAAGATAGTTTTTTTTTTTTAATATTTTATGAAAACCAAAAGTCAACATAATTCATCACCTTAAAAGCTGAAGCACTTAAAGTGAAGTACTTAAAGCTTGAAGCAACTTACTTGTTTATAAAACAGTGAAAATTTATATAAAGATGTCTCTGTGACCTCTTGTTTTCATCACAGATTGATTGTGGAATATAAGGATATTGCCAGCATTCACTGGGACTGGAAAATTGGTATGTATATATATATATATATAATAATTTTTTTTAGTCTTTTCCCTGACACACACCAAGAAATATTTTAATAATACTATTTAGGCATTTTTATATAAAATCACGTAATTTAGTACACAGAAAACTATAGTGGTTTATGTCAGGTTTTCTCTGAGAACTTGTAAATGAACCCCCGTAAAAGTTAATCCTTAATCTTTACCTTCAAGAATAACCGTTCTTTACTAGGAATTCTGAATAAGACTGACCTTTGGTCACACTAGCTTTCAACTAGATCTGTATTTCGTGTCCTCAGACTTCTTGTGAAGATTGCCTGCCTGATATGGTCAGTGAAGTATTAACTTAAATAATCTGATGGTGTGTAGTCACTACCACCTTGCATTACTCCTCTCATCGGATAGTCTTAAGCATCTGCACAGATAAACAACAGAAGAAAGCAGTAGTGGGACAGTCAGGGAAGATTTGAACCTTATGGATGGAAAAAAGTAGTGCATGAGTGTCACTGAATTGAAATTCATTTACCATGCTTGGATGATTTCATTCAAGTAAATAACTTAGATTTCCTGTGTGTGTACTGTGTGTGTGTTGAGTGAGGTTGGAGAAGCGATTGTGAAGCAGAGATACTTAGTACTCAGCACCCACGTGACTAGCTCTCTTATGGGATGAACAAAAGTTAAGACCCTAACAACCGCCTTTGATGCCCTAAGAATACTTTACTCAACCACACAAATCATGTCCAACCATGATGCCTTTTATCATTGGCACCTCTCCGGGCAGGTGTGGATAGCGTGGAGTGAAAAGAGCTGTTAACTTACACTGTAAGCAAGATTCTATGGCCTTGATCATCTAACACTGTTGGGTTTTTTAAGTTCTTCATCTACATCACATGAGAACTTTGTATGTCTCATTTGTAATGCTTACTGTTAACGAGGGACTTTGTGGACAGTATGTTAAAGGATCAGGGGATTTTACGTCAGGCAAGCTTTGTCCTTTATCTTTTGATTTCTTCCTTTAACACTGGATATTCCATTTTCCCCCCACAGCCCTGCTATTTGTAGCGTTTGCCCTCTGTATGTTTTGCCTGTATAGCTTCATGCCACTGGTGATCAAAGTCACCAGTGCCACTTCTGTCAACCTGGGCATCCTGACAGCTGACCTCTACAGTCTTTTCTTCGGACTCTTTCTGTTTGGCTATAAGGTGAGCAAATAGATCTTGTTCAAATAAGAACACTTGTTTGGTGTAAAAGAAGCAGTGGATTTCTTTAAAATTTTAGATCCCCAAATAAAACCTTCTCATCTCCTTAGCAAGAATTTCTTACTGCCTTAGAAATCTATCTTTCCATAGCATAAAGCTTGTTAAACTGCCTGCTACTACAATCATTTGAACAAATAGAATGTCAGCTGTTGCTTGGTAATGTTACTTTTAGCTGGGTATAGCAACTGTATTTCTTAATCCTTATAAAGTTTGAGATCTGGGTGGAAATTACATGGTGTTGATTGACACTATTCCCAGGAATTGACCATGAACTCAGAATGCCTAGTTCAGTGTGTTCCGAGAAATTTCTGCTTGAGAAGCGTAAACCATTTTTGCTTTTCAAGATTATGTCATAGGAAATAGCTGTTGTCTTTGCAAAAAAACCTGCTGGTTGTGGTATTCACGAACTAAGCCTGAAGAAGTATTTATAGCTTTTTGGTGGCATCATTAAAAAGTGACAGATGTCAGAGTGAATCAGAACAGTGATCTTGATGGCTTTAGGTTCTTTCCTGTGATAACAATCATTAAGGGGTACAAAGCAAGCCTTTCAAGTGTGTTAGCTGTTCTGTGCTGGTGTTATTGCATTTCACATGGCTACCTCTAGAGGACCAGGGTGATTTTATTCTGCAGTTCAAGGCCAGGTGACGGCTACCAGAGAAAGCTTGAAAGCTCTGCGGTATAACTTGTGGCCTGGCTCACCTGTGCTTTTTTTTTTTAAACTAAACATATTGAGATAGCATTAGTAGTTTAACATTTACCTTTCCCTCGTAAGTAAAATAATGTCCAAGGAGGAAGTAAGCTTAAAGAAATAAAAGCTTCAAAGTGCAAATACACTTGTCGCTACCTATTATAAGCTCCCTAAATGTAGATATTTGCTCTTTAACTGCTACTAACTTTAATGAGAAAAAGCCTTTTTGTGTGTCATTTTTTTGCCTATGTGATTTACACTATTGTTTTCAAAATGGAACATGCAAACAACAAATTCCTTTGCAGTTCTTTTGCTTCGTGTTTCTTTGTCCCTGCATGTCTAGCAGCTCACTTTTAACTCAGATCAGATTTTATTCTTTTTGTTCAGGTAAAGGAAAGAGGAGGTCCACTGTGATCTTCAGAGTAAATTACAGAGGTTGGAAATCATACAGAACATAAGGAAGATACCTAGGATTTTAGAAGAAAATTTTAAGTAAAGGATCATAACTCAATATATCACCAATTTTAAAAAGCGTAGCATCTAAGATAACTTGGGCTCTGATATTTTGAAACAGTTGAAGAAGATGTTAAAAATTTCTACCTTCATTGGTGTCAGACTCCATCCCCCTGGACTGATCTTTAGTAAATACTCACCGAACAGAGTAGCCACAGAAACTTCCTGTATAGGTCCACACACAAAGGGTAGAATTAAAAAAAAGGTAAGAGCCTTTAATTTAGGAGACTTATTATCTCACTCCCTCAGAGTCTCTCTCTTCTAATAAAAGTGCCTCCATTTAATCACCTAGAGGCTCAGATGGTAAAGAATCTGCCTGCAATGCAGGAGACCTGAGTTCGATCCCTGGATTAGGAAGATCCTCTGGAGAAAGGAATGGCTACCCACTCTAGTATTCTTGCCTGGAGAATTCCGTGGACAGAGGAGCCTAGTGGTCTACAGTCCATGGGGTTGCAAAGAGTTGGACATGACCGGGCAATTAATACTTCTTAAGAGGAACAAGACTTTTTTTCTTATAAATATTTAAAACCTCCAAATCAAGCAGAACATGTTTTGAATAAGTTACTTAGGTTTCCTTATAGTTAAAAACGAACATTCTATGGGAGAGCACAATTGACTTTTATGATACCGACTTCAAAAGTTTAGGGTACTCTAAATAGCTTTAACTATCCCTTAATCTTCTCTGAATCACTTCCCCCACCCTGAACCCCACCCCCCCGCCAAAAAAAAAAAAAAAAAACAAACCACATTTATTCAATACTAGCTATGTGCTGGGTGCTGTGCTGAGATTGGATCCAAAATGAAACCCATGGAGGAAATTAGTTTGGCTCCTGCTCTGCTTGAAATGATCACTGGCTTTACATCATCACTGAATCCATTGGAGGCCTTCCAGCTTTGGGGAGGGCCCTGGCTATTCCAGGGTTCTAAAAGTTTAAGGTTAAGAAGTAATTGAGCATCTATGAAACATTAACATGTTGAAACCAATGGTGACCTGTAGAAGCCCACAGCTGGAGGTGACCAGCAATCTATGTAATACTCATTTCAAAACCTATTTCGTTTCTCTTTCTATCCTGGGAATGTCTCTCATTTTTTCTTCTCCCTTATTTTATTTCTCTTTTCCTTCTCCAACCCATTCTGTTTTCTTATTGTTTCATGCCATCGTTATGTGTTGTGTCTAGGGTCCAAATCTGGGTCTTTCTTTTTAGTCTCTCCACTAAGTAAGTGGGACTGGTTGTGAGGTGGGATGTAGCTGTATTATTGCAGAGAAAGGCAAGAGGTCATTTCCTAGAGATCTAAGATTTTTTACCCAGTTGACTGATGGGCTGGGTAATGTTGGCCGAGATCACACGTTCACCAGTACACATACTTGGGGCAGTTTTGGTCCTTAGTATCTCCCTGGACAACTTTCAGATAAAAAGATTATGAGAAGGCAACTCTCCAAACTCAGTGGACAGAAGGCAGCAGCAAAGATATGTGTATGTGAGAGAGCACTATCCATAGCCTATCCTCTCCTCCTAGTTTTCAGGACTGTACATCCTGTCCTTCACCGTCATCATGGTGGGGTTCATTCTGTACTGCTCCACCCCGACGCGCACGGCAGAGCCAGCTGAAAGCAGTGTACCACCAGTCACCAGCATTGGAATTGACAACCTGGGACTGAAGCTTGAGGAGAACCTGCAGGAGACCCACTCTGCAGTCTTGTAGCTGGAGAAGAAGGCATACACGTCCCCCTGAGGTTTCCTGGGAAGCTGGGAACTGTCACCTGGATAAAGCAGAGCCTACGGCTTTGGGACACTTGAAAACTTATCAGAGTGAACACTCCATAGCATTGGGTTTGATCCAGTTGGATTTTAAAAGGAATATTAAAATAATGTATCAAAAGTGGAAATGCCAAAATAGAGCAGAAGCCGAGGCTAGGATTGTGTTTCTGTGTGTTTCGGGCCCAATACCTGTTAGTGTCCGGGAGACAAGGTATGGGGCGCATCCTGGGCTGTTAGAAGCACAGGTGGGAAAGCAGGATTGGGCAGATACTTGGGTGTGAGCCAGACTCAGGCTGTCCAGGATGGGCTAGGTAGTCAGGAGGAGGGGCAGCCCAGGGTGGTTGGGAGTAGCTTTCCTCATTTTGAGGCATCTGATGTGCTGAGCCAATTATTGTCCACAAGCTTTGTGGCCTTTTAGGAAAGGGAAAAATGGGTGGGGCAGCACTTGAGAAATCCTGAGATACAACTGTGAGTACCATAGAAGCCGTCAAGTAGAGTACAGTAAACCTAGGAACCTTCTCCCAATTGTTACTATGCTACTTCTTAGCAAATAATGTGCCATGCGATTTTTATGATACCTCTTCAATACAGAGTGTTAATATGCAGTGTCATTATGATATCAACTGCCAGAATACCACTTTGTAAAAACTCTGTATGTGAACTTTTTGGGGTGAAAAATATAATAATGAAACTGAGGGTAAATTCGTATTATTAAAAGATTTTGATTTCATGGAAATATATTTACTGTGTGGTTTCTTTGATTACCTAATTCCCCTTGTGGATTTTAAATGACAATATATTCAAGATTTCCTCATATACAACTTTTTAGAATCATGTCTTCTTAAGGTGGGACAGCCTTATCTATTTGGGGCTATGTCAGAATGGAGGGGAAATCAGAGCAAGCTCCCAAGTTGTTTGCTGGGATAAATATTTAAAACTTTTGAATTACCTTAATGAATTTTTTAAGAAAACTTTTTTAAGTGAAATAATCTTTCATTTCCTGCAGCCAGTTAAAACTGATGTTTGGTTTTCACTCTTTACCATTAACAACTGTCAGTGAGTGGAAAAAGGTTATGTTAAAATGTTTGACTCTTTGGAGAAGACTTCCAGTTTGATTAATACACTGATTATTTCTTAAAATACCTTGATTAACAATAAACCTGTATCTATGGGGATAGTGGTGAACTAGCCTCAATGGCTCAAGCGGTAAAGAATCCACCTGCTACACAGGGGACACAAGAGGCTTGGGTTCCCTCCCTGGGTTGGGAAGATCCCTTGGAGCAGGAAATGGCAACCCACTCCAGTATTCTTACCTGGAAAACGCCATGGATGGAGGAGCGTGGCAGGCTACAGTCCATGGGGTCGCAAAGACTTGGACATGACTGAGCAGGTAAAAACACAGAGACAGACAGATGGAGAATCTCAAGTGACAGTATCCCACTGGATACTCAGTATCCAGTATTCTGAGTCTGAGCTCAAATGAATCTGTGCTACTATGAAGCCTTTTTTAGGCTGTCTAGGCTGGGTCTCCCCCTCCTTTATGTTCCCAGGGGCCCTTGCTTATTCACGTCTTCGTTATAACACTTAATGAATTGAGGTGCTTGTCATTTACTTGTCCCTTTTCACCACAGGTTGAGCTCTTCCATGTCAACAACTTTTTATCATCTTTCTAGTCCTTCTTGAGTGAAGTGAGATTAATGAACTTTGTCTTTGGTCCCAGTTCAGAACATTTAAGGAGAGTCTGATCTAAAGTAAGGCCTTTTATGCAGATACATGTCTGTTGTTCAGTTGCTAAGTTGTGTCCAACTCTTTGTATGACCCCATGGACTGCAGCACACCAGGCTTCCTGGTCCTTCCATATCTCCCGAAGTTTGCTCAAACTCATGTCCACTGAGTCGGTGATACCACCCACCCATCTCATTCGAGGTTGATATCATCTTCTCCTATCCTCAATCTTTCCCATCTTTTCCAAAGAGTCAGCTCTTCACATCAGGTGGCCAAAGTATTGGAGCTTCAGCATCAGTCTTTCCAATGAGTATTCAGAGTTGATTTCCTTTAGGATTGACTGGTTTGATCTCCTTGCAGTCTAAGGGACGAGAGTCTTCTCCAGCACCATAATTCGAAAGCATCAGTTCTTCAGCGCTCAGCCTTCTTTATAGTCCAACTTTCATATCTGTACACAACTACTGGAAAACCACAGCTTTGACTATGTGGACCTTTGTCAGCAAAATGGTAACTCGGTTTTTTAATGTGCTGTCTACATTTGTCATAGCTTTTCTTCCAAGGAGCAAGTGTCTTTTAATTTCATGGCTACAGTCACCATCCATAGTGATTTTTGAGTCCAAGAAAATAAAATCTGTCACTGTTTTCACTTTTTCCCCGTCTATTTGCCATGAAGTGATGGGTCTGGATGCCATGATCTTAGTTTTTTGAATATTGAGTTTTAAGCCAGGTTTTTCACTCTCCTCTTTCACCCTTATCAAGAGGCTCTTGATGTCTGTAGGGAGTAAATTATTCTACCCTGCTCTTTTTTTACCTATTGCCCTTAATCCTGGTGTTCCTCCTTGCTTGCTCCCTTTGGAAAGGGCCAGAGGAGTTCCAGCCTAGGCATCTCAAATTAAAATTCAGAATTCAGGGTGCCAAAGAAGCAATGCTATGAATGACATTAAGAAACTATATAATAATACTGCAAGGCTGTGCATATAAGCAGGGGCTTCGCCGGTGGCTCAGTGGTAAAGAATCGCCTGCCGTACAGGAGCCTCAGGAGACACGGGTTCAATCCCTGGGTTGGGAGGATCCCCTGGAGGAGGGCATGGCAACCCACTCCAGTATTCTTGCCTGGAGAATTCCATGGACAGAGGAGCCTGGTGGTCTACAGTCCATGGGGTTGCAAAGAGTTGGACATGGCCAAAGCAACTTCACACACACACAAGGCTGTGCATCCTGGTTTAAGTAAGTTGTGAAGACTGTCGGTTTAACTAGCCTACATAATGCCACTTTCTTGGAAGATGTGTTTTCAAATATCTGGCTTACACACCAGCTTTTAAAAGACAACACATTCTTAAGCTGAGAACCTCCTATAAATTCTCAGTCTATTAAAGCAATATTGATTTTTCTATATTTTTGTAGATATTCATGTCATTAAAAAATATTCCTGCTGAATAGTATAATAGAGTTTCTAGATCTTTATCTAGTGTTGTATAGAGGTAATAAATTGTGCAATTGGACTGTGGTAATACTGTCAGAAGAGAGTGCTTTGCTGGTACCATTTTCATTATTTGCCTTTTGAATTTAGATTCTCTTTTTTGGATGTGCTCAGTCACTTTAGTCATGTCTGACTCTTTGCAACCCAATGGACTGTAGCCCACCAGGCTCCTCTGTCTATAGGATTCTCCAGGCAAGAATACTGGAGTGGGTTGCCATGACCTTCTCCAGGGGATCTTCCCGACCCAGGTTTCAAACTCGAGTCTCCTGGTCTTCTGCAGGCAGATTCTTTACCCACTGAGCCACCTGGGAAGCCCCGTTTGTGGATGAGCACATAACATTTCTTACCTTTCTGATATAAGTGTTTCAGAGTATTAGAATGTAATATCAGTAGTTTCCAACAGGTGGCGCTTTAACAATTAGAAAAAAGACCTGTGACATTAAACAATATTTTGTAGCGCCGCCATCATGTTCTGTTAAATCAAAGTGTTTTAAAAGAGAGGATCTTGATGACTGTCCTCAGCAAGGATTGCCTTTGATTAACGGTTGAAGAATGCACATCTCATAAAAGTCGAAATATCCTTTATGGGTCACCTAGTTTGGTGGCTAAAGTGAAAGCAGAATCTAAGATTCCTTTCAGGTTCACTGAAATTCCTACTACTTGAAACAGTGAATTCTGAGCGGGCTGTGTGTGGTCCCTGTGGAACTGCTGAGCCAGTGAATGTGAATGCACCTCAAATGGGAGGAACCAGGAAGATTTTCCTTTAAAAACTAGCTTGATGGTGCAGTTTTCTATGTGGCTCTGGAGCCTGCCCTTTTAAGAAGCTGTCAAGATGCATTTCTGTGAGGTCTTCTGTATGCCTAGTCACGATTCTTTTTTCTGTCATTATTATGGTGATGTACCATTTTCATCCACATTTAATCACTTAGTATCTGGACACATTTTCAGCCCTCAAAAGAGACCAATAAATCAGAGAAATTCAGCAGATAGCCACTTAGCTTATTAAAAGGCAAGAGATTTACGAGGAAATTGGGTAATGCTAAACATGCAGTTCTTCAATAGTATTTTTATAAAGAGTGTTTTGAAAAATTTTGCAATATATATGTGGTATATCAGAGGAATAAAGCCTCTTTAGCAAAATTTTTGGAGAAGGCAATGGCAACCCACTCCAGTACTCTTGCCTGGAAAATCTCATGGACAGAAGAGCCTGGTAGGCTGCAGTCCATGGGGTTGCTAAGAGTTGGACACAACTGAGTGACTTCACTTTCACTTTTCACTTTCATGCATTGGAGAAGGAAATGGCAACCCACTCCAGTGTTCTTGCCTGGAGAATCCCAGGGACGGGGGAGCCTGGTGGGCTGCCATCTGTGGGGTTGCACAGAGTCGGACATGACTGAAGTGACTTAACAGCAGTAGCAGCAGCAAAATTTTACCTGTAGAATTTTTTGTCCCAAAGTTTCTTCATGCACTTTATTCTTGGTTTAAATATTGCCCTCTTTTAGCAATTTTAAAGTGCAGACACTTTAGAAAAGAAAATTGGGAAGAGAAATGATACCGATAAAAAACATAGGCCATTTGAATAATTATTTGTTCCAACTACCATAACAAGCATGCAGATCATACCCCTATAATCATCATTCAATCAGCTATTCTTCACAGCTTGCCCAGTGAGGAGGCTGGACTCTATAGACCAAAAAAAGGTAGAGGATTTGCAGTGCTAGTAACAGGATCCTGGAGTCCCACTTTCCATGACCTCAGAAGTTGCTCTCTTTCTGTTGTTGATGGTGCTTTTCCATTTTTGCCTGAGTGTTTCACATTCTTTCAGATTCATATTCTGACTTTGGCCTTGTGGACCTTATCCCCACCTGCTGCTGCTGCTGCTAAGTCACCTCAGTCGTGTCCGACTCTGTGTGACCCCACAGATGGCAGCCCACCAGGCTTTCCCGTCCCTGGGATTCTCCAGGCAAGAACACTGGAGAGGGTTGCCATTTCCTTCTCCAATGCATGAAAGTGAAAAGTGAAAGTGAAGTCACTCAGTCGTGTCCAACTCTAGCGACCTCATGGACTGCAGCCTACCAGGCTCCTCGGTCCACCTAGGTCTTGATAAAAGCCTGCTAGTTCAGTGCATCTGCCTGCAGTGCAGGAGACCAGACCACTGCATCTGACTGCAAAGAATCTGCCTGCAGTGCAGGAGACCCGGGTTTGATCCCTGGATCAGGAAAATACCCTGGAGAAGGGCATGGCAAACCACTCCAGTATTCTTGCCTGGAGAATTCTATGGGCAGAGGAGCCTGGCAGTCTATACAGTCCATAGGGTTGCAAAGAATCAGACCTGACTGAACAACTAACACTTTCATTCTCGCACACAATTCACAGTCCAGTGCATGCACCTTTACGTGAAGGCCCAGACACACACACCACTGTCACCACCATCATCACCATCACCAACTCCTACGTATTCCCCTGCCCCGCTGCCTCCCCATCCTACCCCGTCTTATTAATATTTTCCCAGGAATTGCAGTTGTTGATAAGATTGATTGCAGCAGTTTAAGGAAATATACCCTTACCCCTGACACATATCTAGAGCCATTCCTGTAAAAGTTCACTTTCTTCGGCTAGTTGTTGGATTAAGTGTACAGACACACCTCATTTAACTGTGTTTGGCTTTGTTGGGTTTTGCTGATATCACTGTTTTTACAAATTGAAGTTTTGTGGAAACGCTGCTTTGAGGAAGGCTATCAGCACCGTTTTTTCCAACAACATTTGCTCACTTCATGACTGTGTCACATTTTGGTAATTCTCGCAACATTTCACACTTTTTCATTATTATATATTTGTCATGGTGATCTGTGATTGGTCATCTTTGATATTATAATTTTTCAGGAGCCACAAACTGTGCAAATATAAGACAGTAAACTTAATTGGATAAATGTTGTGAGTGTTCTGATTGTTTCACGAACCAGCCACTCCCTTGTCCCTCTCCCTCAGCCTCTCTATTCCCTGAGACACAATATTGAAATTTGGTCTATTAATAACTCTGCAGTGGCTTCTAAGTGTTCAAGTGAAAGGAAGAGTCACATGTCTCTCACTTTAAATCAAAAGCTAGACATGATTAAGCTTAGTGAGGAAAGCATATTGAAAGCAGGAAAAAAAACTAGGCTTCTTGTGCCATTTAGCTATGTTGTGAATGTGAAGGAAAAGTTCTTGAAGGAAATTATAAGTACTACATCAGTGAACAC
Source organism: Bos indicus x Bos taurus (assembly GCF_003369695.1). Taxonomy (NCBI): domain Eukaryota; kingdom Metazoa; phylum Chordata; class Mammalia; order Artiodactyla; family Bovidae; genus Bos; species Bos indicus x Bos taurus. The sequence continues at coordinate 66,949,977 of NC_040090.1, forward strand.
ATGCGTGATTAAAAAAAAAAAGTGAAACAGCATTATTGCTGATATGCAGAAAATTTTGGTGGTCTGGATAGAAGATCAAACTAGTCACAACATTCCCTTAAACCAAAGCCCAGTCCAGGGTAAGGTCCTACTCTTTTTGATTCTATGAAAGCTGCAGAAGAAAAGTATGAAGTTGGCAGGGGTTGTTCCTGAGGTTTAAGGTAAGAAGTCATCCCATAACATGAAAGTTCAAGATTAATCAGTAATATAGGATATATATATATATGTATATATATATATAGGAGCTGATATATATAGGATATATATAGGAGCTGCTGATATATATAGGAGCTGCACAGTTATCCACAGGATCTAGCTAAGATAATTAATACTAAGATAATTAACACATGTATACCTGTGGCAGATTCATTTTGATATATGGCAAAACCAGTACAATATTGTAAAGTTAAAAAATAAAATAAAATTAAATTAAAAAAAATAAAAATTAAAATTAAAAACACACACACACACAAAATTAATACTGTGGTTCCTCTAAACAGATTTTCAGTGTAGATGAAAGAGCCTTCTACTGGAAGAAGATGCCTGCTAGGACTTTCATAGCTAAAGAGGAGAAGTCATTGCCTGGCTTCAAATCTTCAAAGGACAGGCTGATTCTTTTTTTAAGGGTCTTTTTAAAACAAGATCTACTGTGAATAAAATGCTATCAAACAGCATTGCAAGCTGTAGAGAAACTGTTCGTGAAAGTTAAGAGTCAGCTGATGCAGCAAACCTTATTGTTGCCTTATATTAAGAAACTGTCACAGCTACCCCAACTTTCAGCCAACGCCACCCTGATCAGTTGGCAGTCATCAGCGCTAAATAGGCAAGACTCTCCATCTGCAAAAGGATTAAGACTAGTTGAAGGCTTGGATGAAGGTTAGCACTTTTAAGCAGTGTTTTACAATTCAGCTATATACATTGCTTTTTTAAACATAATACTATTGCACACTTAGTAATTACACACTTAATAGAATACACATAAATTTTATGTGCAATAGGAAACCAAAAAAGAAATCATGTGTGACTTTAAAAAATATTTTTAATTTGAGGATAATTATTTTAAAATATTGGAGAAGGAAATGGCAACCCACTCCAGTGTTCTTGCCTGGAGAATCCCATGGATGGAGAAGCCTGGTAGGCTGCAGTCCATGGGGTCCCACAGAGTCAGACACGACTGAAGTGACTTAGCAGCAGCAGCAGCACTTTAAAATATTGTGATTGTTTCTGCCATACATCAACATAAATCAGCCATAGGTTTACACATATACTCCTCCTCTTGAACTGCCCTCCTACCTTCCTTCTCATTCTACTACTCTAAGTTGTCACAGAGTACAGAGTACCAGCTTTAGGTTCCCTGCATCACACAGCAAGTTCCCACTGGCTATCTATTTTACATATGGTAATGTATATGTTTCAATATTACTTTCTCAAGTCATCCCACCCTTTCCCTCCCCTGCTGTGACTGTGAGTCTGTTCATGTTTATGTCTGCTTTGCTGCCCTGCAAATAGGATCATCTGTATTATCTTTCTAGATTGCTTATATATGCATTAAATTATGATATTTGTCTTTCTCTTTCTGACTTACTTCACTTTGTATAATAAGCTCTAGATTCATCCACCTCATTAGAACTGATTCAAATGTGTTCCTTTTTATAGCTGAGTAATATTTTATTGTATATATGTACAATTTCTTTATCCATTCATCTGTTGATGGACATCTAGGTTGCTTCCTTGTCTTAGCAATTGTAAATAGTGCTGCAATTAACACTGGGGTACAAGTGCCTTTTTCAATTATGGTTTCCTGAGGGTATATGCCTAGTAGTGGGATTGCTGGGTCATATGATAGTTTTATTCCTAGTTTTTTTAAGGAATATCCATACTATTGTCCATAGTGGCAATTTCAATTTTCATTCTCACCAATAGTGCAAAAGGGTTCCCTTTTCTCCATACCCTCTCCAGCATTTATTGTTTGTAGACTTTTTGATGATGGCCATTCTGACTGGTGTGCTGACTTGCTTTTTTGTGATATTTGCTCTATTGCAGTGGTTGAAACTCATAATATCCCAAAGGTATGCCTATATATAGTGATTTTACTTGGACACAACTGGTGTGCAACATTTATTTAGTCTCCCATCAATTTAGAACATTCAATAGGAGCGGGAGGGCCAGGGCTTGACCTCTGATCTGATAACTAAAGTGAGACATGTCAGAGCAGGGGGATTTGGCTTAGTTGGGAATCAAATTTGGCTGATGAGCACAGTGTACTGTCTTGAGAACTCTTTGGACATGATGTAGAAACATGGTTCAAGTCCACATCTCCTTGTGGAGAGCAGTGCAGGAACACACTGTGTGCCCAGTTGCTCAGTCATGTCCAGTTCTGTGACTGCATGAACTGTAGCCTGCCAGGTTCCTCACAAGAGGACTCTCAGTTCAATCAGTTCAGTTGCTCAGTTGTGTCTGACTCTTTGCGACCACATGGACTGCAGCACACCAGACTTCTCTGTTCATCACCAACTCCCAGAGCTTGCTTAAATTCATGTCCATTGAGTCAGTGACACCATCTAACCAGCTCAACCTCTATTGTCCCCTTTTCCTCCTGCCTTCAATCTTTCCCAGCATAAGGGTCTTTTCCAATAAGTCAGTTCTTGACTAAAGTATTGGAGCTTCAGCTTCAGCGTCAGTCCTTCCAGTGAATATTCAGGATTGATTTCCTTTAGGATTGACTGGTTTGATCTCCTTGCAGTCCAAGGGACTCTCAAGAGTCTTCTCTAACATCATAGTTCAAAAGCATCAATTCCTCAGTGCTCAGCTTTCTTTATAGTCCAACTCTCACATCCATACATGACTATTGGAAAAATCATAGCTTTGACTAGACAGCCTTTTGTTGGCAAAATAATGTCTCTGCTTTTTAACATATTGTCTAGGTTGGTCATAGCTTTTCCTCCAAGGAGCAAGCGTCTTTTAATTTCATGGCTGCAGTCACAATCTACAGTGATTTGGAGCCCAAGAAAATAAAGTCTGTCACTGTTTCCACTGTTTCCCCATCTATTTGCCATGAAGTGATGGGACCGGATGCCATGATCTTAGTTTTTTGAATGTTGAGTGTTAAGCCAGCTTTTTCACTCTCCTCTTTCACTTTCATCAAGAAGCTCTTTAGTTCCTCTCTGCATTCTGCCATAAGGGTGCTGTCATCTGCATATCTGAGGTTAGTTGTTCAAGCTGGATTTAGAAAAGGCAGAGGACAAATTGCCAACATCCAATGGATCATAGAAAAAGCAAGAGAATTCCAGAAAAACATCTACTTCTGCTTCATTGACTATGCTAAATCCTTTGACTATGTGGATCACAACAAACCTAAAAATTCTTAAAGAGATGAGAATACCAGACCACCTAACCTGCCTCCTGAGAAATCTGTATGCAGGTCCAGAAGCAACCGTTAGAACCGGACATGGAACAATGGACTGGTTCCAAATTGGGAAAGGAGTATGTCAAGGCTGTATATTGTCACCCTATTTATTTAACTTATATGCAGAGTACATCATGTGAAATGCCAGGCTGGATAAAGCACAAGCTGGAATCAAGATTTCCAGGAGAAATATCAATAACCTCAGTAGGACTCTGCTGCTGCTGCTGCTAAGTAGCTTCAATCATGTCCAACTGTGCGACCCCATAGACAGCAGCCCACCAGGCTCCTCCGTCCCTGGAATTCTCCAGGCAAGAACACTGGAGTGGGTTGCCATTTCCTTCTCCAATGCATGAAAGTGAAACTGAAGTTGCTCAGTCGTGTCCGACTCTTCATGACCCCATGAGTCCTCTTCGCAGTAGGACTCTAGGCTAGGCCTAAAGACACTGTCTAGGAGATCTATTCATCAAAAGTGGGGAACGCTCAAATTTCCTGGACTTCAGTTACTACAGGCTAATCTTTTAGAAGAAGGCTGGTTAGATAATTGGAGGACATTCATACAGATGCCCCAGACAGGGATTCAGGGGGCAGGGAGAAGAATCTGGGGAAGATGAGAGTCCCAGGCCTCTTAGTAGTAGGATGAGCTCAAGAAAGGTAACTCAATTTGACTCCCAAATGGGCCTGTGCTCTTAGAATATTCTTTAACCTTCTAATATGGACATTTCTCCAGCTGACTATTCCACCACTGAGCTCAGTAAGTTTAACTGAAGCACATCATAGTTTCTATCCCCTTCACTTTATCATCTGTATTAAATTTTAATGTAGCAGGTGGAGAAAACCTTTTAGAAAAACTTTTGGAAGGTTAAAGAACATTCTAAGGCCTATTTGGGGACCAAGTTCTAACAGTTAAAAGCAATACCTTTTAGTTTGCTTATCTTTAAAATTTTCTTCCCTGATTACTAATTTTGCTATTTCAACATGCTGGATACTGCAGCTGGGAATGAATCATGTGTTTTGAACTTAGTGAGACAGAAGAGAAAGTGCTACAGGCACTCTGAGAAGGGAGATAATCCTGTGGACTCCATCTGCTAGGAAGGAGGAGACAGACTTCAGGTGAAGCTTGGACAATGAAGTAAGTGTGAAGCACACAAAGATGACGTGGAAGAAGGACTTGAACCTGATTATAATTAAATAATTATTATTTAGATATGTGGAGAATTGTGAGCTTTAAGCATTGACACTCAAGAACAAGATTTGACAGTACTTGATTTGGTAGCATTCAAACCTGCCAGAGAGTGTTTTTGTCCTTGAGAATTTGAAAATAAGTTCTGAGCTTCCCATTTTGGCTGCTTCCCAGAGACAGGCTTGCTATCCATGGAACTATTGGTAGTGCTAGCCAGAATAGTTAACATTCTGTTACATTAAATCCTGAGAGAGATGGAATTTTTCATCTACATTAAAAAAAACCATAAACCAAAACACACACAACCAAAACACCCCTGGGTAAATTGGAGTTCAAAAATAGATTGGCAAACCTGGCCAGAGATCTCTTCCAGAGGAAACCAGCAGCCTTGGGACTGCAAAGCAGCTGGCATAGTGATTGTGAGCAAAGCAAGATACAGTCTTGGCTCTTCCTATTGCTGAGTGAGTCTCTGGCAAGTGATTTCATTTATATGTCTCAGGTGAGAGAACACCCATCAAGTGCTCAGTACATGAGGCACTGCCCCTGTGGCAATGTTTGGGGTCCACTGTCCCCTGAGGGACATCAGTGATGCCAGTGAAAGAGGAGAGTGAGAAAGCTGGCTTAAAACTCAACATTCAGAAAACTAAGATCATGGCATCTGGTCCCATCACTTCATGGAAAATAGATGGGGAAACAATGAAAGACTATTTTTTTGGGTTCCAAAATCCCTGCAGATGGTGACTGCAGCCATGAAATTAAAAGTCGCTTGCTTCTTGGAGGAAAAGCTATGACCAACCTAGACAGCGTATTAAAAAGAAGAGACATTACTTTGCCGACAAATGTCCATCTAATCAAAGCTATGGCTTTACCAGTAGTCATGTATGGATGTGAACGTAGAACCATAAAGAAAGCTGAGAGCCAAAAAATTGATGCTTTTGAACTGTGGTGTTGAAGAAGACTCTTGAGAGTCCCTTGGACAGCAAGAAAATCCAACCATTCAATCCTAAAGGAAATCAGTCCTGAATGTTCATTGGAAGGACCGATGCTGAAGCTGAAACCCCAATACTTTGGGCACCTGATGTGGAGAACTGACTCACTGGAAGAGACCCTGATGCTGGGAAAGACTGAAGGCAGGAGAAGAAGGGGACGACAGAGGATGAGCTGTTTGGATGGTATCATCAACTCGGTGGATATGAGTTTGAGCTAGCTCCGGGAGTTGGTAATGGACAGGGAGGCCTGGTGTGCTGCAGTCCATGGGGTTGCAGAGTCGGACACAACTGAGCAACTGAACTGAACTGTCGCCTGAGGGTGCCAGCTCTACCTACCTGGTCTTGCAATCACACTCTTGTCACACACTTTGGCTGTTTCAAGTTTCATAATCTCATTGCCTTCTTTTTCATCTTGAGACATCCACCTGTTACTGCTGTTGACAGTGAAGGAGGAAGATCCACTAATAAAGGAAGTCCAAAGTGACTTGTCATTATTAATGTCACAAATATATATTGCTCTGTAAAATGGGGGCTCAGTTATACCACAATTATTTTATTAATGAATTACTCTGGAACTCATAATCCTATTAGCAAGATGTTCTCTTCTTAGATAATCAATCTGATTTCGGTATTGACCATCTGGTGATGTCTATGTGTAGAGTCGTCTCTTGTGTTGTTGAAAGAGGGTGTTTGCTATGACCAGTGTGTTCTCTTGGCAAAACTCTGTTAGCCTTTGCTCTGCTTCATTTTATACTCCAAGAGCAAACTTGCCTGTTTGTTAGTCCAGCTATCTCTTGACTTCCTCCTTTTGCATTCCAGTCCCCTATGATGAAAAGGATATCTTTTTTTGATATTAGTTCTAGAAGTTCTTGTAGGTCATCGTAGAACCATTCAACTTCATCTTCAACATTATTGGTTGGGGCATAGATTTGATTAATGTGATATTGAATGATTTTCCTTGGAAATGAACAGAGGTCATTCTGTCATTTTTGAAATTGCACCTAAGTACTGCAGTTTGGACTCTTTTGTTCACTGTGAAAGTTACTCCATTTCTTCTATGGGATTCCTGCCCACAGTAGTAGATACAATAGTCATCTGGGTTAAATTTGCCCATTTTGGTCCATTTTAGTTCACTGATTCCTAAAATGTCAATGTTCATTCTTGCCATTCCCTGTTTGACCACTTCCAATTTACCTTGATTCATGGACCTAACATTCCAGGTTCCTGTTAGGTAGTTAGAATAGGATACAGGAGTCCAAAATGGCAGTGGCTAAAAGATAAGGAAGGGAAAAACCTACAAAAATAGAACAAAGGAAGGTCAAAGGAAGCTCCGAGGACCGAGGACCAGAGTGAGGACTTCAGGTAGAACAAACAGCACTCCTGGCTAGCCCAATTTGCATAGGGCAGGCCCAGGGGGAGGGAAAAACATATAAAAAGAAGAGCCAAAGGTCTCTCTCGCTCTCTCCCCTGTGTGCGTGCACTCTCTCTCTCTCTGTCCCCCAAGCGCTGGAGCGCTCCTCTACTCTTTTTTCTTTGCATCTTTGAGTTGACATGACCTCACACTTCGAGGATGGATTCTCCTGCTATCTTCTAAATAAAATAGAGCTGTAACACTGATTTGTCTAAGAGCTATAACATGGTTTGTCCAAGACCCGAGAGCTGTGACTCGCCAAGGGCTTTAATGTCCGTCACTCCAAATCTCATCCAAATTGTCATGAGACAGAACAGAGGAGCATACGCTTGCCTGACATCCCATGACTCGGATTTAACCTGGCTGAAACAACCTCGGTGCAGCCCCCTCAAGGAGGAGGCCAAGCACAGCAGGAGCCCAACTCAGCGAAAGCTCCCGTGGTAGAAGCGGAATGCGAAGAAAACCCAGCGCAAGGGAACTGACAAGAGGCCCATCGTGCTGGAGACCAGGACAGCGAAAAAGAAAAACGAACTCAGCAGAAATCTCACGCAGCTCAGTCTCAGATTCCAGGAGACATCCAGTTAAGGTAGGAGGTCCTCGCTCCTATGGCTGGAGGGACATGCCTAATGAAATCTTAATTCCTTTACAATCTCTCGTTTCCTGTTTCCATGAACCCCGCCCCCCCCCACCCCCCCACCCGCCCCCCCAACAGGCAGGCGGCAGTGGGCACAACTGAGGGACTCTGGGGAGGCTACTCTTTGGTAAGTCCCAAAGGCACTATCTGCTGAGCCCCAGTAGCTGTTACCCAAGCCGGTGGGGGTTCTTCTGTCCTTACTCTTCTCTGTGCCAAGAATCAGGCCAACGAAAACTGTGTACACAGGTCAGGAATTTAGCAGGTTTTCTGGCAGACTATGAAGGGGATTCTTTGGCACGTTTTTCCCACTGCTTTTTCCTTCTGTCCTTCAGCTCTCTCCCGGGACTCAAGCCCGGCCAAACCCAGGATGCCTGACTTTAGGACCTAATGAAGCTCAGGCTCTGATGTCTCATTGCAAAAATTCATTGAGAGACAAAGCAATAAGTAAGAAGTGAATTTGTTAGGATTCAGAGAGAAGCCACTCTTCAGGGTGTGGGTCATTGCCGAGAGCAAGGGCATGGAATGTAGCCTGGAAAAACAGACTGGTTCCAAATAGGAAAAGGAGCACGTCAAGACTGTATATTGTCACCCTGCTTATTTAACTTTTATGCAGAGTACATCGTGAGAAACACTGGGCTGGAAGAAGCACAAGGTGGAATCAAGATTGCTGGGAGAAATATCAATAACCTCAGATATGTAGATGACACCACCCTTATGGCAGAAAGTGAAGAGGAACTAAAAAGCCTCTTGATGAAAGTGAAAGTGGAGAATGAAAAAGTTGGCTTAAAGCTCAACATTCAGAAAACAAAGATCATGGCATCCGGTCCCATCACTTCATGGGAAATAGATGGGGAAACAGTGTCAGACTTTATTTTTCTGGGCTCCAAAATCACTGCAGATGGTGACTGCAGCCATGAAATTAAAAGACGCTTACTCCTTGGAAGGAAAGTTATGACCAACCTAGATAGCATATTCAAAAGCAAAGACATTACTTTGCCAACAAAGGTTCGTCTAGTCAAGGCTATGGTTTTTCCTGTGGTCATGTATGAATGTGAGAGTTGGACTGTGAAGAAGGCTGAGCGCCGAAGAATTGATGCTTTTGAACTGTGGTGTTGGAGAAGACTCTTGAGAGTCCATTGGACTGCAAGGAGATCCAACTAGTCCATTCTGAAGGAGATCAGCCCTGGGATTTCTTTGGAAGGAATGATGCTGAAGCTGAAACTCCAGTACTTTGGCCACCTCATGCGAAGAATTGACTCATTGGAAAAGACTCTGATGCTGGGAGAGATTGGCAGCAGGAGGAGAAGGGGATGACAGGATGAGATGGCTGGATGGCTTCACTGACTCGATGGACGTGAGTCTGAGTGAACTCTGGGAGTTGGTGATGGACAAGGAGGCCTGGCGTGCTGCGATTCATGGAGTCGCAAAGAGTCGGACACGACTGAGCGACTGATCTGATCTGATCTAATCTGATCTAGGCTTTTCGAATGGGGTGAATTCATATGCTAAAGAGTGGGAGGATCATCCCAGCCACTGGGGGACCACCCACTCCTCCCTCTTTTGACAGTGCCTTAGAGCTGTCCTGCCACCTCTGGGTGTGTCTTTTGGCTTATAGATTAGGGATTAAAGTTTACTTGAATTTGACTTGTCATGTTAGACCCAATTGCTTTTAATTGGTTTAGTTATGCCCTTGTACTATGTCATTCTTTCAAAGGTTGTGCTCTGCCTCCTTCCCTCCTGTTTCATGCTACTTTCCTCAGCCCCATCTGGGCCCACAGTGTTGCCTATACAATCTTCTGGAGGGACAACCAGAAAATAGCTGGCCTTGGAAGGGAAATACTGTATAATATCCAACCCCTAATCCTACCCAGCACTGGTCACACTGGAGATCTTGGGGATGCCCAACTCCAGTCTGGGGGGTCCCAGGAGGTCAATCTGCCTTGACCTGCCTAGGAATCTGGCCCTCGAAAGGTTGTCACGCCTCAACCTGCTCGGGGATCCGCCAGTCCCAGGGGTCCCAGGAGGTCGTCACGCCTTGACCTGCCCAGGGACCCAATTCTCGGGAGGCCGTCATGCCTCAACGAGCCTGGGAATTTGATCTCTAGGAGGCTGTCACACCTCAGCCTGCCTGGGGATCTGCACTCTGACCTGGCGACTCCTGGCTCTCAGGTTGCAACAGTACTGGCTAGGATAAGCTTCAGAAAGAGTCACCCCTAAGGAAGTCCACCCATGGAAACAGAAGGAAGCCTATTACTTGTGGGAACGTGCCTAGTCTCAACAATAACTCAGGAGCCCAACAAGAACCTCATTCCCTTTCTGGAAAGGCTAAAAGAGGCCCTCCAAAACTTTACCAATCTGGATTTAGACTCCTACGAGGGACAGGTGATTTTAAAGGACAAATTCCTGTCCCATTGTGCATCAGATATCAGAATTAAGTTACAACAGCTACAGCAGCAGGACCCTGCTGCCTCTTTAGATGAGATGATCCAGATAGCCACCAATACCTTTTATAACAGAGAACAGGAGAAGGAGGCCAAGGCCCAGGAAAGGGAGGAAGGAAAGAGACAAGGCATGCCCAGATGCTGGCCACCCTCCAGGGAAGCCCTAAGGCAAACCCCGAGTCCTTGAAGGACAAGGCACGAGGCAAATGCCTAATCTGTAAATAGGCGGGACATTGAGCCAAAGAGTGTCCAAACCGTGAGAAGTCTCCTAAAATGGCTTGCTACAAATGCCATCAACTGGGACATTGGGCAGCACTCTGTCCTCGGGACCCAAGAGCCTGAAGGTCAAGTGCCAAGCCTTCCCTCACGATGGTTCAAGAGGACTGAAGTGGCCCGCTCCAACCAGCCCGCCTGTCACAGATAACCATCACAGGGCTGGAGCCAAGGGTGCAACTGGATGTGGCAGGTAGATCTGAGAATTTCTTGGTTGACACAGGGGCTACCTACTCTGTCTTGATCTCCTACTTCGGAGCCTTCTCCTCCCAAATCTGTACTATTTTGGGTGCTACAGGAAAAACAACTACTAAAAGATTCACCCGAGCACTTCTTTGTTGCTGGGATGGACAAATATTTTCCCACCAGTTTCTGGTGGTTCCTGAGTGTCCTACTCCCTTATTGGGAAGAGATATACTCACTAAATTGGGGACCACCCTTGTGATGGGAAGCTTTTCAGCCCCTAGAGCCCTACAGCTCCTGGTTACTACTGAATAACCCATTACACCTTCTCCAAAAAGCTATGGGAGGACAAAATTAACCCCCAGATGTGGGACCAGGGAATTCCTGAACGAGCCCACCAAGCTGAACCGGTCATCATTGTCCTCTGAGATCCCACTCGGTTTCCCAACTGGAAACAATATCCCCTCAAAAGAGAGGCTCGGGAGGGACTACAGCTTTTAATAAATAAATTCCTTGCTTGTGGGCTATTGGTTCCCACCAATTCGCCATGTAACACCCCAATCCTCTCAGTAAAGAAAAAGGACGGAACCTGGTGAATGGTTCAAGATCTCCAGATCATAAATGAAGCTGTAGTCCCCCTCCATCCCACAGTACCCAATCCCTATGTAATCTTGGGAGAAATCCCACCCAGGGCTAACTGGTTTACAGTCTTGGATCTCAAGGATGCATTTTTTTGCATACCACTGGCTAAAGAATCCCAATATCTTTTTGCCTTTGAGTGGGAGGCCCCAGGAGAAAAACACCAACAGATGAGTTGGGCAGTATTACCTCAGGGGTTCAGAGATAGCCCCCACTTGTTTGGACAGGCCTTTAGTTGGGATCTCCTAGATCTGGACCTGGGACTTAATGGGAAAATATTACAGTACGTAGATGACCTACTAATCTGCCCTCCAGATGAAGAAAGTGCCCAACAAAATGCAATTCAGGTTCTAATTTTTTTTTTTTGGCAGAAAGGGGATATAAAGTCTCCCGTGCTAAGGCACAAATGATCGAGACAAAGGTCACTTATCTGGGAGTTCAGATTACACATGGGTCCAGGAGGCTGTCCTCTGATTGGGTACAAGGAATCCTCCAGTTACCCTCCCCCACGACTCAAAAACAATTGTGAGCTTTCCTGGAGCTAACTGGGTATTGTAGAATCTGGATACCCAACTATGGTCTAATTGCCCAGCCCTTAAAGGGACGAGATGATTCAATCCCACTGGTGTGGGGAACTCCTTAAAAGAAGGTAGAGGCTACACTAAAACAGGCCTTAACTCAGGCACCTGCCTTGAGGTTGCCAGACCCAGAAAAAGCATTCCAACTTTATGTCCATGAAAGAGAGGGAATAGCCTTGGGAGTGTTAACTCAAAGGCTGGGATCTGAGCCCCAGCCTCTAGCTTACATATCCAAGAGACTAGATCCAACCGCCCGAGGCTGGCCCCCCTGCCTTCGAAATCTTGAAGCTATTGCAATCATGATAGAAGATGCTTTAAAACTCTCCTCTGGGGGCAAACAAACTATTTTTACCAGCCACCAAGTAAAACAACTCCTAAATGGGAGAGGCCATTTATGGATGTCTGATCAAAGAATTCTCAGATATCAAGTAACACTGATGGAAAATCCAGGCCTCACTCTACCCCCTTGTGAGGTTCTTAACCCAGCCACCCTCCTGCCTACCCCCGAGGGCTCTCTCCCCTTTCACTCTTGTCTAGAAACCTTGGACCACTGGACAAAACCCCGAGAGAGATTGTTGGAAGATCCTCTGACCAATCCCGAGGAAATCTGGTACACTGATGGAAGCAGCTTTGTCTTAGATGGAAAAAGAAGAGCCAGGTATGCAGTAGTCTCCAGTTTTGAGACCACAGAGGCTAAGCCTCTGCCACCAGATACTTCAGGCCAATTAGCTGAGCTCATCGCTCTGACTTGAGCTTTAGAGCTGGGAAAAGGAAAAAGAATAGCCATTTACACTGACTCCAAGTATGCCTTTCTGGTGCTACATGCACATGCGGCTATTTGGAAAGAAAGGGGCCACTTGACCACCCGAGGGTCCCCAATCAAATATGGTGATCAAATTCTTATACTCTTGGAGGCAGTGCATCTGCTCACTGAGGTTTCAGTCTCCCACTGTAAAAGACACCAAAAAGGGAGCACAGAAGTGGCACGAGGGAACCAAGCAGCTGACCAGGTAGCTAAGAGAGCAGCATTACAGAACAGTGACCTAATAGGGGTTGCCACCCTAGTTCCACAGACTAGTTTGCCAGAAACCCCTTCATATACTGAAGGTGAGACTCTGAAAGCTAAGAGTGAGGGCTTTCAAGAAGATCATATGGGGTAGTTCCAAAAGGAGCGGCTCCTTTTTCTGCCTGGGAACCTCCAATGGAAGTTGGTTAACTCCTTACATGCCACTACTCATTTAGGGGGAAAAGCCCTCCAAAGATTACCAGAAAGGTCCTTCAGAGGAACAGGCCTCCAAACAACTATAAGGCAAGTGGTTTCCTCTTGTCCCACTTGCCAAATAAATAACCCCCAAGGAGCTCAAAGATCCCAGTTGGCCCAGCCCATCCAATGACATTGAGACCTATCCAGGAGAGGACTGGCAGATGGACTTCACCCAGATGCCAGTTTCTCAAGGGTATAAATACCTATTAGTCATGATAGATACATTCACAGGATGGATTGAAGGCTTTCCCACCCGGACTGAGAAGGCTGAGGAGGTAGTAAAAAACTGCTCCATGAAATCAGTCCAAGATTTGGTCTGCCCAGGTCATTACAAAGTGACAATGGGACATCATTTACTTCTAAGGTCACCCAAGGAGTCTCTAAAGCATTGGGCATTACTTATTATCTCCATTGTGCCTGGAGGCCTCAGTCTTCAGGAAAAGTAGAAAGAGCCAACCAATTCTTAAAATCAGCGATAAAAAAGATAACCCAGGAGACCTCCCTAGGATGGAAGGAGGCTTTACCAATAGCCCTCCTCCACACCTGTATTGCCCCTAAGGAACAGGTTGATCTTAGTCCTTATGAGATGCTATATGGGAGACATTTTGTTTATGTCAATGACCTCTTCCTAGATCCAGAGGTTCAGACCCTCCAGTCTTATACCATGGCCATTGGGCAATTCCAACAGGATATACGCTTGTAGGGTATGAACCAGGACCCAAAAGATTCTAAGGAGTCACTACTATATGCTCCAGGGACTCAAGTCCTAATTAAGGTCTGGAAAGATGGGTCCCCAGAGGCTCAACTCCAGCCCACATGGAAAGGCCCCTACCCTGTAATACTTTCTACCCCCACAGCAGTCAAGATACCAGGACATGACTCCTGGTCAAGCTGTGGAAGAAAACAGAAGAAGACACTCAATACACCTGTGAGCCCCTGGAAGATCTCAGATTCCTATTCAGGATTACAAATGAGTGCCATTCCAATGAACACTGCCAAAATCTGGTTTCTGGGGACAAGATTTCTCAGGATAGCTCTAAACAGTCAACACAGCTTGGTAGAGATTGTACTCCAAAACAGACAGGAGATAGATCTTCTAATCCCTGAACAAGAAGGGACTTGAGCCATCCCGGTGATGGGAATTTAGAATTGGCTAATGCCCCTACTAGTCCTTGTTACACCATACTGCTTATGATTGTTCCATGTACTGTCAATTGTCTAACCTGTTTTGTCTCTGCTCAGGTCAATAAGCTACAGCATGCAGTGCCAGTTCAACAAAGATACAAAACTACTGCTGACCATGGAAAATATCACTCACTCTTAGATGGACACTGCTATCTAAGGACAGGCCTTAGAGGACTCTGAGGCCTGAGACTAGCAAGAGAGGGACATCCAGTACCCCTCGCCATCCCGATTCAGCAGGAAGTAGCCAGAAAGACCTCGATGCCCCTATTCCCAAAGAATTGGCCTCCCATCTCTTGAGGGGGGAATGTTAGTTAGTTAGAATAGGAAACAGGAGTCCAAAATGGCGGTGGCTAAAAGGGAAAAGCCCACAAAAATAAAACAAAGGAAGGTCAAAGGAAGGTCCGAGGACTGGAGTGTGGACTTCATGTAGAACAAAGAGCACTTCTGGCTAGCCCAATTTGCATAGGGCAGGCCCAGAGGGAGGGAAAAACATATAAGAAGAAGAGCCAAAGGGCTCTCTCTCTCTCTTCCCCATGTATGTGCACTCTTTTCTTTCTCTCTTTCCTGCGCGCTGGCGCTCTCCTCCACTCTCTTCCCTTCGCGTCTTTGGGTTGGCATGCCCTCACGCTTTGAGGATGGATTCTCCTGCTATCTTCTAAATAAAATAGAGCTGTAACACTGATTTGTCTAAAATCTATAACATGGTTTGTCCAAGACCCGAGAGCTGTGATGCGCCAAGGGCTTTAATGTCTGTCATTCCAAATCTTTGTTGTGACAAGACAAAACCGAGGAGCATACACTTGCCTGACAGTTCCTATGCAGTATTGTTCTCTACAGCATCATACTGTACTTCTATCACCAGTCTCATCCACAACTGGGTATTGTTTTCTCTTTGGCCCCATCTCTGAAGTGACTTAGCAGCAGCAGCAGCAGCAGCAGCTTTATTCTTTCCGGAGTTATTTCTCCACTCTTCTCCAGTAGCATATTGGGCACCTACAGACCTGGGGAGTTCATCTTTCAGTGTTATATCTTCTTGTCTTATCATACTGTTCTTGGGGTTCTCAAGGCAAGAATACCTGAAGTCATTTGCCATTCCCCTCTCCAATGGACCACATTTTGTCAGAACTCTCCACCATGTCCTGTCCATCTTGGGTGGCCCTACATGGCATGCCTCATGATTTCATTGAGTTAGACAAGGCTGTTGAGAGGGTAACAGGCAGGAAGGAAGGCTTAGAGGCCCCAAAGGGATAAAATAGGCTGCAAATGTCAGACATTTTAATCTTTCTTAAGAGGCTTACAAGCGTCAGATTTTTTTCCCTTCTCTATACAAAGTTAATGGAGAAGGAGATGGCACCCCACTCCAGTGCTCTTGCCTGGAAGATACCATGGATGGAGGAGCCTGGTGGGCTGTATTCCATGGGGTCGCGAAGAGTTGGATACGACTGAACGGACTTCACTTTCACTTTTCACTTTCACTTTTCACTTTCATGCATTGGAGAAGGAAATGGCAACCCACTCCAGTGTTCTTGCCTGGAGAATCCCAGGGACGGAGAAGCCTGGTGGGCTGCTGTCTATGGGGTCGCACAGAGTCAGACACGACTGAAGTGACTTAGCAGCATACAAATTTAAAAGGAGGTTTCTTTTAAAATTCTGTGTTGCCATGATGACACTTGGTTCCCCCTGAACTTAACTTTTCTCAAACCTTGAGCTAACCAATGTGTTTTTTTATGGAAACGCTTTTCCTAAGCTATGTTAATGAAATATGTATTTAACCTAGACTCTGTGTTTCTTCAAGTCAGTTCCACCTAAGACTCAGAAGGACTTGACAAACCAGTATGTTTTATTCATGCAAATGTTCTCTTAAGCTATGTTAATGAGACTGTGTCTGCTTGGAAACCTGCATTTCTTCAAGATTCATGTCAATCATTTTATGGCCAGGGCAACTCACCTTGTGCCAATGTTATCTCAAAATGCATGTTGTGGGTGAGCGGCCTGGTGCTAGTCTCTGCGTTTTGAGACATTTCCTTTCTCTAAGTAGCAGACTGCTAGTAGCTCTATAATATTCCAGCTAAAGACTAGCAGGGGGCCACTCTTTCTGCCCCCGTCTGATGTCTATGTCAGAAGCTCTCTCTGTCTCTTTTATACCTTAATAAAACTTTATTACACAAAAGCTCTGAGTAATCAAGCCTTGTCACTGGCCCTGGATTGAATCTCTCTCCTCTGGAGACCAGGAATCCTGGTGTCTTTCACAGCTCAACAACAGTCTTTCACTGTGATCCTCAAGATCAGTTTGGTTAGTTTTCTGTGATTGTGATTTTTCATTATGTTTGACTGTGGTTTTCATTCTGTTCCTTGTGTTATATAGCAGCTTCCCGCTAGCTATCTATTTTACATATTATAGTGGATATATGTCAATGCTACTTACTCAGTTTGTCCTACTTGTACTCCCACTGTGTCTGTAAGTTTGTTCTTACGTCTGCGTCTCCATTCCTTCCCTGCAAATAGATCCATCAGTAGTATTTTCTAGATTCCATATATATGCATTAATATACAATATGTGTTTTTCTCTTTCTGACTTACTTCACTCTGTAGAATAGGCTCTAACTTTATCCACCTCATTACAAAGGACTCAAATTCTTCCTTTTAAGGCTAATATTCCATTGTACATACGTGCCACATCTTCTTTATCCATACATCTGTCAATGGATATCTAAGTTGCCTCCATGTCTATTTATTATATATAGTGCTACAGTGAACATTGAGGTACATGGTGGTTTTGAATTGTGGTTTTTCTCATGGTATATGTCTAGTAGTGGAATTCCTGGGTCATATGTTAGTTTTATTCCTAGCTTTTAAGGAATCTCCATTCTGTTCTCCATAGTGGCCATATCAGTTTGCATTCCCCAAGAGTGCAGAAGGGTTCCATTTTCTCCACATCCTCTCTAGCACTTATTGTTGGTATGTTTTCTGATGATAGTCATTTTTATTGGTGTAAGGTAATACCTCATTGTAGTTGTAATTTGTATTTCTTTAATAATTAGCAGTGTTGAGCACATTTTCAAGTGTTTATTGGTCGCGCTGGGTCCTTGTTGCTACACGTGGGTTTTCTCTAGTTTTGGCAAGTGTGGTCTACTGTGTAGTTGTGGTTTCTGCCCATTTCTTGATTGGGTTGTTTGTTTTCCTTACACTGAGCTCTATGAGCTGGTTATATATTTTGGAGAATAATCCTTTGTCAGTTGCTTCATTTGCAATTATCTTCTCCCATTCTCAGGGTTGTCTTTTTATCTTGTTCATAGTTCCCTTGTTTGTGAAAAAGCTTTTAGGTTTCATTAGGTCCCTTTTGTTTATTTTTGGTTTTATTTCCATTATTCTAGGAGGTGGATTAAAGAGGCTCTTGATGTGATTTATGTCAAAGAGTGTATTGCCTATGTTTAACTCTTAAGAGCTTTGTAATTTCTGGCCTTACATTTAAGTCTTTCATCCACTTTCGGTTTATTTTCATGTATGGTTAAGAAGTGTTCTAGCTTCTTAAGAGTTCATTCTTTTACATAGCTGTCTACATTTTCCTAGCACCATTTATTGAAGAGGCTGTTTTTTCTCCATTGTATATTCTTGCCTCCTTTGTCAAGGATAAGGTGCCCATAAGGTGTGTGAGTTCATCTTGGGCTTTCTATCTTGTTCCGTTGGTCTATATTTCTAATTTTGTGCCAGCACCATACTATCTTGATGACTGTAGCTTTGTAGTATAGTCTCAAGTCAGGAAGGTTAATTCCTCTAGTTCCATTTTTCTTTCTCAAGATTGCTTTGGTTATTTGGGCTCCTTTGTGTTTCCATAAAAATTGTAAAATATTTTGCTCTGGTTCTGTGAAAAATGCCATAGGTAATTTGATATAGATTGCATTGAATCTTTAGATTGCTTTGGGTATTATAGTCATTTTCACAATATCAGTTCTTCCAGTCCAAGAACATGGCATATTTCTCCATCTGTTTGTGTCATCTTTGATTTCTTTCAGCTGTGTTTTATAGTTTTCTGCTTATAGGTCTTTTGTCTCTTTAGATAGGTTTATTCCTAGGTATTTTATTGTTTTTTTGTTACAATGGTGAATGGGATTATTTCCTTAATTTTTCTTTCTGATGTTTTGTTGTTGGTGTATAGGAATGCAGGGGATTTCTGTGTATTAATTTTGTATCCTGTGACTTCATTAACTATTTCAAATACTAAATAATGATGCTGTTAAAGTGTTGCACACAATATTTCAACAAATTTGGAAAAGTCAGCAGTGACCACAGGACTGGAAAAGATCAGTTTTCATTCCAATTCCAAAGAAGGGCAATGCCAAAGAATGTTCAAACTATGGTACAATTGTACACATTTCACACATTAGCAAGGTTATGCTCAAAATCCTTCAAGCTATGTTTCAACAGTATGTGAACTGAGAAATTCCAGATGTACAGGTGTATTTAGAAAAGGCAGAGGAACCAGAGATCAAATTTCCAACATTTGTTGGATCATATAAGAAGGAATTCCAGAAAAATATCTACTTCTACTTCATTGACTATGTGAAAGCCTTTTGACTATGTGGATCACAACAAACTGTGGAATATTCTTAATCTGATGGGAATTCTAGATCACATTACCTGCCTCCTGAGAAACTTGTTTGTGGGTGAAGAAGCAACAGTTAGAACTGAACATGGAACACTGAACTGGTTCAAAATTGGGAAAGGAGTACGTCAAGGCTGATATTGTCACCCTGCTTATTTAACTTATATGCAAAGTACATCATGTGAAATGCCAGGCTGGATGAATCACAAGCTGGAATCAAGACTGTGGGGGAGAAATATCAACAACCTCAGATATGCAGATGATACCACCCTAATGGCAGAAAATGAAGAGGAACTAAAGAACCTCTTGATGAGGTTAAAAGGAGAGTGCAAAAGCTGGCCTAAAACTCAACATTCAAAAAGCTAAGGTCATGGAATCTGGTCCCATCACTTCATGGTAAATAAAAGTGGGAAAAGTGGAAGCAGTTATAGATTTTATTTTCTTAGTCTCCAAAATCACTGTGGACTATAACTGCAGCTATGAAATTAAAAGAGCTTTCTCATCAGAAGGAAAGCTATGACAAAACTAGACACCTTAATAAAAAGCAGAGATGTTACTCTGCTGACAAAGGTTCATGTATTCAAAGCTATGATTTTTCCAGTAGGCACATACAGATGTGAGAGTTTGACCATAAAGAAGGATGAGTACCAAAAATTGATGTTTTCAAATTGTGATATTGGAGAAGACTCTTGAGAGTCTCTGGACTGCACTGAGTCAAACCAGTTAATCCAAAAAGAAATTTACCCTGAATATTATTTGAAAGGACTGATGCTGAAGCTGAAGCTCTAATATTTTTGCCACCTGTTGTGAAGAGCTGACTCATTGGAAAAGACAGTGATGCTGGCGAAAATTGAAGGCAAAAGGCAAAGTGTGCAGCAGATGATGAGATTATTTGATATCATCACCTACTCAATGTACATGAATTTGAGAAAACTCTGGGAGATAGTGAAGGATAGGGAAGCCTGCCCTGCTATAACCCATGGGATCACAAAGAGTCAGATGTAGTAACTTTGCAACTGAACAACAACAACAATAATTTTCTGGTGGCATTTTTAGGGTTTTGCATGTAGAGTATCATGTCATCTGCCAACAGTGAGAGGTTTACTTCTATTTTCTAATCTAGATTCCTTTTATTTCTTTTTCTTTTCTGATTTATGTGGCTAGCACTTCCAAAACTATACTGAATCATAGTGGCAAGAATGGGCACTCTGTCTTTTTCCTGATTCTAGTAGAATTGCTTTCAGTTTTTCCCTGTTGAGAATAATGTTTGATATGGGTTTTTCAAATATAGTCTAAATTATGTTGAGGTAGGTTTCTTCTATGCCTACTTTCTGGACAGTTTTTTTTTTTTTTAATCATAAATGGGCATTGAATTTTGTCAAAAGCTTTCTCTGCATCTACTGAGATCATCATATGGTTTTTATTTTTCAATTTGTTAATATGGTGTATCACATTGATTTATTTGTGTATATTAAAGAATCCTTGCATCCCTGAGATAAATCCCACTTGATCATGGTGTATGATCCTTTAAATTTGTTATTGGATTCTATTTGCTAGAATTTTTCGGAGGAATTTTGCATCTTTGTTTAGCAATAATATTGGCCTGTAATTTTCTTTTTGTGTTATCTTTGTCTGGTTTTGGTATCAGGGTGATCACGGCCTTGTAGAATGAGTTTGGGTATGTTCCTCCATCTCCAGTTTTCTGGAGGAGTTTGAGCAGGATAGGCATTAAGTCTTTGTTAAACGTTTGATAGACTTCACCTGTGAAGCCATCTGATCCTGGGCTTTTGTTTGTTGAAAGGTTTTTTTTTTTTTTTTTTATTACAGCTTTGATTTGAGTGCTTCTGATTGGTCTGTTCATACTTTCTATCTCTTCTTGCTTCACTCATGGTAAGTTATACTTTTCTAAGAATTTGTCCATTTTTTCCAGATTGTCCATTTTATTTGCAAGAATCCCAGGGATGGGGGAGCCTGGCGGGCTGCTGTCTATGGGGTCGCACAGAGTCGGACACGATTGAAACGACTTAGCAGCAGCAGTAGCAGCTCATAGTAGTCTCTTAAGATCCCTTGTATTTCTGCTTTGTCAGTTGTAACTTCTTTTTCATTTCTAATTTAATTGATTGATTCTTCTCCTTCTTTTTCTTGATGAGTCTGGCTAATGGTTTGTCAACTTTGTTTATCTTCTCAAAGAACCAGCTTTTAGTTTTATTGATCTTTGCTGTTGTTTCATTCATTTCTTTTTGCTCTGATATTTATGATTTCTTTCCTTCTACTAACTTAGGGATTTTTTGTTTTTCTTTTTCTAGTTGCTTTAAGTGTAAGGTTAGGTTGTTTATTTGATATTTTACTCATTTCTTGAGGTAAGCTTGAATTCCTATACATTTCCCACTTAGCACTGCATCCCATAGGTTTGGAGTTGTGTTTTCACTGTCATTTTTGTTTCTAGGTATTTTTTAAAATTTTAACTTGATTTCTTCAGTGACCTTTTGGTTAGTTAGGAGCACATTGTTTACCCTCCATGTGTTTGTGTTTTTTATGGTGATTTTTAATAATTTATATCTAATCTTATATTGTTGTCATCATAAAAAATGCTGGATACAATTTCAATTTTATTAAATTTAGCAAGACTTGATTTGTGACCCAAGATATCGTCTATTCTGGAGAATGTTCCATGTGCACTTGAAAAAACAAAAGTGTATTCTACTCTTTTTAGATGGAATGTCTTATAGCTATCAGGTCCATCTGGTCCAATGTGTCATTTAAAGTTTGTGTTTTCTTATTAGTTTTCTATTTGGATGATCTGTCCATTGTTGTGAGTCAAGAGTTGAAGTCCCCCACTTCTATTGTGTTATTGTTGATTTCCCCTTTTATAGTTGTCAGCATTTGCCTTGTGTATAGAAGTGCTCCTATATTGGGTTCAAATATATTTATAATTGTTATTTCTTCTTCTTGGGTTGATCCCTTTATCATTATGTACTATCATTCTTTGTCTCTTGTAAAGGTCTTTATATTAAAGTCTTTTTTATCTGATATGAGTATTGCTACTTCTGCTTTTTTGATTTCCATTTGCATGGAATATCTTTTCTTTATCCCTTCACTTTCAGTCAGTATGTTTTCCTAGGTCTGAAACGCGTCTCCTGTAGACAGCATACATAAGGGTCTTGTTTTTGTATCCATTCAGCCAGTCTGTGTCTTTAGCTTAGAGCATTTAGTCTATTTGCATTTAATGTAATTATTGATATGTTTGGTTCTATTATCATTTACTTTATTGTTTTGGGTTTGTTTGGAGGTGATTTCTTTCTCTTATGTTTCCTGTATAGAAAAGTTCCTTTGGCACTTGTTGTAAAGGTGGTTTGGCGGTGCTGTATTCTCTTAACTTTTTTGCTTGTCTGTTAAGCTTTTGATTTCTCCTTCAAATTTGAATGAGTTCCTTGCTGGTGGAGTAATCTTGGTTGTAGGTTTTGTCCTTTTGTCATTTTAAGTATATCTTGCCATTCGCTTCTGGCCTGCAGAGCTTCTGCTAAAGATCAGCTATTAACTTTATGGGGATTCCCCTTCGTGTTATTTGTTGTTTTTCCCTTGCTGCTTTTAATACTTTCTGCTTGTGTGTAATTTTTGTTAGTTTGATTAATATTTTCTTGACATGTTTCTCTTTGTGTTTATCTTGTATGGGATTCTATGGGCTTCCTGGTCTTGACAGGTTATTTCCTTTCCTATATATGGAAGTTTTGGATTATCATCTCCTCAAACATTTTCTTGTATACTTTCTTTTTATCTTCTTCTCTGACCCCTATAATTTGAATGTTGGTGCACTTAATGTCCCATAGGTCTTTGAGACTGACCTCATTACTTTTTATTCTTTTTCTTTATTGTGTTCTGCTTCAGTTATTTCCACCATTCTATCTACCAGCTCACTTATTCTTCTGCTTCAGTTATTCTGCTAATAGTTCCCTCTAGTGTATTTTTTTTTTTTTTGGTTATTGTGTTATTCATTGCTGATTGTCTGTTCTTTATTTCTTCTAGGTCCTTGTTAAACATTTCTTGTATCTTCTCAGTCCATGCCTCTATTCTATTTATCTGTGCCTCCATTTAATTTCTGAGACTTTGGATCATGTTCACTATCATTACACTGAATTCTTTTTCAGGTACACTACCTATTTGTTCTTCATTTGTTTGGTCTTATGGTTTTTTTTTTTTTTTTTAACCATTCTCCTTTACCTGCTGCATGTTTCACTGTCTTTTCATTTCATTTAATTTACTGTGTTTGTGCTCACTTCGGCAGCACATATACTAAAATTGGAACGATACAGAGAAAATTAGCATGGCCCCTGCACAAGGATGACATGCAAATTCGTGAAGCATTCCATATTTTTAAAACTCTTAGAGGAGAACATAGGCAAAACACTCTCCGACATACATCACAGCAGGATCCTCTATGACCCACCTCCCAGAATATTGGAAATAAAAGCAAAAATAAACAAATTGGACCTAATTAAAATTAAAAGCTTCTCCACAACAAAAGAAACTATAAGCAAGGTGAAAAGACAGCCTTCAGAATGGGAGAAAATAATAGCAAATGAAGCAACTGACAAACAACTAATCTCAGAAATATACAAGCAACTCCTGCAGCTCAATTCCAGAAAAATAAAGGACCCAATCAAAAAATGGGCCAAAGAACTAAATAGACATTTCTCCAAAGAAGACATACAGATGGCTAACAAACACATGAAAAGATGCTCAATATCACTCATTATCAGAGAAACGCAAATCAAAACCACAATGAGGTATCGTTTCACGCCAGTCAGAATGGCTGTGATCCAAAACTCTACAAACAATAAATGCTGGACAGGATGTGGAGAAAAGGGAACCCTCTTACACTGTTGGTGAGAATGCGAACTAGTACAGCCACTATGGAGAACAGTGTGGAGATCCCTTAAAAAAACTGGAAAGAGAACTGTCATATGACGCAGTAATCCCACTGCTGGGCATACACACCGAGGAAACCAGAATTGAAAGAGACACGTGTACCCCAATGTTCATCGCATCACTGTTTATAATAGCCAGGACATGGAAGCAACCTAGATGTCCATCAGCAGATGAATGGATAAGAAAGCTGTGGTACATATACACAATGGAGTATTACTCAGCCATTAAAAAGAATACATTTGAATCAGTTCTAATGAGATGGATGAAACTGGAGCCTATTGTACAGAGTGAAGTAAGCCAGAAAGAAAAATACCAATACAGTATACTAAAGCATATATATGGAATTTAGAAAGGTGGTAACGACAACCCTGTATGTGAGACAGCAAAAGAGACACAGATGTATAGAACAGTCTTTTGGACTCTGTGGCGGGGGGTGGGGGGATGATTTGGGAGAATGGCATTAAAACATGTATAATATCATATAACAAACGAATCGCCAGTCCAGGTTCGATGCAGGATACAGGAAGCTTGGGGCTGGTGCACTGGGATGACCCAGAGGGATGGTATGGGGAAGGTGGTGGGAGGGGGGTTCAGGATGGGGAACATGTGTACACCCGTGGCAGATGCATGTTGATGTATGGCAAAACCAATACAATATTGTAAAGTAAAAAAAAATAATAACAATAAATTTTTTAAAAAAGATAAAAAACCAACCAACAAACAAAAAATATTTACTGTGTTTGTTGTCTCTGTTCCACAGGCTTCAAGGCCACAGTTCCTCTTACTTGTGGAGTCTGATCACAGCAGGTGAGACTGGACCTATGCCTTGTGAAGATTTCCTTGTGCAGGGATGGTGCCTCTGTTCAGGAGGGTGGAACTGGATCTTGTGTCTCTGAAAGGCAATGCTGCACCTAGTTGTGTGTTTTGGGGGTGACTGTGAGCTTGGTATGGCTTTGGGCAGCCTGTCTCTTAATGAATAGGATTGTGGGCCTGTTTTACTACTTGTTTGGCGTGTAGCGTGTGGCACTGGAGTCTGCTGGCCTTTGAGTGGGATTGGTCTTAGTGCCAGGCTGTACAGGATCCTAGAAAGAGGTGGGCAGTGACCTGCTCCAGCCTACAGCTTGGTGACCCACCACTGGGGTTGGAGACTGCAGCTGAGGTGTGTCCCACATCTGGTTACACGCAGTTAGAAGGTCTCTGGGACAGTGATCTCTCGCCTCTCTGGAAGGCCCAGGCTTTCCCCTGGACTCCTTCAGTTGTGTTGTACTAGCCCCCTCAGACTGTCTTCACAGCCATTAACCCCAGTCCTCTCCCTGGAGTCTGACCCTCAAATCCTGAGCCTCACTCCGCACCTAGTTCCCACTCGCTGAGGTGGGCAAGCAGAAAAACATCTCAGGCTGGGAAGTGCTGGTCGATGCTGATCTCTGTGCTGAATTCTCTCCTTTTTGCCTTCTGTGCACTTGTTGCTACACTCCCTTCTGAGGTTCTGAAGCTCCCCATATCCCTGCCCTTGAGGAAGTTTCCAAGTGTGCAGAAACTTTTCTTCCTTTGCAGCTCCCTCGTGCCCACAGGGTGCAGATCCTATCCTGATTCCTTTGTCTGTTTTTTTTTTTTTTTTTTCTTATTTCTTTTGCCTTACCCTGTTATGTGAAGATTAGCTTGCCTTTTTGAAGTTTTCTGCCAGCATTCAGTAGGTATTCTGTAGGTGGTGTTCCACATGCAGATGTATTTTTGATGTATTTGTGGGGAGAAAGATGATCTCCACATCTTACTCCTTCACCATCTTAAAAGTCCCCCTATAGCTTTTGAATTTACACACAGTTATCTCTTAAGGGGACTTCCTTGGTCGCTCAGCCAGTTAAGAACACACCTGCCAAGGCAGGAGACCTGGGTTCGATCCCTGGGTCAGGAAGATCCCCTGGAGAAGGGAACGGCAAGCCACTCCAGTATTCTTGCCTGGAGAATCCCATGGACAGAGGAGCCTGGTGGGCTATAGTCCATGGGGTTGCAAAGAGTTGGACATGACTGAGTAACTAACACTTTCACCTCTTAAGGTGTCAGCTAGGCTCAGGCACTTAAAAGTTCAGGGGGAAGTGTCTATTGTCCAGAACTACTGACTTACTTTCTTGTCTAGGGGTCCCAGTTTTTGGAGGGCAAGCTGTGTTTTCTTAGGCAAGTAAAAAGAAAAACTCTTTAAGTCTCATATTTCTCTTCTGTGAAGTGGGGATTATAATATCTGTCACAAAAAAAGGTTTAGGGGAGCATGAATGAGAATGCACAAAGATGTACTTAACATAATGCCTGGATACATTAATATGATCCCCTTATGTAGCACTTACTGAATGCAATCAGTGTTCTAGGCACTTTACATACATTAATTCCTCTAATCCTTCAACAAACCCATGTTAGGTACTATTATCATCCTCCTGTAGCAGAGGAGAAGCCATCTGTAAATCACAGTTCTAATTATTTTACAAGCCATCTGTAAATCACAGTTCTGATTATTTCACAAGATAACAGATGCAGATAAATAGGGATTGGCACCAACCACTTTTAACCCTTAGAACATTTTCCCATTCAGATAATCAAGTCCTTCTAAGGAATGGAATACTTTGACTGCCATGAAGATAACTCATCTTTTAAGAATGATTCTCAAGAGATTTCAATGCATTCACACCACATTCTGAAGCAATTACTATTTTCAATGAATCTAAGCTTTTCTATTCCTTCTCAAAGGGAAGCTGCTGTCAATGAAGCTAGCCAGTTTTCTGGTACTTTTCTGGCTGAAAAAGAGAAAGAATAACCCTCCACAAATTTGTTATCTGGAAGGCCACTCCATTATGTTAAATTTAGGATAATTTACATTTGAGAAAGAACTATTAAGTTTGAAAAATCTATTTTTCTTCAGAAGTGTAATACCCACCAGGAATATTTTCTCTGGTGTGATTAGTAACTAATTTTTCTCATAGCAATAAGGTTTGTTGTCAACAGTATTATTTCAATTTCTAGGTCAATGGAATAATTAGCTTGTGATTTTCTCACAGCAGTATAGTTTATTTCCAACAATGCAACTGTACATTTTATCTTATTATCTTCCTATTTCATATTTAGTTTTGTGCCCTCAATCTCTTGGTATAGCCAGCTCCTGCTTCCCAATTACTCTCCAGACTTCATTAAAGACTTTGACACTCATTTGACATCTTCTCACTCAACTTGGATGATCTGTGCCCATGAGGATGAATTACCTACATTTGAATCTCACAATTTGTCTCCTCATGCCAGCAACTGTTAAAGCTAAGTTAAGGAATTTCTGTCTAACAGTTACTCCTATATCTATGTTTTGTTATCACTCAGAAGTTCTCTATTTTTTTGTCTTAAATTTCCATATTCTGTATTCAGAGCACAATTTACATCTTTGAATTCTGCGCACTTGTTTTTCAAGTTCTCCAGAACTCTTATTCTTTAATTACTTAAAATTTGCCCTTTGAATACTTTTTATCCTCCTCATCCTCCCTAGAGTCTGTTATTGATTGCTTGGATTTATTTCATTCTCATCCACACTTTCCATTTCCTGGCACCCATATCCTGCCCAGCGAAACTCCAATGCTGGATCAACGGTATGATAAAGTATCTTTCCTATCTTCCCAAATTGAGAGATATTGATTTGTCCCAACCTGACATTCCTAGCCCATAATCTGATCAGTCCTCAAATATCTGCTTAACATCATGTCTAGTCTAATTTAGGAAAAATATGTTGGAGAATTCTAAATGTTGAGAGCCTGGGTTATCTTCTATCCAAGTCAAGGGAGATACATAATATTGGGTAAAATTATTAGCAGATTTGCAGTGGAAGCCTTCCCAACACATCAACTATATCTTGTGGTTCTTTGGTTTCTCTAGGTAATTTTTCTGATTCATTTCTCACTTTCCTTCTCAACAGTTCCAATACCAACTTTTTCAAGGAGAAAATAAATGTATTGATTTTGAAGTTCCTTGCCTCAGCAGCATTCAACTCAGAAGTCTTGGTTTTCTCCTCTAGGTCACTAGATCTTAGTCAAGATACTGAGCAGAGTCCCCAGGGACCTCTGGAGACCA
The DNA here is from genome assembly GCF_003369695.1 of Bos indicus x Bos taurus. Taxonomy (NCBI): domain Eukaryota; kingdom Metazoa; phylum Chordata; class Mammalia; order Artiodactyla; family Bovidae; genus Bos; species Bos indicus x Bos taurus. The sequence continues at coordinate 66,977,823 of NC_040090.1, forward strand.
CACTAGAGCCATATATTATGTCTGTTGTTCAACTAATGGGCATCAACTACTGCTTATCCTGCATTTCTACTACAAATTGTCCTGATAGAATATCCTTTGCAATGCGGCACTTTATGCACACCTTTTCTTTTGTCAAGTCATCATTGGTATTCATGATTTACTCCAAATGTCATGATTTTAGCAATTAACCCTCAGTTTGTTTTTTGCTTTTGGAGGAGCCCAAAGCCCTCCAAACCCATTTTCAATGATCTCCAGGTCATTGTTCAATGACAGACAAATAGAAAATATCACCAGGTATAGGAAGTATTCTTATATTACTATATCTCTTAACAATGAGGCAAATGATTCACCTATCAAATGTATAGCATTTACAAACAACTGCACTCCTCCACTCAGAATGTCCTGCTATGTTCTGTTACTCCTCTACATTCTAGCAGGCTAAGGACCAGTTCAAGTTTTCTTATAAGTATTAAACCTCAGGTACAACTGAGGCATTGTACTAGGTCTCCTCCATTACTTACATACTGCCCTACTATGCTGAAAGGTGGGATACTACTACCTGGGCCCCTCAGAGATAGTAGAGATTGTGAGTCCAATGGCCTTCCATTAATGTTTATTGCAGCTTTAATCATAATAGCAAAACATTGGAAACAACTGATCCATTAAGAGAAAGAATTTATAAATTTTGGTATATTTGCAAATGTACCCTTTTGCTGTTGTTCAGTTGCTCATTCATGTGCGACACTTTTCAATCCCATGGACTGCAGCACGCCAGGCTTCCCTGTCCTTCACTATCTCCTGGAGTTTGCTCAAACTCATGTCCATTGAGTAAGTGATGCCATCTACCACTTCATCCTCTGTTGCCCCCTTCTCCTCTTGCCCTCTATCTTTCCCAGCATCAGGGTCTTTTCCAGTGAGTTGATTCTTCACATCAGGTGACCAAAGTATTGGAGCTTCAGCTTCAGCATCAGTCCTCCCAGTGAATATTCAGGGTTGATTTCCTTTAGGATTGACTGGGTTGATCTTGCTGTCCAAGGGACTCCCAAGTCTTATCCAGCACCACAGTTCAAAAGCATCAGTTCTTCAGTGCTCAGCTTTCTTTATGGTCCAATTCTCACATCCACACATGACTACTGGAAAAACCATAACTTTGACTAGATGGACCTTTGTTGGCAACGTGATGTCTCTGCTTTTTAACACCCTCTCTAGGTTTGTCATAACTTTTCTTCCAAGGAGCAAGTGTCTTTGAATTTCATGGCTGCAGTCACCATCCACAGTGACTTTGGAGTCAAAGAAAATGAAATCTGACACTCTTTCCACTTTCCCCCCACCTATCTGCCATAAAGTGATGGAACCAGATGCCATAATCTTCATATTTTGAATGTAGTCCATTTCTTTTCATTGCAAATGTACTATTACTCAGCAATGCAAAGGAAAGCACTACTGATAAATATAATAGCATGAATGCTGCTGTTAAGTCGCTTCAGTCGTGTCTAACTCTGTGCAACGCCATGGACTGCAGCCTACCAGGCTTCTCCATCCATGGGATTCTCCAGGCAAGAACACTGGAGTGGGTTGCCATTACCTTCTCCAATAATAGCATGAATACAAAGTATTATATAAATGGAAGAAGCTGGTAACAAAAGAGTATGTATTACATGATTCCATTTGTATGAAGTTCAAAAGCTAATTAATGGAACAGAAAGCAGAATGGTGGCTGCCTCAAGGCAGCACAAGGGTTATTGGAAGGACCACGAAGAACTTTGTAGGATAATGGAAATATTCTACATCTTGCAAGAAGGGAATTGTGCAGTAGTTCAGTATTCAGGTTTTGGAGAAACACTTGGATTTGAATCTCATATATTCTTGGTGACTTTGGGTAAGTTACTTAATTTCTCTGAGCCTCAGCATTCTTGCCTCAGTAGTTTCACCTTCAAGATTAAGATTTAGAATGCAAAGGACTCAGTATGATGCCTATGCTATGCTATGCTATGCTAAGTCGCTTCAGTCGTGTCCGACTCTGTGTGACCCCAGAGATGGCAGCTCACCAGGCTCCCCCATCCCTGGGATTCTCCAGGCAAGAACACTGGAGTGGGTTTCCATTTCCTTCTCCAATGCATGAAAGTGAAAAGAGAAAGTGAAGTCACTCAGTTGTGTCCGACTCCTAGCAACCGCATGGACTGCAGCCCACCAGGCTCCTCCATCCATGGGATTTTCCAGGCAAGTGTACTGGAGTGGGGTGCCATTGCCTTCTTTGTGCCTAACACATAGTAAATATTTATTAAAAGGTAGAAGGACATTATCTGATTTTATAGGTGTACTTTAATATCAAAAGCATGCCTTGTATGTAGTTGATGCTCAATAAATTTCTGCTGAATTTATTTAACTCTAGAAAATGATCTTTTTTGGGTGGATTTTCATCCTGGGGGCTTATTTGGTCTTTTTTTCTTTTTTAAAGAAGAATATTCCTTTTATTTACTTGGCTGAGTCAGGACTTAGTTGCGGCATGAGGGATCTTTGTGGAGTGCAGGCTCTTTGGTGTAGCACATGGGCTGTAGAGAGTGTGGGCTCAGGAGCCCTGTGGCATGTGGGATCTTAGTTTGCTGACCAGGGATCAAACCTGAGTCCTTGCATTGGAAGGTGGATTCTTAATCACTGGACTGCCATGGAAGTCCCCTCATTTGGTCTTTTAAAATAAGTTTTCCTTTTATTAACACAAATAATTCATTACTGTTATGAAAATGGATAAAGTAAAGATAAGAATAAGGGAATCACAAAAAATTGACCCACATCCTACCAACCAGAGATATCATCAATAATTTGAAGAATGTTTTTCTAGATTTTTATGTATGTGGATGTGATTAAAGTTTGCACACACGCGTGCATGCATGTATAGTTGTTCAGTTGTGTCTGACTCTTTGCAGCCCATTGGACTGTAGCCCACAAGGCTTCTCAGTCTATGGGATTCTCCAGGCAAGAATACCAGAGAGAGTGATTGTGCCCTCCTCCAGGGGATCTTCCAGGGATTGAACCCAAGCTTCCTGTGTCTCCTGCATTGGAGGTGAATTCTTTACCACTGATCCACCTGGGAAGCCCATGGAACTACATAGTACACAGTTATATAGTACAATTTAAATTTTCTTTTCCTTTTTTTTTTCATTCAACAAGATGTCATAGATCTTTCTAAGGTAGAGAATATTGATCTTCCTAAGAGGTGAAGCAGAAGATATTAAGAAGAGGTGACAAGAATACACAGAAGTACAAAAAAGGTCTTAATAACCTGGATAACCATGATGGCTAGAGCCAGACATCCTGGAGTGTGAGTCAAGTGGGCCTAAGGAAGCATTACTACAAACAAAGCTAGAGGAGGTGATGGAATTCTAGCTGAGCTATGCAAATCCTAAAAGACGATGCTGTGGAAGTGCTGCACTCAATACACCAGCAAATTTGGAAAACTCAGCAGTGGCCACAGACCTGTAAAAGGTCAGTTTTCATTCCAATCCTAAAGAAGGGAAATGCCAAAGAATGTCCAAACAACTGCATAATGGAACCCATTTCACATGCTAGCAAGGTCAAGCTCAAAATCCTTCAAGCTAGGCTTCAACAGTATGTGAACCAAGAACTTCCAGATGTTCAAGCTGGATTTAGAAAAGGTAGAGGAACCAGAGACCAAATTGCCAACATCGGTTGGATCATAGGAAATGCAAGGAAATTCCAGAAAAACATCTGCTTCCACTTCATTGACTACACTAAAGACTTTGACTGTGTGGATCACAACAAACTGTGGAAAATTCTTCAAGAGACGGGAATGCCAAACACCTTACTTGCCTCCTGAGAAACCTGTATGGAGGTCAAGAAGCAACAGTTAGAACTAGACATGGAACAATAAACTGGTTCCAAATTGGGGAAGGAGTACATCAAGGTTGTATATTGTCACCTTGCTTATTTAACTTATGTGCAGAGTACATCATGCAAAATGCTGGGCTGGATGAAGCTCAAGCTGGAATCAAGATTGCCAGGAGAAATATCAATAACCTCAGATATGCAGATGACACCACCCTTATGGCAGAAAGCAAAGCAGAACTAAAGAGCCAATGATAAAGTTGAAAGAGGAGTGAAAAAACTGGCCTAAAACTCAACATTCACAAAACTAAGATCACAGCTTCTGGTCTCATCCCTTCAGGGTAAATAGATGAGGAAACAATGGAGAAACAGTGACAGAATTTATTTTCTTGGGCTCCAAAATCACTGCAGATGGTGACCGCAGCCATGAAATTAAAAGACACTTGTTCCTTGGAGGAAAAGCTATGATGAACCTAGACAGGTTATTAAAAATAAGAGACATCACTTTGCTGACAAAGGTCAATATAGTCAAAGCTGTGATTTCTCCAGTAGTCATTTATGGATATGAGAATTGCACTATAAAGAAGGCTGAGCACCAAAGAATTGATGCTTTCAAACTGTGGCATTGGAGAAGATTCTTGAGAGACCCTTGGACAGCAAGGAGATCAAACTAGTCAATCCTAAAGGAAATCAACCCTGAGTATTCATTGGAATGACTTCTGCTGAAGCTAAAGTTTAATACTTTAGCCACCTGATGTGAAGAGCCAACTTATTGTAAAAGACACTGACACCGGGAAAGACAGAGCAGGAGAAGGGGACAACAGAAGATGAGATGGTTGGATGGCATCATCGGCTCAATGGACATGAGCTTGATCAAACTCCGGGAGATAGTGAAGGCCAGGGAAGCCTGGCATGCTGCAGTCCATAGGATCAGGAAGAGTTGGAAACCACTCAGAAAGTGAACAAGAGTTGAACAGTGCTTGAACGGATAACGTGAGACCTGGTAAATCAGAGAACCGAACACTAGATGGCGATGTTGAAATGAAAATTTCGGAAAATAAATACTGGAGGTACACAGACACAAGAGACCTATAGGACTTTGTTCAATTGAATCCTGTTACTGACATCCTGATAAGAATAACTGGTGAGAGGATATTTATCTGATTAAGACTGTATTACTTTGGAGACTCCACATTCCCCCGAGTTACTCTGCAGACATATAGCTTCTACGATTCTTAAAGATTTATAAGACTGCATTTAGATTTCTTTTACCATCCATTGGTCAAACTGAAAATCTGCCTTCTGTAGAAGGAATAATCTACTTGCCATTTCTTTCTCACTCTCTCCCCACCCCTATACCAGACGCAACAGATGGATTTACAGTCTTGCCTCCTTCCCAACCCCCGAAACCAGCTTAATTCTTGCTCCATGGCAGTTAGGCAAAAACTAACACTCTAGCCCAGGGCGACTGGGTGATGCTTTAGTTTGAGATTCCAACTACCGGAGACCTTGATCATACTCTCCCGGGAATTTTTATTCCCCATAGCAGCTTTGTCCGCGAGGAGATAACAGATCAACCCACACCTTCAGAATCCCAGCCTTCCTTGGGTTTCTTTTGCTTTATTTTTTTTATTTTTTTTCTTTTGCTTTGTTTTGTTAAATATGAGTAATAGCAACACCTGGCTCCATTTTGGGGTATTAAATTCATAACCATATGTGTGCTTAAGGCCCTCCCAGCCCAACCCATGAAAAATGAGAAAAAATATTCTGAAAGAATTTTATAATTTCTATTTTTAAGATTCATGTCGATGTTTTGCAAAAACCACTACAATATTGTAAAGTAATTAGCCTCCAAACAAAATAAACTAATTAATTAAAAAAAAGTAGCTGTCATAGGAAAAATCAGAATATTACAGATTTATTTATATAATATTTTCTGATTTACTTTTTTTTATCTTCCACCACAGTGACTTCTCAAGCCACTCATACAAGCTTAGTACCATAACAATACTCTGTGATTCAGGGCACAGGGGTATTTTCAGAGTAAGAGTTCTGCCTAACTTCATGGTCTATCATAATACTGATTTGTGGACACAAGTGTCATCTTACGGGAAGTAGCACAAGGGGAAAATAAGTGTCCTTGTTCACACAGACTCTATGGAGAGATACGTGACCTTTTCTCTGGCAGCTAACCCTTTTGAAGAGAATGTCTGTCTTAATTTCAGTGACTGAATAGGGAAAGCTTGTGGAGATGTTTTGGGAAAGGACATTATTGAAGGATTAAAGGCAATCTAGCTCTTTTCCTGGGCATAAGCAATCAAAAAGAGAGCTAACTAGTGACCTAAACAATGTCAATTTGGTAACATTAGATTCAATTTAATTCAATTCAATATATTTTGATTCAATTAACAGCTTTTGAGTAACTACTGTTTGTGAAAGATGAAGAAATGAATGTGACTTCATTCCCACCTTCAGGAGGTACAATCTAGAATAGATAAATATATATACAATTCTCTCCTCTTCTGTAGTACAATAAGCCCAGGGACTTTTCAAATCTTGTTCATCACCCTTCATTCTGGGCCTGGAACTTGGTGGAGTTCATTACTGTTTGGGGATGAATAAAAATATAATCCTTAGAAGGCAGAATGTGACAACTGCTATTAAAGAGTGATGTTGGAATGCAAAGGGGCAAAAAGTAAAGCCACTTAAAAGGAAAAAGGGAGGGTGCTGTTTTTTAGCAGAGTTTCTGAGGGATGGGTGGAATTTTGATGAGGGGAAGGAGGATGATAGAGATTGATCTCTTGTCCAAGAGGAAACATGATGAGCACAGGCAAGGCAGTAGAGAGAGACAAAGGGAAGACCAACTTCAAAACAAAAGAAAAGGACATATAGGCCTGTGGCAGGCTCTGCTTTAAGCACTTTAAAAGCATCAACTAATTTAATTCACAATATCCCTATGAGATATATGTTATTGTTGTTGTTCAGTCACTGAATTGTGTCTGACTCTTTGCAACCCATGGACTGCAGCACACCAGGCTTCCCTATCCTTCACCATTTCCCAGAGTTTGCTCAGACTCATGTCCATTGAGTAAGTGATGTCATCCAACAATCTTATCCTCTGTTGTCCCTTCTCCTCCTGCCCTCAGTCTTTCCCAGCACCAGAGTCCTTTCCAGTGAGTCAGCTTTTTGCATCAGGTGGCCAAAGTATTGGAGCTTCAGCTTCAGCATCAATGAATATTCAGGATTGCCCAATATCCAATGAATATTCAGGGTTGATTTCCTTTAGGATTGACTGGTTTGATCTCCTTCCAGTGTAAGGGTCTCTTAAGAGTCTTTTCCATCACCACAATTTGAAAGCATCAATTCTTTGGTGTTCGGTCTTCTTTATGGTCCAACTCTCACTTCTGTACATAACTACTGGAAAAGCAATAGCTTTGATTACATGGACCTTTGTTAGCAAAATGATGTGCTATAATTATCCTCATTTAATAAATGAGGAAACTGAGGCACTGAAAGGTCAAGTAATGTCTAAGGCCACACAACCATTAAGTGAAAACCAGCTTTCAAACTCAGGCAATTAATCTCCAGAGATTGTGTGGTGGGGGATTGCAAAAACGGGTGCAGATTGCTTTTCTCTCTGTGTCCAAGGCCTTGGATGTGACTTTGTGGTTCTTCCCATCAAAAAGTGGAGGGTACTTTTCCAGCCCTTGAGTTTGGACTGATTTTATAACTTGCTTTGGTCGGTCACATGCAACCGAAGAAACACTGTGCCAGTTCCAAGTCTAGACCACACATACTTCTGCTCTCACTGTAGAGACTTTCTTGCTGCCAAGTGAATAAGCTGGAGGTAGCCTGTTGGTCAATGAGAAACATGTAGCCCAGTGTTCTGTTCTTTCTCTCTTTCTCCCATTTGCTGGCCCAGAAAAATGTGCCTCTCTGTTTTCTAGGGTAGGCTTGTGCTGTTCTGCAGAGCTGTTGGATCTGGCAGTACCTTTCTAATTCCTAGCCCTTTAATTCCCAATACACCTTTATTCTAGCTGACAGTAGCCAATTCCAAGAACTCAGCTGAGTCCAGCCCAGATTACCAACCGACAAAATCATGAGCTAAATAGATTATGGTTTGTTGAAAACAAGCAAACAGGCCCCAAGTGGAATCACTTATATTAAGCTCTGTGTCACCAACAGAGACTTCATTTTTAGTTTCAACTCTTCCAGAAATGGAATCTTAATCAGGAGTTGCCTGATCAGCAATAGTTGGGTAATCTGCCTGATAAAACCCTGCAGTGATATCACCATAACCAATATGAGTTTTGCTTACTATACCTACCTTGTTCCTGCTTCCTTCTGAATAGAGAAGTCTTTCATTTTGCACAGTTCCTCAGTTCTTTTCCATCTGCTAGAGTGGATGCTGCCTGATCATGAATCATTGAATAAGGCCAATGAGATCTGTAACATTTATTCAGTTGATTTTTTAAAAACAGATTGTCCTCAGCCCCCAAGATTTGGGATAGTTCATTAAGCAAAAAGGGCTAACACTATGCTGCTTTTAAATTACTCTCTATTTACTTTGTACAAGACGTTTCACAGAAAATTTTGCATGTTATCTTGCATGAGATGGGACAAAAAATCAGAGATTATAGGAAGTTAACTTGCTCATTATCAAATGGCTAGTAGATGGAAGAAACAATTATTGTATATAAAGTTTCAAAAATAAAAGGTCAAATGAGATTTTAGTGCTGATAAGGAGCAGAAGCTACTTTTGGCTTTAGACATAATAGTGGATTAACAGGACAGTTGGCTTTTTTTATAACTGAATCATAGTCATATCACAGAACTGAGAGAAAAGCACTAGAATTCAAAGTACTGGAGCAAAATCCATGAGAAGCCCATAGAAAATTCTTGGGGAAATATAAGGTGCTTACAATCTGGTATGGGAAGAAAGACTTCTTCCCATACCAGGTGTTGAAGAAGACCCTTCGACACCAAGGAGATCAAACCAGTCAATTTTAAAGGAAATCAACTTTGAATATTCACTGGAAGGAGTGATGCTGAAGCTAAAGTCCCAGTACTTTGGCCACCTGATGCAAAGAGCTGACTCTTTGGAAAAGACCCTGATCCTGGGAAATATTGAGGGCAAGAGGAGAAGGGCATGACAATGGATGAGGTTGTTGGATGGCATCACTGACTCAATGGACAGGAGTTTGAGCAAACTCTGAGAGATAGTGAAGGACAGGGAAGCCTGGTGTGCCACAGTCCCTGGGGTCACAAAGAGTTGGACATGAGTTAGAGACTGAACAACAACAACAATGGGAAGGAAAGCTCAGCATGGGATAGAAGAGCATGCTCCAGTAGGACAAGGGAGAGAAATTTTGATCCATTGCCCAGTGGATCATTGAAGGCTCTTTTGTAATGTAAAACAGACATGTAGCAGCTCTAGTTAAGGGCTTCAAGGGTCAGCGGGGTGACTGGCTGTGGTGAGGAGCAGGTAACAATGATGCAGACAGAGTATTGAGTCTCTGTGTTCCCTACTCTCTCCCTACTCTCTCTCCTTCTAAAAGAACAAACAAACAAACAACAACAAAAAAACACAGTTTTTCTATAGTACTGTATTAATTTATACTCATGCTTTACTTATGATCCTATCTACCCTAGAACTAGCATTAGATCCTACAAGCTAAAGGGCTCCCTCCCCACAAGACTTCCCTCATGCTCCTCCAGATGTCAATCACAAACCCCCGATTGTCACTTGTGCATTTGAATGACCAGCTATGAAACAAGGGTTCCCTTAATAGCAACAGCCTACTCAGGTTCGATAATTTGTTTGAATGGCTCACAAAACTCAGGAAAACAGATTACATTCTAGATTACTGATTTATTATACAAGGATACAACTCAGGAACAGTCAGATGTAAGAGGTGCATAAGGCAAGGTTTTGTAGGAAGAGGCATGGTGATTTCATTGCCTACTCAAGGTGGCCTCAGCACTTCCACATGTTCTCCAACCCAAAAGCTCTCTGAACTTTGGTTACAGTATGTGGGGAGGCTTCATTATGTAGGAATGAGTGACTAAATCATTTGCCATTGGTGAGTGAACTCAATTTCCATACCCTCCCCCTTCTCCCATAGGTCAAAGAATGGGGCTGAATGTTCTAGCCTTCTGATCACTGGTTGGTTCTTCAGACAACCAGTCCCCAACTTCCAAGAGTCATCTCATTAAGATAAACTCAGGTGTGGCTAAAAAGGGGTTTGTTATGAATAACAGAAGACATTCCTTTCTCTTTTATCAGTCTTTTCATTCAGGAAATTCCAAGAATTTTAAGAGCTTGTGCAAAGAAGGATGAAGACTGAATATGTATTTCTTATTATATATCATAATATCACATCTTTAGGACTGAACAATTACAACACAGAGAGAAAAAGATCTTCCAGGGGAGATTTTTGAGGAGTTTATGTGGCATCTCTAACAACCTAGAGATTATGTCAGGGTCACCTGGTGAAGGTACAAAGAGTGAATTAGCTCCTTCCCCCAACTCCCCAGGAATAGTACTAGCAAGAGTCTGGGCCACAGCTCCTCACTTTGGGTACATCACCAAGGGAAAATGAACTCAGAAGTAAAAATATCTAGGTAATGGGAGTCCAGTCCATTTGAAAGAACACCACTGAAATTGAAACAGGAGGGAAGAGAGCTTGAATAACCTTTGAAAGACTGTCAGAGCCATAGGACATGAAAAAAACCTGGTTAGAACCAACTGGTTCCAAAATGGCAGAAAACTCAACTTCCAATAGACCTTGAGCCTCTTTATTTGCTTAGTGTAATACATTAGCTTGACAGTTCTGAGGTCAACCATGAAAGGTCAAAAAGTGGGTGGTGGCCCAGTTCCTGGAAATCCTTGCCCTTTCCCCCAAATAATTGGAATAATCTTCCCACTCATTAGCTTATGGAATTACCCAGTCCATAAAATTTAACTATGGCATATCTCAAACTTCTCTTTTGCCTTCTGAGATGGCCCAGATGCTGTCTATGGAGTGTGTTTCTCTTGAAATAAATGTACTTCTTACTTATCACTTCATCTCCAAATTTTTTCACAATGAAGTAAGAACCTTAAAATTCACTGACCAAAAAATGACCTTTGCTAGAGGAAACAGAATTGATGTAAAACATGGACTAAGGCTTTATTTATTTAATTTTGGTAGTACCATGCAGTTTGTGAGATCTTAGTTCCCTGATAAGGGATTGAACCCAGGCCACAGAAATGAAAAGTGCAGAGTCATAACCACTGGACTGCCAGGTAAATGGAGTATGCTTTTTTCAAAAAAAAAAAAAAAATTAATTTTTTAAATTGGAGGATAATTACTTTACAATATTGTGATGATTTTTGCCATACATTGATATGAATCAGCCATGGGCGCACATGTGTCCCGCATCCTGACCCCCCCACCCACCTCCCTCCCCACCCCATCCCTCTGGGTTGTTGCAGAGCACCAGTTTTGAGTGCCCTGCTTCATGCATTGAATTTGTACTGGTCATCTATTTTACATATAGTAATATACATATTTCAATGCTATTCTCTCAAGTCATCCCACCTTCACCTTCTCCCACTTAGTCCAAAAGTCTGGTCTTTACATCTGTGTCTCTTTTGCTATCTTGCATATAGTGTCATCATTACCATCTTTCTAAATTCCATATACATGCATTAATATATTGTATTTGTGTTTCTCTTTCTGACTTACTTCACTTTGTATAATAGATTCCAGTTTCATCCACCTCATTAGAACTAACTCAAATGCATTCCCTTTTATAGCTGAATAATACTCCATTGTGTATATGTACCACAACTTCCGTATCCATTCATCTGCCAATGGACACCTGGGTTGCTTTCATGTTTTGGCTATTGTAAACAGTGCTGCAATGAACATTGGGGTACATGTGTCTCTTTCATTTCTGGTTTCCTCAGTGTGTATGCCCAGCAGTGTGATTGTTGGGTTTTATGGCAGTTCTATTTCCAGTTTTTTAAGGAATCTCCACACTGTTCTACATAGTGGGTGTATCAGATTGAATTCCCACCAACAGTGTAAGAGGGTTCCCTTTTTTCTACACCCTCTCCAGCATATATTGTCTGTAGACTTTTGATGGTGGTGATTCTGACCAGCATGAGATGATACTTCATTGTGATTTTGATTTTCATATCTCTAATAATGAGTAATGTTGAGTATCTTTTCATGTTTTTATTAGCCATCTGTATGTCTTCTTTGGAGAAATGTCTGTTTAGTTCTTTGGCCCCCTTTTTGATTGGGTTGTTTGTTTTTCTGGTATTGAGCTGTATGAACTGCTTGTATATTTTGGAGATTTATTCTTTGTCAGTTGTTTTGTTTGCTATTATTTTCTCCCATTCTGAAGGCTGCCTTTTCACCTTGCTTATAGTTTCCTTCATTGTGTAAAAGCTTTTAAGTTTAATTTTGTCCCATCTGTTTATTTTTGTTTTTATTTCCCTTACTCTGGGAGGTGAGTCATAGAGGATCTTGCTGAGATTTCTGTTAGAGAGTGTTCTGCCTATGTTTTCCTCTAAGAGTTTTATAGTTTATGGACTTACACTTAGCTCTTTAATCCATTTTGAGTTTATTTTTGTTTAGGTGTTAGAAAGTGTTTTAGTTTAACTCTTTCAGATGTGGTTGACCAGTTTTCCCAGCACTACTTGTTAAAGAGATTGCCTTTTCTCCATTGTATATTTTTGCCTCCTTTGTAAAAGATAAGGTGTCCATAGGGTGTGGGTTTATCTCTGGGCTTTATATTTTGTTCCACTAATCTATACTTCTGTCTTTGTGCCAGTACCCTGATGTGCCAGTATCTTGACACTTTGTGCCAGTACCTTGATGACTGTAGCTTTGTAGTATAGTCTGAAGTCAGGAAGGTTGATTCCTTCAGTTCCATTCTTCTGTCTCAAGATTGCTTTGGCTATTCAAGGTTTTTTGTGTTTCCATATAAGTTGTGAAATTATTTGTTCTAGTTTTGTGAAAAATATCATGGGTAGCTTGCTAGGTACTGCATTGAATTTATAGATTGCTTTAGGTAGTATACTCATTTTCACTATATTGATTCTTCCAATCCACGAACATGGTGTATTTCCCCATCGATTTGCATCATCTTTGATTTCTTTCATCAGTGTTTTATAGTTTGCTATATATAGGTCTTTTGTTTTTTTAGGTAAATTTATTCCTAAGTATTTTATTATTTTCATTGCAATGGTGAATGGGATTTTTTCCTTAATTTCTCTTTCTGTTTTTTCATTGTTAGTGTATAGGAATGTAAGGGATTTCTGTGTATTAATTTTATATCTCGCAACTTTATTATATTCATTGATTTGCTCTAGTAATTTTCTGGTGGTATCTAATTTAGGGTTTTCTATGTAGAGAATCATGTCATCTGCAAACAGTGAGAATTTTACTTCTTTTCCAATCTGGATACCTTTTATTTCTTTTCTTCTCTGACTGTTGTGGCTAGGACTTCCAAAACTATGTTGAATAGTAGTGATGAGACTGGGCATCCTTGCCTTTTTCCTGATTTTAGAGGAAATGCTTTCATTTTTTCACCATTGAGGATAATGTTTGCTGTGGGTTTGTCATATATGGCTTTTATTATGTTGAAGTATGTTCCTTCTATGCCTGTTTTCTGGAGAATTTTTTTATCATAAATGGGTGTTGAATTTTGTCAAAGGCTTTCTTTGCATCTTGTGGGGTAATCTTGTGGTTTTTATCTTCAATTTGTTAATATGGTTGATAAAATCGATTGATTTGCAAATATTGAAGAATTCTTGCATCCCTGGAATAAAACCCACTTGGTCATTATGTATGGTCTTTTTAATATGTTGTTGGATTCTGTTTTCTAGAATTTTGTTGAGGGTTTTTGCATCTATGTTCATCAGTGATATTGGCCTGTAGTTTTTTTTCTGTGTGTGGCATCTTTGTTTGGTTTTGGTATCAGGGTGACGGTGGCCTCATAGAATGAGTTTGGGAGTATTCCTTCCTCTGCAATTTTTTGGAAGAGTTTGAGTAGGACAGGTGTTAGCTCTTCTCTAATATTTCTGTAGAATTCACATGTGAAGCCATCTGGTCCTGGAATTTTGTTTGTTGGAAGATTTTTTATTATGGCTTTGATTTCTGTGCTTGTGATTGATCTGTTCAGATTTTCTATTTCTCCCTGGTTCATTTTTGGAAGGTTACATTTTTCTAAGAATTTGTCCACTTCTTTCAAGTTGTCCTTTCTATAGGCATATAATTGCTCATAGTAGTCTCTTATGATCTTGTATATTTCTGTGTTGACTGTTGTGATTTCTCCATTTTCATTTCTAATTATTGATTTGATTCTTCTAGCTTTTTTAAACTGATGGGTCTGGCTAATGGTTTGTCTGTTTTGTCTATCTTCTCAAATAACTAACTTTTAGCTTTGTTGATCTTTCTATAGTTTCCTTCATTTCTTTTTCATTTATTTCTGCTCTGATTTTTATGATTTATTTTCTTCTACTAACTTTGGGAGTTGTTTTGTTCTTTTTTTTCTAGTTGCTTTAGGTGTAAAATTAGGTTGGCTATTTGATGTTTCACTTGTTTCTTGAGGTAGGCCTGTGCTATGAACCTCCCTCTTAGAACTGCTTTTACTGAATCCCATAGGTTTTGGGTTGTCATGTTTTCATTATCATTGGTTTCTATGCATATTTTGATTTCCTTTTTGATTTCTTTCATGATCTATTGGTTATTCAGAAGCGTGTTGTTTAGTCTCCAGATGTTTGTGTTTTTTATAGATTTTTTCCAAGAGTTATTATCTAATCTTACTGCATTGTGATCAGAAAAGATGCTTGAAATGTGCCCTTGAGGAAAAGGTGAAATCCATTGTTTGGGGGTTAAATGCCCTCTAGAAATCAATTAGGTCTAACTGGCCCATTGTATCATTTAAAGCTTCTGTTTCCTTGCTAATTTTCTCTTTGGTTGATCTATCCATAGGCATGCTGCTGCTGCTACTAAGTCACTTCAGTCGTGTACGACTCTGTGTGACCCCATAGACGGCAGCCCACCAGGCTCCCCCGTCCCTGGGATTCTCCAAGCAAGAACACTGCAGTGGGTTGCCATTTCCTTCTCCAATGCATGAAAGTGAAAAGTGAAAGGGAAGTCACTCAGTCATGTCTGACTCTTCACGACCCCATGGACTGCAGCCTTCCAGGCTCCTCCATCCATGGGATTTGCCAGGCAAGAGTACTGGAGTGAGGTGCTATTGCCTTCTCCATCCATAGGCATGAATAGGGTATTAATGTCCTCCTCTATTATTGTGTTACTGTTTATTTCCCCTTCCATACTTGTTAGTATGCCTTATGTATTGAGGCACTCCTATGTTGGGTGCATATATATTTATAATACTATATCTTCTTGGATTGATCCCTTGGTCATTATGTAGTGTCCCTCTTTGTCTCTTATTATGGTGTTTATTTCAATCTATTTTATCTGATATGATTATTGCTACTCCTGTTTCTTCTGGTCTTCATTTGCATGAAATATCTTTTTCCAGCCCCTCACTTTCAGTCTATATGTGTCCCTAGATTTGAGGTAAGTCTCTTGTAGATAGCATATATAGGGGTTTTGTTTTGTATACAATTGGCCAGTCTTTGTCCTTTGGTTGGAGCATTTAACCCATTTACATTTAAGGTAGTTATTGATAAGTACAATCCCATTACCTTTTACTTTGTTGTTTTGGATTAGTTTTTATAAACCTTTTCTCTGTTTCCTGTCTAGAGAAGATCCATTAGCATTTGTTGAACAGCTGGTTTGGTGATGCTGAATTCTCTCAGCTCTTGCTTTTCTGTAAAGCTTTTGATTTCTCCTTCATATCTGAATTAGATCCTTGCTGGGTAGAGTAATCTTGGTTGTAGGTTTTTCTCTTTCATCACTTTAAGTATATTCTGCCATTCCCTTCTGGCCTGAAGAGTTTCTATTGAAAAATGAGCTGTTACCCTTATGGGGATCCCCTTGTGTGTTATTTGTTGCTTTTCCCTTGCTGCTTTTAATATTTTCTCCTTGTGTTTAATTTTTGTTAGTTTGATTAATATGTGTCTTGGGATGTTTTGCCTTGGGTTTATCCTGTTTGGAACTCTGGGTTTCTTGGACTTGGATGGGTATTTCCTTCCCCATTTTAGGGAAGTTTTTGACTGTTATCTCCTCAAGTACTTTCTCATACTCTTTATTTTTTGTCTTCTTCTTCTGGGACAACTATGATTCAAATGCTGGGACATTTAATATTATCCCAGAATTCTCTGAGGTTGTCCTCATTGTTTTTTTAATCTTTTTTATTTTTTCTCTTTGCTTCATTTATTTCCACCATCCCATCTCCCACCTCACTTATCCTCTTTTCTGTCTCAGTTTTTCTACTGTTGGTTCTCTCCAGCATGTTTTTAATCTTAGTTATCGAATTGTTCATTATTGATTGACTCTTCTTTATTTATTCTAGGTCCTTGTTAATCATTTCTTACTTTTCTCAATCCTTGTTCCTAATCTATTTATTTATAACTACATCTTGTTTTCTAGGTTTTGGATCATCTTTACTATCATTATTTTGAATTCTTTTTCAGGTAGACTTCCTATCTCCTACTGTTTTGTTTGGTTTGGTGGATTTTTATCATGTTCCTTCACCTGCTGGATATTTCTCTGTCTTTTCATTTTGTTTAGCTTGCTGTGTTTGGAGTGCCCTTTCTTCAAGCTGGAAGGTTGTGATTCCTTTTATTTGTGGATTCTTCTCCCTGTGGGTGGGGCTGGACCAGTGGCTTGTCAATGTTTCTTGGTTGGGGGAACTTGTGTCTGTGTTCTGGTGGGTGGAGCTGTATCTCTTCTCTCTGGAGTGCACTGAAGTGTCCAGTCGTTTGTTTTGGGGTTTCTGCTGGACTTGGTATGGCCACGGGCAGCCCATCTTTCAATATTCTTATTTTTTCTGGAGAATTAGCATGGTGTATCTTGCACTGGAACTTGCTGTCTCTTGGGTGGAGCTTGGTTTCAGTATACGTATGGATACTTTTGGGTGGGCTCTTGTCTATTAATGTTCCCTGGAGTCAGAAGTCTCTGATGTTCTGAAGTTCTGGAGTTAAGCCTCCTGCATCTGTGTTTCAGTCCCCCTCTTACAGTAGCTTCAAGACTTCTCCAACCATACATCACAGAAGATAAAACCCCTAGGTTAATGGTGAAACAACTCTCCACAGCCAGGAACACTCAGAGAGATTCACAGAGTTATATCGAGATGAGAAGAGGGAGGAGGAAGATAGAGATGACCAGGGGGAAAAAAGGGAGAGTCAAAATGGGAAAGATAAATCAAGTTCTTAATCAAATCCCTAAGTGAAAATGGATACTGAAGATTAGATGGATACTGAAGGTACAAAATTGCTAACAAATATTAAAAAGCAAAGACTAAAAGCCTAGAATACAGGTTAGATGCTCAAAAATTCAATATAAAAAGTATAAAACAAAATTGATCACAAAAATTTAAAAATATATATGGAATTTGTTTTAAAATATAGGTTTTTTTTTTTTCTTAGTTAACAGTAAGCTATAAAAATGAAAGATAAAGGAGTAATAAAGAACTAAAATTTTAAAAAACTAAAGAGTGATAACAGTAAATATGCACCTAGGAATTTCTCTGGAGCTCTTGTGGGCAATGTGGGGCCAGTTCAGTGTCAGATTATCCCTTTTTCTAGCTTGTACTTGTTCTCAAGGTCTATAGTTGCAAGTCAATGCACAGTCTCAGCATTTACTGCAGGGTTTTAAACTGTTGCACCTGTCACTTCCATGGCAGTTCCCTCTTCTTTTTGTTTATTTTGGCGTCCTCTGTTTGCAAGTCTCTTTGGTGTCTAATTTCCACCCTGACATGATGGGGCGAAAGGGACCATTTATCCATGGTCATGTGTTCAGCTGTTTGTGGAAAGGGAGGGACACTGCAAACACATACCACTGGCATGTGTGAGGAGTGCTTATATTGGATGGACCACACTGGGTTTGCCACAGCTCAAGGTTGCATGTACTTCCTGGGTCCACACTGCTCAGGCTCCAGGGTGTTCCATGAGGGCACTATCCCAAGTGAGCCCTGCGTTTCGTGCACTTTCCGGGCCTAAACTGCACAGGTTCTTGGGTGTTCCATGCGGGCACAGACCCAGATGGGCTGTGTATTTTGAGCCCTTCACAGGTCCAAGCCACTGAGGCAACTGGATGCTTGGCGAGTGGACTGTCCCAGGTGGGCTGTGCATCTTATTCACCTCCCCAGTCCCAGCCTCTTGGTTTCTCGGGTGCACCATGAGCACAGTCCCAGGTGTGCCATATGTTTCCTCTGGGGAGCTGATCTCAGACTGTGACACTCTTGTCTGATGTGAACCACCAGGATCCCAGGAAGACGTAGTTAACAACTGGCAGCCTGCTCACAGTTTGGTGGGAAATGCGGTCTCTGGGGCTGACATTGCAGTGGCCCTTTGACTTCCAGCTCTGGCTTTGGCACACCTGCCTCTCTGCTTCCAGGGATAGAGGGCCCTAAATGGCAGCCAGCTTTCTCTCCTTTGGTATTCACTAGGGTACAATCCTTTGGTCTCTGCATGTGCCAGGGGTCACTGTGCAGCGTTAGAGACTTTAGTGAGAAAGGTCCTTTTTTTTTTTTTTTTTTCCTCTCTGGCAATCCCACAGCTTGGGTTGCTATGTCAGATTAGCGACCTCAGACTATCCTCAGGGCATTCAAGCCTGTTCCTTACCCTAAAGACGGATGATGCAATCCATACCTCCCTGCCCAGCCCCCACTTGCTGCTGGCAGATGTGGGCATCTGAGCTGCTTCTCCACTGGTAGTTGTGGTTAGGCGCATATTCTGTGGGTTTTTTTTTTTTTTTTTCTGGCTTTGTTGCCCTCTGAGATTTCAAGGCTCCCCAGAGACACTCCTGTGAGGGGGTTTCCTACTGTGTGGAAACACCTCCTCTATCACTACTCCCTCCCCAGGATGGGTCTCTGCCCCTAATTCCTTTGTCTCTGTTTTCATATTTTATATTTTGTCCTACCTTCTTTTGAAGAGATTGAGCTGCCTTTCTGGGTGTCTGGTGTCCTCTGCCAGCATTCAGAAGTTGTTTTGTGGAAGTTGCTCCACATTCAAATGATCTTTTGATGAATTTATGGGGAGGAAGTGGTCTACCTGTCCTATTCCTGTGCCATCTTGGGACTGCACCCACCTGGAGTAAGGCTTTAAAATCAGCTTAATAAATATTCTCAAAAAATAGGAGATGACATTGGCAATATGGAGCAGGGACAAAACACAGCCAAGAAGACCCAAGTAGATATCCCAGCACTAAAGAGAAAAACCACAAGCCCTAAATGGCACATCTTATGCTAAAACCCATCATACTAAATCAAGATTTAATACCTGGCCTACTTGCAGTTTCAACCTGCACCAGAAATGTAATGTTAACCAACATGTTTGGGCTTTTTTGGTCAGCATCAATGAAGTAACCCACTACATGGGTCCTTTCCATCCCTCAGAGGAAGAAGAGGCATCTGCAGGGTAAAACCATCACCAAATTCCTTCCTGACAAAAAGAAAATGTTCTGGCCTAAAAGTAATCCTTTTTTTCCTTTTGCTAATAGCTCCCCTGCCCCGCCCTTCTTCCTATGAAACCTTTCATTTGTACAACCACTTATAGATATTAGTGCCCTTCTAGTTGCTAGATAGGAAGCTGCCTAATTTCATGAATCACTTAATTATATCTTCAAATTTACTCAGTTGAATTTTACCTTTTAATATTGAGTATAAAAATATAATAGTTGAAAATTGGATTCAATAGACATGAAGTTCAGTTCAGTTTAGTCACTCAGTAATGACCAACTCTTTGCAATCCCATGGACTGTAGCATGCTAGGCTTCCTTGTCCATCACCAACTCCTGGAGCTTGCTCAAACTTAGGTTCATCAAGTTGGTGATGCCATCCAACCATCTCATCCTTTGTCATCCCCTTCTCCTGCTTTCAATCTTTCCCAGCATCAGGGTCTTTTCCAGTGAGTCAGTTCTTCACATCAGGTGGCCAGAGTACTGGAACTTCAGCTTCAGCATCAGTCCTTCCAATGAATATTCAGGACTGATTTCCTTTAGGATTGACTGGTTTGATCTCCTTGTTGTCCAAGGGACTCTCAGGAGTCTTCTCCAACACCACAGTTCAAAAGCATCAATTCTTCAACACTCAGCTTTCTTTATGGTCCAACTCTCATATCCATACATGACTACTGAAAAAACAATAGCTTTGACTATATGGACCTTTGTCGGCAAAGTAATGTCTCTGCTTTTAATATGCTGTCTAGGTTGGTCATAGCTTTTCTTCCAAGGAGCATACAACTTTTAATTTCATGGCTGCACTCACCATCTGCAGAGATTTTGGAGCCAAGAAAAATAAAGTTTGTCACTGTTTCCCCATCTATTTGCCATGAGGTGATGGGACCAGATGCCATGATCTTTGTTTTTTGAATGTTGAGTTTTAGGGCAGCTTTTTCACTCTCCTCTTTCAGTTTCATCAAGAGGCTCTTTAGTTCCTCTTTTCTTTCTGCCATTAGGGTGGTGTCATCTGCATATCTGAGGTTATTTATATTTCTCTGGACAATCTTTATTCCAGCTTGTGCTTAATCCAGCCTGGCATTTCACATGTTGTACTCTGCATAGTGAAAAAGTTGGCTTAAAGCTCAACATTCAGAAAACGAAGATCATGGCATCTGGTCCCATCACTTCATGGGAAATAGATGGGGAAACAGTGGAAACAGTGGCTGACTTTATTTTTGGGGGATCCAAAATCACCACAGATATTGATTGCAGCCATGAAATTAAAAGACGCTTACTCCTTGGAAGGAAAGTTATGACCAACCTAGATAGCATATTCAAAAGCAGAGACGTTACTTTGCCAACAAAGGTCCATCTAGTCAAGGCTGTGGTTTTTCCAGTGGTCATGTATGGATGTGAGAGGTGGACTGTGAAGAAGGATGAGCACTGAAGAATTGATGCTTTTGAACTATGGTGTTGGAGAAGACTCTTGAGAGGCTCTTGGACTGCAAGGAGGTCCAACCAGTCCATCCTAAAGGAGATCAGTCCTGGGTGTTCTTTGGAAGGACTGATGCTAAAGCTGAAACACCAATACTTTGGCCACCTCATGTGAAAATTTGACTCATTGGAAAAGACCCTGATGCTGGGAGGGATTGGGGGCAGGAGGAGAAGGGACAATAGAGGATGAGATGGCTGGATGGCATCACTGACTCGATGGACGTGAGTTTGAATAAACTCTGGGAGTTGGTGATGGACAGGGAGGCCTGGCGTGCTGTGTTCATGGGGTCGCAAAGAGTTGGACATGACTGAGTGACTGAACTGACTGACTGACTGACTGATTCTGCATGTAAGTTAATAAGCAGGGTGACAATATACAGCCTTGATGTACTTCTTTCCCAATTTGTAACAAGTCCATTGTTTCATGTCCGGTTCTAACTGTTGCTTCTTGACCTGCATGCAGATTTCTCAGGAGGCAGGTAAAGGGATCTGGTATTCCCATCTCTTTAAGACATGGCATTAGGCAGAAGGAATACAGACAATAATTACTAATCTGGGATGTCAGCTCAAGAAATTCTCCTAGAAGCATAGAGTTAAGGCTCTGGGTCTACTCTAGTTTGTACCAAATCCAGGAGTATTTGGTTGAGATAAATTTCTGGGCCCAAAATAGAGTCACTCCTACTCAAGGTGGAAGGTGCATATCAACACACTGAAACGTAGGTAACTTTCACATCCTTGTAAACGCTCCACTTGTTGAGAAACTCAGTATATCTAGTCAATTGAAAGTAGTTGTCTCTCAGTCTAGCAAATCCCCAAATGCCAAGCCAACTCTGGGCTCTGTACTTATTTCTTTGTTCTTCATTTTCCCAAAAATGATTTTTGTTGGAGTATAGTTGCTTTACAATGTTCTGTTGGTTTCTACTGTACAGCAAAGTGAATCAGCCATGCTGGAGAAGGAAATGGTAACCCACTCCAGTATTCTTGCCTGGTGAATTCCATGGACAGAGGAGCCTGGCAGGTTGTGGTCCATACAATACATCTGGCTGCTATATGTATACGTATATCCTCTCTTTTTTGGATATGTATACATATAATCCCCCCTTTTTGCATTTCCTTCTCATTTAGATCACCACAGAACATTGAGTAGAGTTCCCCAAGATATACAGTAGGTTCTCATTAGTTGCCTGTGTTGTACATAGTATCAACAGTGTATATATGTCAATATCAATCTCCCAAATCATCCCATCCTTACTTTTCCATTTTGGTGACAGCATATTTGTTCTCTATGTCTGTGTCTTTATTTATGCTTTGCAAAGGAGATCACCTATATCATTTTTCTAGATTCCACACATATGTGTTAATATATGATATTTGTTTTTCTCTTTCTTTTTAAAAATTCATTTATTTTAATTAGAGGCTAATTACTTTACCTTATTGTGGTGGTTTTTGCCCTACATTCACATGAATCAGCCATGGGAGTACATGTGTTCCCCATCCTGAACCCCCTCCCATCTCCCCCACCCATCCCATCCCTCAGGATCATCCCAGTACACCAGCTTTGAGCACCCTGTCTCTTGTATCAAACCTGGACTGGTGATCTATTTCACATATGATAACATACATGTTTCAATGCTATTCTCCCAAATCATCCCACCTTCACCTTCTTCCACAGAGTCCAAAAGTCTGTTCTTTACATCTGTGTCTCTTTTGCTGTCTCTCATATAGGGTCATCGTTACCATCTTTCTAAATTCCATATATATGCATTAATATACTGTATTGGTGTTTTTCTTTCTGACTTAATTCATTCTGTGTAATAGACTCCAGTTTCAACCACCTCATTAGAACTTATTCAAATGCATTCTTTTTAATAGCTGAGTATGGGCTTGATAAAGGACAAAAATGATGGACCTAACAGAAGCAGAAGATATTAAGAAGAGGTGGCAAGAATGCACAGAAGAACTGTATAAAAAAGATCTTCATGGCCCAGATAATCACGATGGTGTGATCACTCACCTAGAGCCAGACATCCTGGAATGTGAAGTCAGGTGGGCCTGAGAAAGCATCACTATGAACAAAGCTAGTGGAGGTGATGGAATTCCAGTTGAGCTATTTCAAATCCTGAAAGATGATGCTGTGAAAGTGTTGCACTCAATACACCAGCAAACTTGGAAAACTCAGCAGTGGCCACAGGACGGGAAAAGGTCAGTTTTTATTCCAATCCCAAAGAAAGCCAATGCCAAAGAATGCTCAAACTACCGCACAATTGCACTCATCTCACATGCTAGAAAAATAATGCTCAAAATTCTCCAAGCCAGACTTCAGCAATACGTGAATTGTGAACTTCCAGCTGTTCAAGCTGGTTTTATAAAAGGCAGAGGAACCAGAGACCAAATTGCCAACATCTTCTGGATCATTGAAAAATCAAGAGAGTTCCAGAAAAACATTTATTTCTGCTTTATTGACTATGCCAAAGCCTTTGACTGTGTGGATCGCAATAAACTGTGGAAAATTCTGAAAGAGATGGGAATACCAGACCACCTGACCTGCCTCTTGAGAAGACTATATGCAGGTTGGGAGGCAACAGTTAGAACTGGACATGGAACAGACTGGTTCCAAATAGGAAAAGGAGTTCATCAAGGCTGTATATTGTCACCCTGCTTTTTTAACTTATATGCAGAGTACATCATGAGAAATGCTGGGCTGGAAGAAGCACAAGCTGGAATCAAGGTTGCCGGGAGAAATATCAGTAACCTCAGATATGCAGATGACACCACCCTTATGGCAGAAAGTGAAGAGGAACTCAAAAGCCTCTTGATGAAAGTGAAAGAGGAGAGTGAAAAACTCTTAAAACTTCTGGCTTAAAACTCAACATTAAGAAAACGAAGATCATGGCATCTGGTCCCATCACTTCACGAGAAATAGATGGGGAAACAGTAGAAACAGTGTCAGACTTTATTTTTTTGGGCTTCAAAATCACTGCAGATGGTGACTGCAGCCATGAAATTAAAAGACGCTTACTCCTTGGAAGGAAAGTTATGACCTGCCTAGATAGTATATTCAAAAGCAGAGACACTACTTTGCCAACAAAGGTCCGTCTAGTCAAGGCTATGGTTTTTCCTGTGGTCATGTATGGATGTGAGAGTTAGACTGTGAAGAAAGCTGAGCATTGAAGAATTGATGCTTTTGAAGTGTGGTGTTGGAGAAGACTCTTGAGAGTCCATTGGACTGCAAGGAGATCCAACCAGTCCATTCTGAAGGAGATCAGTCCTGGGATTTCTTTGGAAAGAATGATGCTAAAGCTGAAACTCCAGTACTTTGGCCACCTCATGTGAAGAGTTGACTCAATGGAAAAGACTCTGATGGTGGGAGGGATTGGGGGCAGGAGAAGGGGACGACAGAGGATGAGATGGCTGGATGGCATCACTGACTCGATGGACGTGAGTCTGAGTGAACTCTGGAGCTGGTGATGGACAGGGAGGCCTGGTGTTTATTAATTTTCTGTTTGGATAATCTGTCTATTGGTGTGAGTAGTGTCTTAAAGCCCCCCATTATTATTGTGTTACTGTCAATATACCATTTAATAGTCGTTAGCATTTACCTTATGTATTGAGCTGCTCCTATGTTGGTTGTGTGTGTGTTTGTGTGTGTATTAATAATTGTTATGTTTTCTTCTTGGATTGATCCATTGATCAGAATGTAGTGTCCTTCCTTGTCTCTTGTTACAGTCTTTATTTTAAAGTCTATTTTTCCTTATATGAGTATTGCTACTCCCACTTTTTTGATTTCCATTTACATGCTATATTTCTTTCCAGCCTTTCATTTTCAGTTTGTATGTGTATCTAGGTCTGAGGTAGGTCTCTTATAGCCAGCATATAGGGGTCCTGTTTTGTATCCATTCAGACAATTTGTGTCTTTTAGTTGGAGCATTTGATCCATTTACATTTAAGGAAATTATTGATATGTATTCAGTGATGGCTCAGATGGTAAAGAATCTGCTGGCAATGCAGAAGACTGGGGTTTGATCCCTATGCAGGAGGATCCCCTGGATAAGGGTATGGCTACCCACTCCAGTATTCTTTCCTGGAGAATTATATGGACAGAGGAACCTGGTTGGCAACAGATAATGTGATTGCAAAGAGTCAGACATAACTGAGAGATGAACACACACACATGATCTTATTGTTATTTATTTTATTGTTTTGTGTTTGTTTTTTAAAGCTTTTTCTTTCCTTTGAATTCCCTGTCTAGAGAAGTTTAAGTGTTTATTGTAACACTGGTTTACTGGTGCTGAGTTCTGTTAATTTTTGCTTATCTGTAAAGCTTTTGATTTCACTCTTGAATCTGGATAAGATCTTTGCTGGATAGAATATTCTTGGGTACAGGTTTTTTTCCTTTTTATCACTTTAAGGATATCCTGCCACTCCGTTCTGGCCTGAAGAATTTCTGCTGAAAGATCAGCTATTAGCCTTATGGGGATTCCCTTGTATATTATGTATTGCTTTTTCCTTGCTGCTTTTAATATTTGTTCTCTGTGTTTAATTTTCATTAGTTTGACTAATAAGCATCTTGCTGTGTTTCTTCTTGAGTTTATCCTGTATGGGATTATCTGGGCTTCCTGGTCTTGGGTGGCTATTTCCTCTCCCATGTTATGAAAGTTTTTGACTGTAATCTCCTCAAATATTTTCTCATATGCTTTCTTTTTTCTCTTCTTCTTCTCTGACCCCTACAATTTGGATGTTGGCTCACTTAGTGTTGTCCTAGAGGTCTCTGAGACTGTTGTCATTTCTTTCATTCTTTTTTCTTTATTTTACTCTGCTTCAGTTATTTCCACCATTATATCTTCCAGCTCACTTATCTGTTCTTCTGCCTCAGTTATTCTGCTATTATTTCCCTCAAGTGTATTTTTAAATTTCAGTTTTTCTATTGTTTATTGCTCATTGTCTGTTCTTTATTTCTTCTAGGTTCTTGTTAAACATTTCTTGTATCTTCTCCCTCCATGCCTCTATTCTATTTATCTGTGTCTCCATATTACTTCTGAGATTTTTGATCATGTTTACTATCATTACTCTGAATTTATTTTCAGGTAGACTTCCTGTTTCCTTTTTCTTTTTTTGGTCTTATGGACTTTTACCATGTTCCTTCATCTGCTTCACATTTCTCTGTCTTTTTGTTTTGTTTGATTTATTGTATTTGGGGTCTCCTTTGTGCAGGCTGGAAAGTCATAGTTCCTCTTAATTGTGGAGGCTGTCAGGTGGACTTGGAGCAGTGCTTTGTGAAAGTTTCATGGTTGGGAGAACTTGTTTCTGTGTTCTGGTGGTAGAGGTGGATCTTGTCTCTCTGAAGGGCAATACCATTCAAGTAGTATGTTTTTGGTGTCTTTGGGCTTGTTATGGCTTTGGGCAGCCTGTCTTCTAATTGGCAGGACTGTGTTCATATTTTGTTCTTCCTGGAAGTTTGGTGTGAGGCATCTGACACTGGAGCTCAGTAGCTGTTGGGTAGACTTGGTCCTAGTGTTGAGATGGAGGCCTTTAGGAGAGCTGTCCTCAATTTATGTTCCATAGGGACAAGAGTTCTCTGGTGGTCCACAGTCCTAGACCCAGTTCTCCTACCTCAGTGGTTCATGTGTGACCCCTTACTATAGCACCAAGGCTTCAGAGGCCACACTGCACAGAAGACAAAACCACAAGAGTAATGATGACAGCAACACTCAACAGCTCAGAACGCCCAAAGAAACTCACACACTTACAAAGAGAAAAAATGAGGGAAAAAAAGAGGGAGGGAAAAAAGAAAGAAAAAAAAAAAAAAACAGGAGTCAAAAAAGGAGAGAGCAATCAAGACAATAGATAAACCCATGAGTGAAAATTAATACTAAAAGCTAGACTAGCAAAAAAAGAAAAAATAAAAAACATGTGAAAAATGCAATATGACTATAAAGTACTGTAAAAATAGGAAACTAAAGTAAAATGAGTTTATTTAAAAATAAGATGTTTACAAAGGAAAAAGTAGGTTATAAAAATAAAAATTAAAAGAATAATACAGAAGAAACAACATTAGAACAATCTGAAAAAGATGAAAAGGGGAAAAAATATAGAGTGGTAGTAAGAAGAATGTCTTTCGGATTTCTTTGCTGACCTCTCCACTCATGTGCTCAGTCAATCTGCCTACTCAGAAAATCCTCCAATATTTTAGGGAATGTCTCTGGACCTCTTGTGGGAAGTGTGGTGTCAGCTCAGGCTCAGATCTTGCCTTACTCTTCTTGTACTTGCTCTCAAAGTTCACAATTGTTTCCAAAGTCCACAGTCTCAGGCTAACTGCAGGGATTTAATCTGCTCCAACCGAGGCTCAGGAGCAATTTCCCCGTCTCTCCTTTGCTCATATAGCCCCTGGTGCTCACTTCAGGTTTGGCCCTGCTTCTGTTTGTAGGTCACGCTCTGGTAGCAGTTCTCTGCCCAGACATGAGGGGGCAAAAGTAGCAGCTTATTAAGGCTCATTTGCTCAGTTGGGCTGGGGAGAGGGAGAGATAAGGCAGACAGAGTTGGTGTGTGTGAGGAGTACCCACTGCAGCAGAGATCTGTGGGAAGTTGCCACAGTCTGAGGTGGGTCATGGGCCTCCCTAGGGGAGTTGGCACTGGGTTGTGTGTTTGTCAGGGCAGCCAGGGTGCTCAGGATCCCAGGAAGGTGTGGGCAGCATCCCATGCCCAATCACAGCTTTGTGGCAGCTGTGATCCCTGGGGTTGAGATCCTAGTGGCCTCACAGTCAAGTGGCTTGTGTTCCCCCCACTCTGGTTTCACAAACTGCAGTTGTGCTTTCTTCTGCCTTTTGCATTCATGCCAGCTTTTTACCTCTGGAGTTGCAGACTGAAGCCGGCTTGTCCCATCTAATGAAAGTTGCTCAGTTGTATCCCACTCTCTGCAAACCCGTGGACTACACAGTCCGTGGAATTCTCCAGGCCAGAATACTGGAGTGGGTAGCTGTTCCCTTCTCCAGGGGATCTTCTCAACCCAGAGATCGAACCCAGGTCTCCTGAATTACAGGTGGATTCTTTACCAGCTGAACCACCACAAAGGTGGGATCTGCATTCTGCCAGAGTGCAGAGTTAGAGCCTTCCAGCTGGCAATGATCTCTTGCCTCCAGGCTTTTCCCTGGGCCCCCTCAGCTATGTCATACTAGCCTCCTCAGAGTATCTTTGCAGCAGTGAATCCTGGTCTTCTCCTTGGGGTCCGACCTCCAAATTCAGAGCCTCAGCACCCAGCCCCAACTCACCTTAAGGCACGTTGGCTGGGAAGTGCTATTCAGCAACAATCTCTGTTGAATTTTCTCCATTTTGCCTACCACATACCTGTTTCTGTGTTTCCCTCTGAAGTTCCAAAGTTCCCCTCTGACTCCACCTATGAGGAGGTTTCCAAGGGTGCAGAAACTTTTCCTCCTTCATGACTCCCTCCTCAGAGCATAGGTCTCTGTCCTGAAATCCTATGTCTCGTTTTTTTTATCTTTATTTTTTGTCCTATATTATTCTGAGGAGATTGGCTTGCCTTTTTGAGAAGTCTGGAGTCTTTTGTCAGCATTCAGAAGATGTGCCACAGGAGTTGTTCCACAGGCAGTTGAATTTTTGATGTATTTGTAGGAGGGAAGGTGATCTCCCCATCTTATTCCTCTACCATCTTGAAAATCCCCTCTCCTCAGTCTTTAAAGTCTATTTTGTCTGAGTATTTCTACTCCAGCTTTCTTTTGATTTCCATTTGCATTGAATATCTTTTTTCATCCCCTCACTTTCAGTTAGTATGTCTGAAATGTGTCTCTTATAGACAGCATATATACTTAAAAAAAAAATCCATTCAGCCAGTCTGAGTCTTTTGGTTGGTGCATTTAATCCATTTAACTTAAGCTAATTATCAATAAGAATGCTCCTATTACCATTTTCTTAATTGTTTTAGGTTTGTTTTTGCAGGTCTTTTTCTTCTGTTGTATTTCCCACCTAGAGAAGTTCCTTTAGCAATTGTTGCAAAGCTGGTTTGGTGGTGTTGAATTCTCTTAGCTTTTATTTATCTGTAAAGCTTTTGGTTTCTCCATCAAATCTGAATAAGATCTTTCCTGGGTAGAGTAATCTTGGTTGTACATTTAAAATTTTTTCTTGTTCCTTATTCTTTATTCTACAAAAGCTTCCTCTCTCCTACTCTATTTCATAATTTCTGGACTTTAGGAATGGAGACTCCCTGCTTCATGGTGTGTCAAAATTTCTTAAAATATTTTTCTTTAATATTTTAAAAATAATTTATAGGAGCAAATTCTCTCTTATTTGTATCTCCTCACTATTCCTTAGATAAAAGAAATAGAGTGGTATATACTCTCTATTCTGAACCTTGTTTCCCCTTTCAGCAAATATTCCAGAGATTATTTCATAAAATGAGGTCTTCCTCTTTTGCTTTTATAGTTGTATAGTACTGTGTAAAATTGTGTGCATGTACTACAGTTTACCCAAATTATTACTTATTGATAGATATTTGAATTCTTCCCAGGCTTTTACTGTAATGAGTAACTTTGTTCAGTACAACTATTTAACAGTAAAAGTACTAAAACAAGAAAAAGTCACAAGAGACATTAGGGCTGAAAAAAAAAAAAAGATAAAATCAATCTATTTGATGAAATAAAATTCATACTTTATGGCAAGATAAGACAAATTTAAATATAAAAATTTTCCCTGCCTTTTTGGGCCTCTTCCCCCCATCCCCCCGCACCTTTACTGTGTATTATGCATCTTCATTAACCAAACTCCTTAGGAGATAACATTCCTTCTTAATCTTACAGGGGGTCACAACCACCCACTATTCACTTTGTATGTGCAAATTTGGATTGTATAAACTGTCAATATATAATTTGATGTATAACCCTTTGTCTTAAATATATTATAATGGTGCTTTGATCTCTAATGAGCACAGCAGTCCTCAGAGTTTTCTGAAAAAAATGCCTCGGGTTATAATCAGGTTGGCTCAAGTAAAATTTTCTATTTTCTTTCTACATTGACTACTGATTAATTTTTGGTTGACATATTCAATGTGGAATTATATTAGAACTAATATAAATATTTGACAAAATTATTGGATATAAGGTCAACTTACAAAAAAATCAACACTGAAAAAAAAATTGACATTGATCCTCCAGGCCAGTAATAACAAACTTGAAAATAATTAGAATATAAGACTCTGTTGATAATAGCAATAACACTTGCACAAGAGAATGGGAATTAAAATAAGTTGGTACAGACTGAAATAGAAGATTTGTACTAGATATTTATGCAGAGATAGATATATCTTTAAAGTCATGTTGAAGTGGTAGAAGAAACTGATGAAATTATGTTAAAAGTACATAAACATATAACATATTCCATGAGGATATGTGCCTGGTTCAGAACATTATATAAAATACACTGTCGTTAGTGACATTGGTGGTCAGACATGAAGGCAAAGAGTGAAGAGATAAAATAGACCAAGAGAGGTATTTCTGCCTGGACTGATGATGATAATGTGTTAAGAGTTAGGATTATATCTAACTTAACTCCTCTTCTAAGGTCAAAACAAACCAAACGTCATAAATAGACATCTCTGCAAATCCACAGGGATGAATCTCATGTTATACTGGGCAAGTGAAGATTATATAAATGGATCATTAGAAATCACATGGCATGTTTAGAAGTTGTATGACAAATTTTCCAAGCATATAGTTACTCTATTGAAATAAATTCAACAATTTGCTAAATCAGAGGTCTCTGTGCCTTAACTGAAATGGCAGATGAGATCTCGCTTCTTCCTGAGACATGATCATAAGAAACCAACTGGATTTTTCACATTGGATCCAGTTAGCTAAATGTAGTGGTGACTATCATGTGGTGACTCTCTTCCCAGTATTTAAAGTGGAAAGCAACTGTCTGTAATGTTGAGTCTCAGAAATTCATGATTAGATTATTTCTGCCTGGTGGAATATTCCACACAGATACCATCTCCTGTTAATGAAATTTACATCAGGGCCCCTCTGGGTGATGGTGTTTAGAATGTGCATAGTCCTAAAGAAGACTGAATTTCAATTGGCTTAATTCATTTGACCAAAAATGAACTCCAGGCACTGTGGTCAAAACAAAGGCATCCAAGGGAACTGTGCTCTTTTGACTCAATATATTATTTTTAGAACAAGCTTATTAAATGGTCATCCTGTCCAGTTCTCCATCTGATGCTTGATACTACTTAGTAAGTTTCCATTAACTAATCATTTAATTATGATTGAACATATTGTCTAGAAATGTTATTAAGCCAGCAACAGGGATTGCATTACCTGTATCATTTATCAATATACTTATTAACTCCACAAATGTTTATTGAACACCAACTATGTGCCAAACAGTGGTACAAGGTTGAAAAGACAGACAAATTTCCTACTCCCTGGGTCTTTCTGTCCAGTTATGGAGAGAAATTTAACACACAGATAAAAAAGACTATGTCAATGAATAATTTTAAGATGAAAGTAAAACAGTATGGTGTAATAAATAATGGGACAGGTAGTGGGATGGCTACGGTAAGTGGAGTGAAATGGAAAGACTTTTCTGAAGAGTTAACATTTAAACTAAGATTTGAATAGCAAGAAGGAATCAGTCATGGGACGTTTTAGGAGAAAAGCATTAAAGAATGAGGCAATGATTTAGTGCAGAGACTCAATGGCCAGAATAAGAAAGTCTTGTGCATTGAAGGAAGAAAAAGTCCTTGTTTTGAGGGGCATGTATTTGCTAGTCATTTGTTTTTTCCATTTTGTCAATCATATTATTTATGCAGATTATTTATTTATATTATTTACCTTAAAATGGATATCTTTTCCTTTTCCTATATGTTTTCAGGTGTTCCTGGTACACATTAGAAATTAATTCCTTGTTGGTTTTATATATTGCAAACATTTTCTTTGTTGCTTTGTTGAACAGAAACCCTTAATTTTGATATAGCCAAATTTAATCAACTTTTCTCCTTAGAGTTTTTGCTTGTTAGTTCTTGTTAAAGAAATTCTTCACTAAATTTATAAAATATTTTCTAAAATTTTTTTCTTATTTGTTTTTTGGATTTACTTTTCACATATTTAACAATTTAGAATTTACATTAATAATGTGAAGTATAGATCCCTGTTAATTTTTTTTTTTTTTTCATATCATAAACCTATTGGGAAGGGAGAAATTTCCTTCTCTACCCTTTTTGAGTTCTTGTGGCTGAACTAATAATAAAATTGACACAAGACAAATTAATAGGAGAAAAATAAACAGGTTTTAATTCATGTGCATAAGATACCACAGAAATGGGACACAAGAAGTTGCCAAAGCAGGTAGCTTTTACACTTTTTAGACAAAGCACAAATAATACATTTGTGAGGAATTGACAGAACAAAGAAACAGGTTTTGGGGGTCCAATCAGTGAAGAATCAAAACAGAGTTTGGGCTTGGAATAGTAAATAAGAGAAATGACAAGTTTGTTTATATAGATTTCTTGGCCCTAATTTCCTATCTTTGGTGATTAAGGTGTCCTTTTACTTTCAGATGCTGGGAGTGCACCTTTTCCATGAAAGATTTATTTCCTGCTTTTAAGAAAATAAGAGAGGAGGGTCAGAGTGTCCTTCTTGTGTTAACCATTTAAAGTGAAAGAAAGTGAAAGTGAAGTCGCCCAGTCGTGTCCAACTCTTTGCGACCCCGCGGACTGTAGCCTACCAGGCTCCTCTGTCCATGGGATTCTCCAGGCAAGAATACTGGAGTGGGTTGCAATTTCCTTCTCCAGGGGATCCCCCAACCCAGAGAATGAACCCAGGTCTCCCGCATTGGAGGCAGACGCTTTAACCTCTGAGCCACCAGGGAAGCCATTTAACCATTTAAAGTAAGTTTAATTCAAAGTAATCAATATGCCATTGAGGCACATTTAGAGCAGCCTACTGTGGACTGCAATGAGATACTTTTCAACGTCACCTGTCCCTCTTATTTGGCGATACCACTGTTATTATAAACCAAGATCTGGGCATTAGGGATGCTCAGTGTTACTGGCGTGTTTTAGAAATCATTGGTTTATGCTTATAACAATTCAGCCACACAGGGATCTTCTTTCTTTCCCCTATGCTGTAATTGTACCTCTTTTCTTACACAGTGAGAACTCTGGCTTTCTCAAACATGATAACATTTACTTGCTTACTCAATTCTACAATAAATATAACGTTAGGTAGTTAGAATAGGAAATAGGAGTCCAAAATGGCGGTGGCTAAAAGACAAGGCAGGGAAAAGCCCGCGAAAATAGAACAAAGGAAAGTCAAAGGAAGGTCTGAGGACCAGAGTGAAGCCCTCAGGTAGAACAAACAGCAGTCCTGGCTAAGCCCAATTTGCATACGGCAGGCCCAGGGGGAGGAAAAAAAACATATAAAAGGAGGAGCCAAAGCGCTTTCTCTCTCTCTCTCTCTCTCTTCCCCGTGTGTGTGCGCTCTTTCTCTCTCTCTCTCCCGTGCGCTGGCGCACTCCTCCATTCTCTTCTCTTCCTATCTTTGGGTTGACATACTCTAACGCTTCAAGGATGGATTCTCCTGCTATCTTCTAAATAAAATAGAGCTGTAACACTGATTTGTCTAAGAGCTATCACACAGTTTGTCCAAGACTAGAGAGCTGTGATGTGCCGAGGGCTTTAATGTCCTTCGCTCCCAATCTTTGTTGTGACAAGGCAGAACCGAGGAGAATACACTTGGCTGACATGTAAGATCCAGAATTGTTGCGTCCATACCCTTATGAAAAACAAACTTACTAAAAAGAGATTTTGAAATCTGTCTGACATTTATTTTAACTGCAACTGAGTTTATTTGTTTCTGTTTACATCTGGTTTTAGTTCTCTCCCAACTCTTGATTTAATTTCATTATTTGAAAATGTAAGAGAGTAACATACTTCCACAAGTCAAAACTATACTGAGAGAAGTATCACTCTCCTTCCTATGCATTCCTCCTCTCTTCTCTCCACTCTTAGTATGTCCCCAGCTTACAACATGGGAGAAGGCAATGGCAACCCACTCCAGTATTCTTGCCTGGTAAATCCCATGGACAGAGGAGCCTGGTAGGCTGCAGTCCATGGGGTCGCTAGGAGTCGGACACGACTGAAGTGACTTAGGAGTAGCAGTAGCAGCAACTTACAACATATCCATTTAAGATTTTTGATGGTGTGAAATTGGTATGCATTCAGTAGAAACTTTACCTCAAATTTTGAGTAAATCGTTTCAAGTCAATGATATGCAGCTTGAACTCGTGATTCTGGGTAGTGACAGTGAACTGCAGTTTGCAGTCAGCCCTGTGATCCCAAGGGGAAACAGCTGATACATTTGCAACTACTGTTTCCCACTTTCAATACAGAATTAAATTAATTACACAATATTCAACACTTTATTGTAAAATAGGCTTCATTTTAGATGATTTTTGCCCAACTGTAGGTTAATGTCAAGGCTAAGCTTTGTGTTGTAGGTTATGTGTATTAACTGCAATTTATTATGGGTTTATTGAGATGTAACCCTACTGTAAATCAAGGAAGATCTGTAATCAATTTCACTGTTTTTTGTTTATCTTTCCTGTTTTTTTTTTTTTTTTTGCAAAATAATGCTTTTTTATCTCCCCTCTTCTAACACAAAAATTAGCATGCTATGCGTACTCTTTAGTGTTTTTCTTTTTCCACTTAATGTTATTTCCTGGAAATCATTCCTTTACTGTATGTATTATATTTACTGTGTTTCTGTACTATTTGCAAACATTTCTTTTGGTATTTAGGAAAGTTTGTATCAATGGTCATAATGGTTATCTTTGTTTCTTTTTAAAATTGAGATATAATTTACATATAATGTATTAGTTTCAGGTGTACATCATAATGATTCAACATTTGTAAATACTGTGAAATGATCACCGTAATAAGTCTAGGTGACATTCATCACCACACAGTTACAATTTTTTTCTTGTGATGAAAACTTTTAACATTTCCTCCTTTAGAAACTTTAAAATATCCAGAATAGTATTATTCAGTTCAGTTCAGTCACTCAGTCATGTCTGACTCTTTGTGACCCCATGAATCGCAGCACGCCAGGCCTCCCTGTCCATCACCAACTCTGGAGTTCACTCAGGCTCACGTCCATCGAGTCAGTGATGCCATCCAGCCATCTCATCCTCTGTCATCCCCTTCTCCTCCTGCCCGCAATCCCTCCCAGCATCAGGGTCTTTTCCAATGAGTCAACTCTTCGCATGAGGTGGCTGGAGTTTCAGCTTTAGCATCATTCCTTCCAAAGAAATCCCAAGGCTGATCTCCTTCAGAATGGACTGGTTGGATCTCCTTGCAGTCCAAGGGACTCTCAAGAGTCTTCTCCAACACCACAGTTCAAAAGCATCAAATCTTCGGTGCTCAGCCTTCTTCACAGTCCAACTCTCACATCCATACATGACCACAGGAAAAATCATAGCCTTGACTAGATGGACCTTTGTTGGCAAAGTAATGTCTCTGCTTTTGAATATGCTATCTAGGTTGGTCATAACTTTCCTTCCAAGGAGTAAGCATCTTTTAATTTCATGGCTGCAGTCACCATCTGCAGTGATTTTGGAGCCCAGAAAAATAAAATCTGACACTGTTCCCACTGTTTCCCCATCTATTTCTCATGAAATGATGGGACCAGATGCCATGATCTTCGTTTTCTGAATGTTGAGCTTTAAGCCAACTTTTTCACTCTCCACTTTCACTTTCATCAAGAGGCTTTTGAGTTCCTCTTCACTTTCTGCCATAAGGGTGGTGTCATCTGCATATCTGAGGTTATTGATATTTCTCCTGGCAATCTTGATTCCAACTTGTGTTTCTTCCCGTCCAGCATTTCTCATGACGTACTCTGCATAGAAGTTAAATAAGCAGGGTGACAATATACAGCCTTGACGAATTCCTTTTCCTATTTGGAACCAGTCTGTTGTTCCATGTCCAGTTCAAACTATTGCTTCCTGACCTGCATACAGATTTCTCAAGAGGCAGATCAGGTGGTCTGGTATTCCCATCTCTTTCAGAATTTCCCACAGTTTATTATTAACAACTTAATTGGTGGCACTAGTGTAAAAAATATGCCTGCCAAAGCAGGAGATGCGGGAGACTCAGGTTTGATCCCTGGGTCAGAAAGATCCACTGAAGAAGGGAATGACAACCCACTCCAGTTTTCTTGCCTGGAAAATTCCATGGACAGAGGAGTCTGGTGGGCTAAAGTCCATGGGTTGCAAAGAGTCAGACATGACTGAGCACACACACACACACACACACACACATTATTAACTAGAGTCACCATAATGTACATTATAGCCCCAAGATGTTTTTATTTTTATAACTGGAAGTTTGTAAATTTTGACCTGCTTCACCCAATTTTGCCCACCTTTCATCCCCTACCTCTGGTAACCACCAGTCTGTTCTTCTGTATCATGAATTTATTTGTTTTATTCAGATTCCACATGTGAGATAATATTTGTCTTTCTCTGTCTTTCACTTAATATATTGCCATTACAGTCCATCCATATTGTCACAAATGGCCACATTTCTTCCCTTTTATGACTGAGTTGTATTCCATTGTATATATTGGTATGTACCATATCTTCTCTTCTGTATCCATTCATCCATTGATGGACATGAGTTGTTTCCATGTTTTGACTATTGCAAATTTTGTCCACATACTATTATTCTACATGTTTATTAACCCTTGTTTAATTCTTAGTTCTACAATGAAATATATTAAATACTCATTATCAGTCTTTTTGCAGATGTTTTCTTAATTCTTTTTTGGTTGAAACTTCTCCCTAGTATTACTTTGGAAGTGTTTGCATGCACTTGAAGAGCAGCTTGATTATGTCAAGATTTTGGATCATTTTCACTATCATTATTTGGAATTCTTTATCAGGTAGATTCCCTATCTCTTCCTCTTTTGTTTGGTTTGGTGGGCATTTATCCTGTTCCTTTACCTGCTGGATATTCCTCTGTCTCTTCATCTTGTTTATATTGCTGAGTTTGGGGTGGCCTTTCTGTATTCTGGCAGTTTGTGGAGTTCTCTTTATTATGGAGTTTCCTCGCTGTGGGTGGGGTTGTATCGGTGGCTTGTCAAGGTTTCTTGGTTAGGGAAGCTTGTGTCAGTGATCTGGTGGGTGGAACTGGATTTCTTCTCTCTGGAGTACAACGAAGTGTCTAGTAACGAGTTATGAGATGTCAATGGATTTGGAGTAACTTTGGGCAGCCTGTATATTGAAGCTCAGGGCTGTGTTCCTGTGTTGCTGGAGAATTTGCGTGGTATGTCTTGCTCTGGAACTTGTTGGCCCTTGGGTGGTGCTTGGTTTCAGTGTAGGTATGGAGGTGTTTGATGAGCTCCTGTCGATTAATGCTCCCTGGAGTCAGGAGTTCTCTGGTGTTCTCAGAGTTTGGACTTAAGCCTCCTGCTTCTGGTTTTCAGTCTTATTTTTACAGTAGTCTCAAGACTTCTCCTTCTATACAGCACCGTTGATAAAACGGTTAAAGATGAAAAGTTTCTCCACAGTGAGGGGCACCCAGAGAGGTTCACAGAGTTACATGGAGAAGAGAAGAGGGAGGAGGGAGTTAGAGGTGACCTGAATGAGATGAGGTGGAATCAAAAGAGGAGAGAGCAAGCTAGCCAGTAATCACTTCCTTACCTGCGCTCCACAGTCTGGACCGCTCAGAGATGTTCATGGAGTTATACAGAGAAGAGAAGATGGAGGAAAGAGACAGAGATGGCCAGGAGGATAAAAGGGGGGAAAGAAAAGGAGAGAGACAGATCCAGCCAGTAATCAGTTCCCTAAGTGTCCTCCACCGTCTGGAATACACAGAGATTTAGAGAGTTGGGTAGCGAAGAGAAGGGGGAGGGAGGAGACAGAGGTGACCTAGGGGAGAGAAAGGAGAGTGCAAAGGGGGAGAGAGCAGTCAAGCCAGTAATCTCGCTCCTAAGTAAAAATAGGTACTGAAGATTGGGTTCTTAAAGGTACAAAATTGATAACAAATACCAAAAAGCAAAGATTAAAATTCTAGAATAGAGGTTGGGTTTTCAAAAATACAATATTAAAGAAAAGAAGAAGAAGAAGAAAAAAAAGTCACAAAAGTTATTTAAAAAAAAAATATATATATATATATGAAGTTTGCTTTAAAAAAGTCTTTTTTTTTAAGTAATAGTAGGTTATAAAAATGAAAATTAAAGGAGTAATAGAGGGCTTAAAATTTTAAAAAAAAGTTAAAAAGAAAAAAGGAGAGAAAAAAAGAAAAGAACGATTGTAAAAATAGTAAAAATCTATCTAGAACTTTCTCTGGTGTTGTTGTGGGCAGTGTGGGGTCAGTTTATTTTCGGATAGTTTCTTGGTCTGGCTTATATTTCTCAAGATCTATAGGCCCCTTCCTATGTAGTCGGTACTAACTACAGGGTTTTAATCTATTGCACCTGTCAATTCCAAGGCGGTTCCCTCGGTTTTAGCTTCTTTTTGCTGGTCTCTTCAGTGTCTGATTTCCGCCCTGACACAAGGGGGCGATGGTGGACACTTTTTTAGGCTCACTTGTTCAGCCCACTGTGGGGAGGGAGGGACGCTGCAAACAAATAACACTGGCATGTGCTTGTAGCGTCTCAGCCACACTGGGCCTGACCCCGCTAACGGCACATGCACCCTCCCTGCCCACACAGCTCAGGCTCTAGGTTGCTCCGCCAGGAACTGTTCGAGGCTGGCCCTGGGCTGCATGCACCTCCCAGGTCTATGCCTCTCAGGTTCAGGCACTCGGGTAGTCCTCAGAGGCGCAGACTCTGTTGGGCCTGCGTTTTGTGCCCTTCCCAGCTCTGAGCAGCTCGGGTGATGAGGTGTTTGGCGAGCGCGGTCACTACGACTTATCGCCTCTCTCGTCCCTGCCGCTCGGTTTTCTGGGTGTACAACTGGCACACCTTCTCAGGCAGATGACTGTCCAGAACCCCAAGAAGTCTTAGTAAGCAAAGAAGCCTGCTTGCAGTTTGGTAGATAATGTCTCTCTGGGGCTGTGATTGCCCCCTTCTGGCTCTGGCTGCCTGTCACCAGAGGGGGATGGTCTGCAGCCAGCTAGTTCTGTTCTGCTCTTTGTTCTGTGCGCGGGCCTGGCAGTGTCTTAGGGCTTTTTGCGTGGTAGCTATCCCACAGTCTGGTTTGCTAGCCCAAATTAGTTCACTTTGATTACCCTTGGGGGCATTCAGGCCCAATCCTTACTCTAAGCAATGCACCCCGCGCCTCCCTGCCCAGCCCCCGTTTGCTAGTGGCGGGCGCAGGTGTCTACGCTGCTTCTCCGTTGGGGGAGTTACCCTTGGGCTTGTAATCTGTGGGTTTTAATTATTTACTTATTTTTCCTCCCTATTATGTTGCTCTCTGTGCTTCCAAGGCTTGCCACAGACTCAGCAGTGAGAGTGTTTCCTGGTGTTTGGAAACTTCTCTCTTTTTAAGACTCCCTTCCCCGGAGGGAGCTCCGTCCCTATCTCTTTTGTCTCTTTTTTTGTCTTTTATATTTTTCCTATCTCCTTTTGAAGACAATGGGCTGGTTTTCTGGGTGCCTGATGTCCTCTGCTGGCATTCAGAAGTTGTTTTGTGGATTTTACTCAGCGTTTAAATGTTCTTTTGATGAATTTGTGGGGGAGAAAGTGGTCTCCCCGTCCTATTCCTCTGCCATCTTAGGACAGCCTCTGAGCAGCTTGATTATGTATAAAACTCTTGGTTCTACCAGTCTTCCCATTCAACCCAACTGGAATCTAACGGATTCATTCTGTCTCCCACAAGACTGAAGATTCGCTGGGACCATCCTGATAGCAAATATTCTGTCCCATCATTAAACCTGTGTCAGATCACAAGTTCTTCTTTTGTGGTCAACTTCTGGTCACCAACTGCTAAGCCTAGTTTTTGATACAAGAATTAGTGATAATAAAGTTTCATGACAAGACTTGAGATATATAGAGAGAAGCAGAATGGCCAGACCCCATCACCATATAAACCTTGTGTGGAAGCTTAATTTAGACAGGGTTCCCAGAATATAAATAGTTAAGACACTAATACCTCTGGGGAATGCCTCTGGGGATAAAGCTACTATGAAAAGAAGAAAAGCATTCATAGTTAAAAAAAGCTTCAGGACTTACTTCCCTTGAAATAGCTGACAGTGCCTTTCCAGAATTTACTTAAACAAAAGGTTACTTATTTATAATCTCTTTAAAGCCTTTGAGATTTTGAAGGAGGCTTGAGTGTCAAGGCTGAAAGGGCTCTTAGAAATAATCTAATGTATCTTTTCTTCCTTTAACAGATGAGAAAACTGGAAATGTTGTCTGGAGTGGAAGAAGTATTTGAAGCTTACATGTTAAATTTCAGGCTTATTAACATGTTTTTAAAAATAAATGTGTTGCAGAAATGAACGAAGAATTATAAAATATCTTTAATATTTGGATTCAGATTTTTAAAAAGAAAAAGCACAATGAAATTGAAGATGCTATGTTACCTTCTCTTATCTTATTCCTGTTCTTTCCTAGTGGAAACCATTATTATGAATTTGGTATTCATTCCATCCATACTTTCACATTTTGCTTATACATGTGTATCAAATATTATCAAAATGTAAGCATAGTACATAATATTCAGAAATTTGCTTTTTAAATTTTTGAGTGAACCTCCTTGTACATACCTCTGTGAGTATAGAAATAAACCCTCATTATTCCAACGTCCCTGTGGCTATTGGGGAATGAGTAATTTAGCACAAATGTTCTTGTAATTGGGACATACTGTAATAATTAGCAGTGATCAGTCCATATCAGGTGTCAGGACACTCTTGCCTTCTGGAAGGAGTTTTGTATAAGGAGTCAAGACTACTGCTGGCTCTGTTCCTGACAGTGTGACTTTGGAAGAGGAATTGAGGTGTGATGGAATGAGCAATGGATATGACACCAGGCTTGGCTTCCAGCTGTACAACTAATTCCACTTGAGCCTCAGTTTCCTCATATGTAAAAAAAAAAAAAAAAAAAAAAAAAATGATGCTGTTTCACAGTGCTATTGGACTCAAACTGGATAGGGGTGAGATAAGAGATAAGAGCAGAATGTTGCTATTATTAATTTAAATATTAATAACCTCAGATATGAAGATGACACCACCTTCTTCACAGAAAGCAAAGAAGAACTAAAGAGCCTCTTGATGAAGGTTAAAGCGGAGAGTGAAAAAGCTGGTTTAAAACTCAGCATTCAAAAAGCTAAGATCATGGCATCTGGTCCCATCACTTCATGGCAAATAGATGGGGAAACAATGGAAACAGTGACGGACTTTATTTTCTTAGGCTCCAAAATCACTGCAGAGGGTGACAACAGCCATGAAATTATTAAAAGACGCTTGCTCCTTGGAAGAAAAGCTATGACCAGCTAGACAACATATTAAAAAGCAGAGACATCACTTTGCCAACAAGAGTCTGCCTAGTCAAAGCTATGGTTTTTCCAGTAGTTGTGTACGGATGTGAGAGTTGGACCATAAAGAAGGCTGAGCACTGAAGAATTGATGCTTTTGAACTGTGGTGTTGGAGAAGACTCTTCAAAGTCCCTTGGACAGCAAGGAGATCAAACCAGTCAATCCTAAAGGAAATAAACTCTGAGTATTCACTGGAAGGACTGATGCTGAAGTTGAAGCTCCAATACTTTGGCCACCTGATGTGAAGAGCCAATTCATTTGAAAAGACCCTAATGCTGGGAAAGATTGAGGGTAGGAGGAGAAGGGGACAATAGAGGATGAGATGGTTGGATAGCATCATCGACTCAACAGACAAGAGTTTGAGCAAACTCTGGGAGACAGTAAAGGACACAGAAGCCGGGCATTCTGCAGATCATGGGGTCGCAAAGAGTCGCACATGACTGAGCGACTGAACAAAAACGAAGTTCTCTGTTTTCATCATTGTAGAATAAGAGGGATAGAACTTGGTATTGAAAGCCCTTTTTACTCTAAAATTGCTTGTGATTCTGTGACCGGGGATAAGTCAGATCCCCCAAATGAGAAGGGTGGGGATCATCCTTGGGTCCCCACCAGGTGGCCGCCATTGGAAGAAAAAGTAGTACAAGGCAAATAATATAGCATCCTTTCCTTTCTCCTCTCATCACTTCTTCCATTCCTCCCTTCTTCTTTTTCATTTGTTCCTTCCTTCCTTTCTTCTTTTTCTGTTCTTTTGTCCTTCTTCCATTCCCCAAACTTGCTATACCTCTTGAAGCACTCGTTTCCACCCTTCCTAGCTAACTTCAGTCTATTCTTCAGATATTCTTTGCTTTTCTGGGAAGCCTTCTTTTGTAGGCTTTTCCAGATCTCTCAAATTTTGAGCATGATGCCCTTCCCATGTTCTCCAATAATGCACTCATGACCGTCATCATTGCATTTATCACTGTGATTTGAATTGTCTTCAACCGTTAATAGAATGTAAGACTCGGGGGGCATGTAAGTTTCATGTCTTGTTCACTGCTTTATCCCAAAAGACCATACTGGTGCCTAGAACATAGAGGCCACTTCAATTCTGTTGAATAAAGAATAAATAAATATTCAGACACCATGCTAGGCAGCATGAATACAGGGATAAATAACGCAAAGCTTTAAGCTCTCAAGGAATTAAAAGTCTTGGAGGGAAGATAGCATGAGCCCTTGTTAAGTCGCTTCAGTTGTATCCAACTCTCTGTGACCCTATGGACCGTAGCCCACCAGGCTGCTATGTCCATGGGATTCTCCAGGCAAAAATACTGGAGTGGGTTGCTATGCCCTCCTCCAGGGGATCTTCCCACATCTCTTACATCCTCTCCATTGGTAGGTGGGTTCGTTACTACTAGTGCCACACGGGAAGACCAGGGAAGATAGACAGGCAATCAAATAATTGCAATGCTATATTATAAGAACAAGCATCAAAAATCTGTTCAAAATGCAAATGTATATAGTGAAAAGAGTTTGAGTGGGTCTAAGAAAGTTGTTTAAGAGATTGGTAAACTGGATCTTAAGGATGAGCAGAAATGTGTCAATCTGGGAAAAGCAAAGGACATGCCAGGCACAGCATCAGCATATTTATTCAACTCGTAGTTAATAATCCCCAAGCATGTGCCAAGCACTGTTACAGGTATGGGTGGTATAGCAGGCACGTTGGGAAACACCCTCCTCAAGTCCCTTCCCTCCCTTGCAGAAGTCTTCATTCTGTCTGACCCATGTCATCCTGCATCTCTGCAGCAGCCCTGCAAGTGTAGGTATTTACCACGTATGAAAATTTATAGGGAAATTGCATTTCCTTGATCCAAGAGAACAAGGTCTTGGCTGTTTTTGTGCTGAGGAGGACTTGAGGGCTTGAGTTTCTCAGTGTTTTGATCAAAGGCACACAGCTGTTACATGAGAACGCCCTGGAAATGTAATCTGAGTTCTCCAAGGCATAACTGGGCCTCACCATCTGTCTCAGGCCACAATCTGACTGAGGACTATCTTTGGCTGAACATCCCTTGCATGGGTCAAATATTAATACAAGCATCTGCCAGGGAGAATAACAAGGTAAGAAAAAAATGCACATGAAATAAAGGCCAGAAGAAGTCTCATAGATCAACACACACCATTATGCAGAGCTTTTATGGAGGCAATTAGTGAAAAGAAATACAGAGTTACACAGAGTAAAAGATAGGCCATTAAAGGGGTTGTTTCATGACAAAACTGGTATTTCCATTTGCAGCAAATTTTATACAGGGCTCTCAGCAGGGAAAGAGTGGAGTCCTAACCACTGGATACCAGGGAATCCCCTGAAAACATGTTTATTTTACTTTTTCACTTGCCTGAGGATAGAATTCTGATTTGGACACATTTTTTCTTCAGAATTTTGAAGTAATTGGAAGTCTTCTGTCTTCCAATATTGCTGATGAAAAGTTGGAAGCCAATCTAGTTACTTCTTTGAATGTTTTCTTCTTCTTTTACAATTTCTGTTTACTTAAGATTGCATTTCTTCTGTTTGTATTGAACTTTAACTTCCACATTTTCTGATAATCTTTAAGTATGTAGGACTAAAAAC
The DNA here is from genome assembly GCF_003369695.1 of Bos indicus x Bos taurus. NCBI lineage: Eukaryota > Metazoa > Chordata > Mammalia > Artiodactyla > Bovidae > Bos > Bos indicus x Bos taurus. The sequence continues at coordinate 67,021,822 of NC_040090.1, forward strand.
TGCTAAGACTCTCTGAGTACAGGGGTGAAGCTTGTTGATTGTGCACTTCTGTGTAAGATGAGCTGTTAGGGACTTTTCACTGGGGGAATTCCAATGTCAGTATCTTTTCCCCTTGGGCTGCTCAGATTCCTCAGAGAAGGCTTTTCCAATCCTTTGCCCAGAGCTACATGTGAAGGCTTATATTCCACTCTTAATGGAACCTGAGTAGGGGAAGGTGCCTGGGGTGGGATATGGGTTCACCGTTCAGATGTATGTCTATTTAAATCCACCCTTTCAGTAGGCTTCTTCAGTCTTTAATTGTGCCATTGGTTTCCCAGTCCAGAGAGTCTCTTCAAGGAATAAAACTGTAGTTTCTGCTTAGGCTGAGGAAGAATAGTTGTTAGCTGTATCAAGGTTAAGGGAAGGGAAGGATCTTTGGGACCTAGCAATTTCTTGAAAGGCTCTGAACTAGTTATCTTATCTTAGCTATCCCCACTGCTGCCAATCTCTACTGTATAAATCAGATGGACTCTTGGCTTTCCCTACTACCAGTTTAGGATTCAGCTTTCTTAGTTTTGCTAAATTGGTTACAGCAGTCCTTTTGCATCACAGCTTCCAAAACTTACTTGCTGCTTTCTTCTCTTTGATTCTTATCATCCTTATGGATTTATGCTTTAAAAAAGTCTCTCTACTGTCATTTTAGAAGGATTTTGAGAGACAGTAAAATTACATGCATATGTTGTATCTTTCTGTCTTAACCCAGAAGCCCAGAAAACTTTTAAATTGAGGTGAAGATATGCCATTTCTATTACTGTATCTTGAACTTCCACTGAAGCCAGGAAATTAGCAAGTAGATAGCATAAGGGTTCAGAATTTACACCATGGAATCAAACCTGCGATTGAACCCTATGTCTGTCACAAAATATTGATAGTGACTAATGTTGCTATTATGTACTTAATTTTTTCCTCCTAACATTTCTCTCTTTTCCTACAGTATGCATGTATGTGTGTGTGTTTGTATCACTCAATTGTGTCTGACTCTTTGTGACCCCGTGGACTGTAGCCCGCCAGGCTCCTCTGTCCATAGAATTCTCCAGGCAATACTGGAGTGGATAGCCATTCCTTTGTCCAAAGGAACCTTCCCAACCCAGGGATAGAACCCGGGTCTCCCAGATTGCAGACAGATTCTTTACTGCTGATTCAACAGGGAAGCCCACAACATGCATATATTACTTTTATAATTAAAAATGTTAGTATTATTTAAATAAAATAATGCTAGTTGAAATGGGTAATACAAACATTTCATCTCAGTTTTATTCTTTAATAGAGAATAGAGCTACTCATTTGCTTAAAAAGTTTGTGTAGAAATAGTTCTAGCTAGTAATATAGTTTGTTTCAACCTGTGAAGATTTATTATATAAGTAGTTTAAAAAATATAACACCCAGACCATATAATCATGTTACATTCACAAAAGGAAATACTGACCTGTATCAGCAAGATCTTCCTTTCTGTGATGAGTTCAGGGACAGGCTTCACTGAAAAGAAAAAATTCTCTAACATCTTTTAATAATTAGTAGAATTGAAAACTTATCAGCCTTAAAAGGGTGACAATAGATTATCTTTTGTCTTATCTCCCTTCTTGTCTAATGTTTTTCTTCTTTAAATCTTAATTTGATTTTGTCTTTATTATCTTCTAGGAATCATAAGAAGGTTAGTAGAAAATATTTATATATCTATATTCCCATTGAATGATCCATCTTACATTTCATCACTATCATATCAGGACTTTTCTAATTCTTTGAGAAGTTCAAATAGAGTTTCATTATGTATTTAGTATTGATGATGAAAATTTAAGGCAATGAGGATGTTCCATGACTGACGTAGATAAGATCAAAGCCTGGGTGCTATGGAGTTACCAGTAAGGTTTGTGAATTCTTTATATGAAGCATAGACTATGGACTGAATGCGTAACATTTATTACAATTTTTCAAATATTTGTTGATGCTATCATATTTAATATAATATGAATTCATTTCTTTTCTCTCTTTAGTCGCTAAGTCATGTCCAACTCTTTCAGCCTCATGGACTCTAAGCCTGCCAGACAAGAATATTGGAGTGGGTTTCCATTTCCTTCTCCAGGGGCTAGCAGTATAGTTAATTCTCAGTTCTCTAACTCTGATCATCTGTGCCTCTCTTCCTGCAGAAAACCCACCCCAGATGAAGCAAGCACTGACTGTCTCCTATTTGAGGGGAAGGTTCTAAGAACACTGCCACCAACAACATGGCTAGAACCACTAGCCCTTGGAACTAGCTCCTGAGAGAATTTGAAATAGTCATCAACATTTCCCTCTACTTTTGCAGGAAATACTGGAAGTAAATAAGGGGACATGGAATTTAACAGCTGACTACCAGTGTTTTACATTCAGTTGTTTGGAAGTATACTGATTCAGCTCTGGCTAGAAAAGACAGAATTACTTTATTACGTCCTTCTGGCTAGAAAATACAGAATTACTTTATTACTTCCTAAAGTACATTATTTGTGTATTGTCACCCTGCTTATTTGACTTATATGCAGAGTACATCATGAGAAATGCTGGGCTGGAAGAAGCACAAGCTGGAATCAAGATTGTCGGGAGAAATATCAATAACCTCAGATATGCAGATGACACCACCCTTGTGGCAGAAACTGAAGAGGAACTAAAAAGCCTCTTGATGAAGGTGAAAGAGGAGAGTGAAAAAGTTGGCTTAAAACTCAAACATTCAGAAAACGAAGATCATGGCATCTGGTCCCATCACTTCATGGGAAATAGATGGGGAAACAGTGGAAACAGTGGCAGACTTTGTTTTTTGATTTTCCAAAATCACTGCAGATGGTGACTGCAGCCACGAAATTAAAAGACGCTTACTCCTTGGAAGAAAAGTTATGACCAACCTAGATAGCATATTCAAAAGCAGAGACATTACTTTGCCAACAAAGGTCCATCTAGTCAAGGCTATGGTTTTTCCAGTGGTCATGTATGGATGTGAGAGTTGGACTGTGAAGAAAGCTGAGCACCGAAGAATTGATGCTTTTGAACTGTGGTGTTGGAGAAGACTCTTGAGAGTCCCTTGGACTGCAAGGAGATCCAACCAGTTCATTCTGAGGGAGATAAGCCCTGGGATTTCTTTGGAAGGACTGATGCTAAAGCTGAAACTCCAATACTTTGGCCATCTCATGCAAAGAGTTGACTCATTGGAAAAGACTCTGATGCTGGGAGGGATTGGGGGCAGGAGGAGAAGGGGACGACAGAGGATGAGATGGCTGGATGGCATCACTGACTCGATGGACGTGAGCCTGAGTGAATTCCGGGAGTTGGTGATGGACAGGGAGGCCTGGAGTGCTGCAATTCATGGGGTCGCAAAGAGTCGGACATGACTCAGCGACTGAACTGAACTGAACTGAAAGTACATTAAGACATAAAAGTCAGTTCAGGATAACTTAGTTTTTGAATTGAAGGTGAATCTGCAACTAAAAATCTGCTCAACGCTAGATCTGGAGATTCAGTTGCGAAACCCGAAGTGACCATTTGTCACTGAGATATATAGGTGCTTGAATTTCTTAGTTGATGCTGCCAGAGAGATGTGGTCACTGGTCAAGGGGAGGAAAGAAAAGAAATCTTGTCCTTTACATGCATAGTTAGTTTGAGTGGAATCACTCAACTCTGAAAAAAGGGATTTAATTTTCACAGCAATTTAAATGAATTCATTTAAAGGTATGAAAACATTTTGTCTAAAAGTTTGAGAATGATTTATCTAGTTAAATGAGCACTTGACATGGGACATGTCCTTAAATATTGACCTTAAATATTATTTTCATATGTAAAAGGTAAGACTCCATCCTGGGTTATTCATTTAACTAGTTCTGTGATTCATTTAGTTTTCCTCATTTGAAAAATGGAGATAATAATAAATACTATATTTATTCTTCCAGGAACTGTGCATGTCAAGTGCTTTAAAGAAGCTACATACTTTGAAAATATTGGATGTCACTATGATGACAGTTATTATCACAGTCATCCATATAATGATATAAAACCTAAAGACAGAATTGAAAAAAATGATTCACTTACCCCATACATCAAGTGTCTTGATTGCTAAGCTCATAGGATTTTAGTTTTTGTTGTTTAGTAATAATTTATTTAAAAAATAGAATCAAAAGTTCTGGGTCAGTATGACAGAATGAGTACATGCAGAAATCTCCAGCTTCTGTTCTAAATGCTTAAGAACTAGGGATAAAATATTGTCATATATATGTGTGTGTATAAATATACACTTTCAAAGACAACTGAGACAACCACTATAGATAGAGAGGGAAGCTACAAAGGTAATCAGAGCCTGAAGGTACATAGTTTTCAGGAAGTTGGGACTGGAAAGAGGATGAAGACTTCAGTGTCTTTATAAGAGCAAGGGCTCAATATGCCTCTGTCATGATGAGGATGAAGTTTTCTTCTTCATTATGGGGAACAAGTATTATTTGCTTTGCTCTCAAATATCATCTGTGTTCTGTGTTGAAAGAGAAAGGAAGTACATTTACTTACCCATCTGAAACTTACTTCTGTCAAAATCTGGTAGTTGAAACAGGTTTCTGTGTGAGACCGGAATTTGAGCTTGAATAACATACAATGGTTGTAACTCGACCACCTGAATAAGTGAGAATCCCAAGACAAGGGTGCAATATGCAACTTGGTTTGAGGCCAGAAAACTGGTGAAGCAAGGATGACTCTGCCTTACATGCAAGCCAAACATAGGAGGAACTCTGCACTGAAGATACAATCTCAAGCAAAAAGAACACAAGGACACTTGGTATCAGAAAAAGTCGTCAATAGAATCCATAAGTAAGAAAATTCACAACCATAAAAAGAGAGCTAACAAAATGATCTAAAAGGCCTTAAAGCTTAAAACTGTCCCCAAAATCAACCAGCCAACCCCTAACCCACCCCGCTGCCCCAAGCAGCAATCCTTGAAAAGCAAATTCATCATCCATAAAACAAGATTAGGAATTTATGAAAGCAGCATGAAAGTAGCACGGAAATGAATTTATTGGTAATCTTGGAAATAAAGTGTAGTCAAAAACTTAAAAATATAATGGATGGGTTAAATAATAGCTTTTAAAGAATGAAAGAGGGACTTTATGAATTGGAAGACAGAACAGAAGAAAACTCCTATAATACAAAGACAAAGACATGTAAAAAATGTAAAAGAAATATGGAAGATTTCAGACTACCTGCAGGATATATCAACGAGATCAGTAGCCTACTCCTCAGTCATAGCAATAGAAGTCAGAAAACAATGCAGTTATTGTTTTAAAGCACTAGGAAAAAATAAATGTAAACATAAAATTTGATACTCAGCAAAAAGATCATTTAACAGGGAAGTCTAAAGAAAGCAAATTTTAGGTATATGAGGAGCAAGAAAGTTTGCTATTTCAGAAAAGAATTGTTAATGAAAAAAATTCAATATTGAAACTGACTCATTGGAAAAATTATTGAAAGATGAATTTCAGCAAAAAGAGAAGGGAAGGATGAAGTATAATGCAAGAATACTAGGTGTGCTTGTAAATCTGGAAAATATCTTAATGTAAGAAAGTGTTGGTTGTATAAATAATAGTAGTGACAATAAGAACAGTACTGTTGACATTAAAACAGAGAACTAAAGAAACAATAACTACCTGAACTTTAAAGGATATCAGAGGGAATGAGAAGATCTTTAATATTCTTTTCTTATTTAGAAGGAAGATTGAAATGTTGAGTAATTTAGGTTTTAATTTAAAAAAATGTATGTCTAAATATGTATTTAGATTATTGGGTTAATCTTTCAAAGAATAAAAATGGAAGAATTTCCAAGTCAATAGAGAGAAAAATAAGAACAAAAACAGGACAACTTTATGAAAACAAATAGGAAAGGGAAAATGTGGAAAATATAAAATGTTTTCATATAAGTATTTCAGAATAATCTCAGAAATATAAGTTGAACCTATCTATTCAAAGATATACACTTAGACTAAATTTTTAAAATTTAGCTGTATGCAATTTAGAGAAACACATATAAAACAAAATTATATAGAAATGTTGGAAATAAAGAAATCTAAAAGTTACCAGGTGAGTACTCATCAAAGCACAGAAGCTATTACAGCATTATTTAAAACAGATAATATAGGATATAAAATTAAAAGCACTGAGGAATAAGAAGAAAAATAATCTTAAATCAACTAACACAAGAGGGGAGTAGAAGAACGTGCACTCAACTTCTCCTGTGAGAACTCCAAATTTATAACTAATCGCTGAACAACCATTGACAGGAGAATGATGGATCCCACAAAAAAAAAAAAAAAAAAAAAAGATACCTCATGTCCAAGGGTAAAGGAGAAGCCCCAATAAAACAGCAGGAGAGGCGAAATTGCATTTAGAATCAAGCCCCATACCTGCCAAAGATGCTCAGAGGGCTCAAAGAAAACCTTTTGTGTACCAGGAATCAGGGACCCCACAAGAGACTAGGCCAGACCTGCCTTAGATTGTTTGAGTGTCTCCTGTGGAGGCACAGGTCAGCGGTGGACTGCTGAGGGGACAGGGACTTTGGCTCAGCAGACCGGGGGAGTGAAGTGTGTGAGCCCCACCATAAAGCTTCTGATCAGACAACCCACAAACTGGAGAATAATTATACCAAAGAAGTTCTAGAACTGTTGTGAAAGTTCTAGGGCCCACAACAGATTTCCCAAACTGGGGATCTGCCAAAGGGACTGAGAACCCCCAGGGAATTTGAAGACCAGTGGGATTTGATTACAGAATGTCCACAGAACTGGAGAAACAGACTCTTGGAGAGCACAAACAAAACCTTATGCAGACCAACCCAGGAGAAAGGAGCAGTTACCTCATAAGAGACTGAGCCAGACTTGCCTGTCAGTGTCCAGGAGTCTCTGGCAGAGGCGTGCCATGTGGCCTGCTATGTGGTTGGGGGCAATGAATACAACAGTCCTGGCATAAACCCTTTTAAAGGAGGTTACCATTACCACCGTTATTCCTGCCATAGTCTGGCTTAGGCCAACTAGAGGAAGGAAACACAGTCTCACACATCAACAGAAAATTGGATTAAAGATTTAGTGAGCATGACCCTGCTCATCAAAGCAAGACCCAGATTCCCCTACAATCAGTCTCTCCCATCAGGATGCTTCCATAAGTCTCTTATCCTTATCCATCAGAGGGCAGACAGAATGAAAAGCACAATCACAGAAAACTAATCAAACTGATCACTTGCATCACAGCCTTGTCTAACTCAATGAAACTATGAGCTATGTCATGTAGGGTCACCCAAGATAGACAGGTCATTGTGGAGAGTTCTGACAAAACATGGTCCACTGGAGAAGGGAATGGCAAAACACTTCAGTGTTCATGCCTTGAGAACCCCATGAATGCTATGAAAAGGCAGAAAGATATAACACTGAAAGAAAAACTTCCCAGGTCGGTAGGTGCCCAATATGCTACTGGAGATCAGTGGAGAAATAGCTCTAGATAGAATGAAGAGGCTGAGTCAAAGCAAAAACAGCCCCCAGTTGTGGATGTGATTGGTGATGGAAGTAAAGCCTGATGCTGTAAAGAACAATATTGCATAGGAACACGGAATGTAGGTCCATGAATCAAGGTAAATTGGAAGTGGTCAATGGAGATGGCAAGAGTGAATATTGATTTTTAGGAATCAATGAACTAAAATGGACTGGACTGGGTGAATTTAATTCAGATGACCATTATATCTACCACTGTGGGCAAGAATCCCTTAGAAGAAATGGAGTAGCCCTCATAATCAACAAAAGAGCCTGAATTGCAGTGCTTGGGTGCAATCTCAAAAGCAACAGAATGATTTCTGTTCATTTCCAAGGCAAACCATTCAAAATCACAGTAATCTAAATCTATTATACCCCAACCACAAATGCTGAAGAAGCCGAAGCTGAACGGTTCTATGATGACCTACAAGACCTTCTAGAACACCAAAAAAAGATGTCCTTTTCATCATAGGGGACTGGAATTCAAAAGTAGGAAGTCAAGGGATACCTGGAGGAACAGGCAAGTTTGGCCTTGGAGTACAAAATGAACCAGGGCAAAGGCTAACAGAGTTTTGCTAAGAGAACTCACTGGTCATATCAAAAACTGTCTTCAAACAACACAAGAGATGACTCTACTCATGGACATCACTAAGTGGTGATGGTCAATACCACTGATGGTCAATACAGAAATCAGATCGATTGTATTCTTTGCAGCCAAAGATGGTGAAGCTCGATACAGTTAGTGAAAAAAAGACCAGGTGCTGACTGTGGCTCAAATCATGTACTCCTTATTGCAAAATTCAGACTTAAATTGAAGAAAGTAGGGAAAACCACTAGGCCATTCAGGTATGACCTAAATCAAATCCCTTACAATTATACAGTGAAAGTGACAAATAGATTCAAGGGATTAGATCTGATAATTAGAGTGCCTGAAGAAAGACGGACAGAAGTTTGTAACATTGTACAAGAGGCAGTGATCAAAACCATCCCCAAGAAGAAGAAATGCAAAAAGGCACAATCATTGTCTGAGGAGGCCTTACAAATAACTGAGAAAAGAAGAGAAGTGAAAGGCAAAGTGCCGGGAGCCGGCATATTGCATATTGAGTGCATATTGCACATTGAGTGCAGCACTTTCCACAGCATCATCTTTCAGGATCTGGAATAGCTCAACTGAAATTCTATCACTGCTGGTAGCCAGTGTGAGGAACTCCGCCCATGACAAAGGTCATGAGGAAGGAGGCTCGGCACACGCAAAGGCGGGATCGAGCTTCAGGAGTCCCCCTGGAAATTCTCGAGCATATACCCCCAAAACCAGAGTCTGCCTACTTTCTGCTTTGTGCTTTCACCTACACCTCTGACTTTGCGGGGGGCTGTCCCCCACTACCTCTCTGAAAAAAGAGTTAGCTTACAGCTCCAGTTAATAATTCCTGGGTGTGACAGTGTTTAACCTACAAACTCCTTTGGAAATCCTCTAGCCTGCCTGAATAGGTTTTTCTGGCCACATATGATTGTTCAGAGCCTCCCAACTGTGAGAGGCAGGAGATGTTCTAAACTGTCTAAACACAGATTCTTTTGAGTAGTTAAAAGATTGATTAGAAATTGTATTGGTGAAGGGATTTTCACTTGTTGGGCCAATGTTTGCTGCTAAGTTTCCATATCCCTTACCTGCTGTGTCCCTGGCAGTGTATTGATTAATATAATTGGTGTAAGTAGTAGCTTTAATGTTTGTAACCTGGAACCCTTGAGTTAATTCTTTTTCTTGTTATAGCCCACCACACCTTTGCGCTGTAGGAATGCAACTTTATCTAATGCTTTTGGAGGGTGGCTCCTGACCAATCACCTTTAGAGAAAAATAAGTTTTCTGAAGAAAAGGTCTTAGAATGTTAACAGGCCTCCGGGCCAGAAGATGATGCAAATCACCTAAACTTTTGCATATGATAAGTTTGCAGGAAGAAAGCCTGGCTTACTGCATGACTCTACCCCTTCCCCCATTATCCTCTATGCATAACTTAAGGTATAAAAACTACTTTGGAAAATAAAGTGCGGGCCTTGTTCACCGAAACTTGGTCTCACCATGTCGTTCTTTCTCTTACCTTCTGGCTGAATTATTCAGCCTCTTTTCTCCACTGAATTTCCTCACTGAGCTATCCTTATTTCAGCCTCTTTTCTTCACTGAATTTTACTGAGCTATCCTCATTCTATTACTCTTTATATCCTTAATTAACGTTTAATTAAGCAGTTGTTTCCTGATCTTCGCCTACGCCGTCTCTCCTTCGAATACCCTGGATCAGCCGGGGCTGGTCCCCGGCAGCAAAGGAGAAAAGGAAAGATATATCCATCTGAATGCAGAGTTCCAAAGAATAGCAAGAAGAGATAAGAAAGCCTTCCTAAGTGAGCACTGTGAAGAAATAAAGGAAAACAATAGAACAGAAGACTAGAGATCTCTTCAAGAAAATTAGAGGTGCCAAGAGAACATTTCATGCAAAGATGGGTACAATAAATGACAGAAATGATATGGACCTAACAGAAGCAGAAGATATTCAGAAGAGATGGCAAGAATACGCAGAAGAACTATACGAAAAAGATCTTAATGATACAGATAACCACGATGGTGTGATCAGTCACCTAGAGCCAGACATCCTGGAATGTGAATTCAAATGGGCCTTAGGAAGCATCACTATGAACAAAACTAGTGGAGGTGATAGAATTCCAGTTGAGCTATTTCAAATCCTAAAAGATGATGCTGTGAGAGTGCTGAAGTCAACATGCCAGCAAATTTGGAAAACTTGGCAGTGGCCCAGGACTGGAAAAATCAGTTTTCATTCTAATCCCAAAGAAAGGCAATGCCAAAGAATGTTCAAACCACCACACAATTTCACTCATCTCACACACTAGCAAAGTAATGCTCAAAATTCTCCAAGAGAGCCTTCAATAGTATGTAAACTGAGAACTTCCACATGTTCAGGTTGGATTTAGACAAGGCAGAGGAACAAAAGATCAAATTGCCAGCATCCACTGGATCATAGTAAAAGCAAGAGAATTCCAGAAAAACATCTACTTCTGCTTCATTGACTATGGCACAGCCTTTGACTGTGTGGATCACAACAAACTGTAGAAAATTCTTCAAGAGATGGGAATAACACACCACCTTACCTGCCTCCTAAGAAATCTGCATGCAGGTCAAGAAGCAACAGTTAGAAACTGACATGGAACAATGGACTGGTTCCAAATTGGGAAAGGAGTATGTCAAGGCTGTATATTGTCACCCTGCTTATTTAACTTAAAAGTAGAGTGGTTATATGGGAAATGCTGGAATGGATGGAGCACAAGTTGGAATCGAGATTGCTGAGAGAAATATCAATAATCTCAGATATGCAGATAATACCATTTATATGGCAGAAAGTGAAGAGGATCTAAAGAGTCTGTTGATGAAAATGAAAGAGGAGAGTGAAATAGCTGGCTTAAAACTCAACATTCAAAAAACGAGGATCATGGTATCTAGTCCCATCACTTCATGGCAAATAGATGGGGAAACAATGGAAACAGGGACAGACTTCATATTCTTGGGCTCTAAAATCACTGCAGATGCAGCCATCAAATTAAAAGTTATTTGCTCCTCAGAAGGAAAGCTATGATCTACCTAGACAGCTTATTAAAAATTGGAGACATTACTTTACTGACAAAGTTCCACATAATCAAAGCTAAGGCTTTTCCAGCAGTCAGGTATGGATGTGAGAGTTGGACTAAAGAAAGCTGAGTGCCAAAGAGTTGATGCTTTTGAAATGTGGTGTTGGAGAAGACTCTTGAGAATCCCTTGGACAGCAAGAAAATCAAACCAATCAATCCTAAAGGAAATCAGTCCTGAATATTCATTTGAAGGACTGATACTGAAGCTGAAACTCCAATACTTTGGCCACCTGATGTGAAGAACAGACTCACTGAAAAAGACCTTGATGCTGGGAAAGACTGAAGGTAGGAGGAGAAGGTGATGACAGAGGGTGAGATGGTTGTATGGTATCACTGACTCCATGGACATGAGTTTGAGCAAGTTCTGGGAATTGGTGTTGGACAGGGAAGCCTGGAGTGCTGCAGTCCATGGGGTTGTAAGGAGTAGGACATGACTGAATGACTGAACTGACCTGAGGTTATAAAACTCCCTAGAATTGTAATAATATAACAAGAAAAGTTCAAAAATATATACATCTGAAAATAGTGTTATAATGTAGGAAATGCAAACCTACAGTTATTATGGTATATTTTAACAGATCTTGCTCAGAAACAGATTAAGTAACTGAAAATTATTTAGGGTATTGGGGGTTTGAGAAATAAAAATAGCAAGTTGACTTAACAGATATATATTAATGTTATTTTTAATAATCAGACAATATACATTCTTTTTAAGCACACAGAAAACAGTTACATGAACTTTTCTCCTATTAGACTCAAAGACAGTCATCAAAAGTAACTACAATTCATAACAATAATGAAATAAAATTAAACAGAAACAATAGAAAAGAACCAAAATATCCATATATTTGATACAAAAATAACTCACTTCAAAATAATTTGTGGGTAAAGAGGAAATTCTAATGAGAAAGATAAAATTTTACAACTGACCGATAGTATCATGAGTGCTATCAAACTGAAACATACAGAGAGCAGTTAAATTAGAGTTTAGGAGATTATAGACTCACATTCATATATTTGAAAACAAGGGAAAGAAAGTGAAGAGGAACTAAAAAGCCACTTGATGAAAGTGAAAGTGGAGAGTGAAAAAGTTGGCTTAAAACTCAACATTCAGAAAACGAAGATCATGGCATCCGGTCCCACCACTTCATGGGAAATAGATGGGGAAACAGTGGAAACAGTGGCAGACTTTATTTTTCTGGGCTCCAAAATCACTGCAGATGGTGACTGCAGCCATGAAATTAAAAGACGCTTACTCCTTGGAAGAAAAGTTATGACCAACCTAGATAGCATATTGAAAAGCAGAGACATTACTTTGCCAACAAAGGTCCATCTAGTCAAGGCTATGGTTTTTCCAGTGGTCATGTATGGATGTGAGAGTTGGACTGTGAAGAAAGCTGAGTGCTGAAGAATTGATGCTTTTGAACTGTGGTGTTGGAGAAGACTCTTGAGAGTCCCTTGGACTGCAAGGATATCCAACCAGTCCATTTTGAAGGAGATCAGCCCTGGGATTTCTTTGGAGGGAATGATGCTGACGCTGAAATGCCAGTACTTTGGCCACTTCATGCAAAGAGTTGACTCATTGGAAAAGATTCTGATGCTGGGAGGGATTGGCGGCAGGAGGAGAAAGGGACGACAGAGGATGAGATGGCTGGATGGCATCACTGACTTGATGGACGTGAGTCTGGGTGAACTCTGGGAGTTGGTGATGGACAGAGAGGCCTGGTGTGCTACCATTCACGCGGTAGCAAAGAGCTGGACATGACTGAGTGACTGAACTGAAGGGAAGAAAAAGAATTTAAGGCATTTAAATAAAGAAGCTAGAAACAAGACAAGGAATAAATCAAAAAAGAAATAGAAAGAAGTAAGAAGTAAATATTAAAGGAGAATTTTTCAAATAGTGAACAAATTAATAAAATAGCAAGGTGCATTAATAAGGGGAAAGAAAGCAAAACTAAATAATACTAGGAACAAAGAGACCTAGAAGTTATGTAATTCAACAAGAAAAAAGAAAATATCAGGAATTGTTATTCACTTTGTTAGGTATGATAAAGATGAGGTGAATGGAAAAAAAAAGACAGTGTTATCAGTTAAACATGCATATGAAATGGTCACTATTTCCAGGATTTCCACTAAAATACCTGGAAGACATAAGGAAAGAAGGAAGTAAAAAGGAAAGAAAATAAAGGAAAAGTGAGAGGGAAAATGATAAATGTGACAAGACTGGCAAAAATATAATTGCTAAAACTTAGGGTTTGCTGGGGCTTCCCTGGTGGTTCAGATGGATTATTTCTTCTACTTTTGTTAAAAATTTCTAAAAAATAGAAGCATAACAATAGATCTGAGAGAACTGAAAAAAATCTAGAACACAATGATAAGTGATACTAATAAAATTACAAGAAGATTATAGACAATTCTCGATTAATATAATAAATTGCCAGAATTGACTTAAGAAGAAATAGAAAATCTGTTTTCTAAGAAATAGGGTGTTTAACCATTAAAAATCATGAAATTAGTAGTCAGATATTTCCTCTGACACTCCAAAAAGGGCACCAGGCCCATAGAGTTTAATGGACTGTTTGTTTTAAACTTAACAAAAAGAAAGGTATTGCCTTTTTTCCCAAACTGTTTCAGAGAAGAAAGAGGGAAACCTACTTATTCAGAGTAACATAACTGGGATGCTAAATCCTAAAAGGTTAATTACAAGACTAGGATTATATACCAAAACATAGCAGCTGTTTTATCTAGGGAGGTGGGAATGATTTAGAGAACTGAAAAGGGTAGTTCAATGGGACTTCAGCTGTATCTATAATATTTTAATTCTCTTATTAAAAGAAGACAAGAAGCAACATGACAAAGTATAACCAAGCAGGACTCGATTGAGCCCTCCTGGGTCAGACCCTCTTAGGTCCTCTGCTTGCCTTTTGTTTGTAGAAAAATTTTAGCTTTCTAGGCCTTTCCCCAAGTTATCAAGAATATGTTTAATCAGAAAAATGAAAAAATGTAGAATTAAAGGGAAACAACCAAGCAAGAAAAAATTATAATAGTTTACCATTAAACAAACTTTATCATTAGATAAAGTTTAGCTCCCCCTTGTCTATTAGGTCTATAGATAATATCCTAAGCCCTGTTGTTTAAGCTGTTTTGCAGATACTGAAACCCCCACCAGGCGAAAGAAGTTAACTGTATACTGACCACAAGCACTTAGACCTCAGACTTGCTGGAACCAGAAGGTTGATGATGTTGACTCCCAACCACACTGAGTAAGATCTCTGCATGTCCCCACCACGATAATCAACTGACTTCCAACGCAGATTCCAAAAGACCACTGCAAGGGCAGAAAAGAGGTGGCACTCCAGTTCCAGGTAGAATCCCACCTGTTTCCAGAATATTTTTTATTTATCTTGCCCTAACATTTTGTCTTAGTCATCCCCTGGGTGCAAAGTTGATTTGTAAACTAAGTTCTCACTTCACCAATCTCTGACAATTGAATAAAACTTGTGCTGTTTTGATCTGTTTTGATTTTGGCTTTGTGAACTCAAACAGAAAAAGAATTTTCCCTGCCAAGGCAGGGGACCTCTGCTGGACCAGGGACCAAGTGGGAGTCCATATGGTATAATTTGGTAACAAAAAAATTAAGATTTGTTAACTTTGTGTGGTGATAATGTTAAATTAAATTATTTATACATTCCTAAATTTTAAAATTTTCTCTAAAAATACTACAACAAATTTATCAATACATTGTTTGTTGCTCAACTTCAACAGTAGAAAGAAAATCATCCCTTTAAAACATATTATGTGCCAACCTAATAAACAGCCATCAGACCTGGTCAGTGGTAGGAAGCCTAGAATGTACTATTCTTAGATCAAGAAATCCTCAGTAGTTCAAGTTACTACAGGTCTTATAAATATCACTATCTTTTCTCATGTAAATTGGTAAAAATTACAGCATTTTATTTTTAAAACATTTATTTGCCTATGGCTTTCTAGAGCTGAGCAGTTATTAATTAATTACTTTACATTCATACATATATTTATTTAACAAATTCTTCTAGAATGCCCACTACATTGCATGCACAGCTTGTCTATCCACTGGGTCTCCATGGGTGAGAGATACAATCCTTGTTCTTAAAGAGAGCAGATGGACAGGAAGGTTAGTACTGACAATACAGTGAAATCAATAGCACTTAGGGCTATGCACAGTAATGCTCAAAATTCTTCAAGCGAGGCTTCAACAGTACGTGAACCGAGAACCTCCAGATGTTCAAGCTGGATTTAGAAAAGGCAGAGGAACCAGAGATTAAATTGCCAACATCCATTGGATAATAGAAAAAGCAAGAGAGTTCCAGAAAAACATCTACTTCTGCTTTATTGACTATGGCAAAGCCTTTGACTGGATCACAATATATTGTGGAAAATTCTTCAAGAGATGGGAACACTAACCACCTTACCTGCCTCCTGAGAAATCTGTATGCAGGTCAAGGAGCAACAGTTAGAGCTGAACATGGAAAAATGGGCTGGTTCCAAACTGGGAAAGGAGAACGTCAAGGCTGTATACTGTCACCCTGTTTAATTTCTATGAAGAGTACATCATGCAAAATGCTGGGATGGATGAAGCACAAGCTGGAATCAAGATTACTGGGAGAAATATCAGTAACCTCAGATATACAGATGACAACACCCTTATGGCAGAAAGTGAAGAGGAACTAAAAAGCCTTTTGATGAAACTGAAACAGGAGAGTGAAAAAGCTGACTTAAAACTCAGCATTCAAAAAATGAAGATCATGGCATCCAATCCCATCACTTCATGACAAATAGATGGGGAAACAATGGAAACAGTGACAGACTTTATTTTCTTGGGCTCCAAAATCACTGCAGATGGTGACTGCAGCCATGAAATGATTAAAAGATGCTTGCTCCTTGGAAGAAAATCTATGACCAACCTAGACAGCATATTCAAAAGCAGAGACATTACTTTGACGACAAAGGTCTGTCTAGTTAAAGCTATGGTTTTTCCAGTAGTCATGTATGGATGTGAAAGTTAGACCATAAGGAAAGCTGAGTGCTAAAAAATTGATGCTTTTGAAATGTGGTGTTGGAGAAGATGCTTGAGAGTCCCTTGGACAGCAAAGAGATCAAACCCATGCATCCTAAAGGAAATCAATCCTGAATATTCATTGGAAGGACTGATGCAGAAGGAGAAGCTTCAATACTTTGGCCACTTGATGTGAAGAACTGACTCACTGGAAAAGCCCCTGATGCTGGGAAAGATTGAAGGCAGGAGGAGAAGGGGATGACAGAGGATGAGCTGGCTGGATGGCAACATTGACTCAATGTACATGAGTTTGAGCAAGCTCTGGGCATTGGTTATGGACAGGAAAGCCTGGTGTGCTGCAGTCCACGGGGTCACAAAGAGTTGGACATGACTGAGCAACTGAACTGAACTAGGGCTACACAGATCAGAGATTCATCTGTCTCAGTCTTTAGGATCAGGGAATGTGACACTTGAATCAAGTACTGTTATTAATCATCAAACAAAGGTGGGAGGTGTTGAGGAAAGGGGTAAAAGGTGGTATAATCAAAGGGAATGGCATACGCATACATGAAGAGAACATCTGAGGAACTGCAGGTTTGGGATTGCTGCAGAGGCGGTCAGGGAGTTTAGAAGCTAGATCACTTTAAGGCCTTGCCTCTGCACTTGAAGATTTTAACCTAATCAGGAAACCACTGAAGTAAGAAATAATGTTTTCTGTCTGTAGTGCAGAAGAGTCCATTTTTATGTGACTCCAATGGGAAGATGGCTGGTAGAAAGCACAACATACTGCACCATGTGTGTAAGGGCACTGATGTGGTAGGACCTCAACTTGCGCCTCAGTTCAGTTCAGTCACACAGTCATGTCTGACTCTTTGAGACCCCATGGACTGCAGCATGCCAGGCTTCCCTGTCCATAAGCCACTCCCAGAGCTTGCTCAAACTCATGTCCATTGAGTTGGTGATGTCATCCAACTAGCTCATCCTCTGTCGTCCCCTTCTCCTCCTGCCTTCAGTCTGTCCCAGCATCAGGGTCTTTTCCAGTGAGTCACTTCTTTGCATCAGGTGGCCAAAATACTGGAGTTTCACCTTCTGCATCAGTCCTTCCAATGAATATTCAGGACTGATTTCCTTTAGGATGTACGGGTTTGATCTCCTTGCTGTCCAAGGGACTCTCAAGCATCTTCTCCAACATCACATTTCAAAAGCATCAATTCTTCAGCACTCAGCTGTCTTTATAATCCAACTCTCACATCCATATATGACTACTGGAAAAACCATAGCTTTGACTAGACAGATCTTTGTCGTTAAAGTAATGTCTCTGCTTTTGAATATGCTGTCTAGGTTGGTCATAGATTTTCTTCCAAGGAGCAAGTGATTTTTAATTTCATGGCTGCAGTCACCATCTGCAGTGATTTTGGAGCCCAAGAAAATAAAGTCTGTCACTGTTTCCATTGTTTCCCCATCTATTTGTCATGAAGTGATGGGATTGGATGCCATTATCTTCAATTTATGAATGTTGAGTTTTAAGCCAGGCTTTTCACTCTCCTCTTTCACTTTCATCAATAAGCTCTTAAGTTCCTCTTCACTTTCTGCCATAAGGGTGGTGTCATCTGCATATCTGAGGTTATTGATATTCCTCCCAGTAATCCTGATTCCAGCTTGTGCTTCATCCAGCCCAGAATTTCGCATGATGTACTCTTCATAGAAGTTAAATAAGCAGGGTGACAATATACAGCCTTGATGTTCTCTTTTCCCAGTTTGGAACCAGCCCATTGTTCCATGTTCGGCTCTAACTGTTGCTCCTTGACCTGCATACAGATTTCTCAGAAGGCAGGTAAGGTGGTCTGGTATTTCCATCTTTTGAAGAATTTTCCACAGTTTGTTGTGATCCACACAGCAAAGGCTTTGCTGTAGTCAATAAAGTAGAAGCAGATATTTTTCTGGAACTCTCTTGCTTTTTCTGTGATCCAATAGATGTTGATAATTTGATCTGTTTCCTCTGTAATCCAGCTTGAATATCTGGAAGTTCTCAGTTTACTTACTGTTGAAGCCTCACTTGGAGAATTTTGAGCATTATTTTGATACAATTGTGCCGTAGGTTGAACATTCTTTTGCATTGCCTTTCTTTGGGATTGGAATGAAAACTGACCTTTTCCAGTCCTGTGGCCACTGCTGAGTTTTCCAAATTTGCTGACATATTGAGTGTAGCACTTTCAGAGCATCATCTTTTAAGACTTGAAATAGCTCAACTGGAATTCCATCATCTCCACTAGCTTTGTTCATAGTGATGCTTTGTAAAGCCCATTTGAATTCATCTTCCAGGATGTCTGGCTCTAGGTGACTGATCACACCATCATGATCATCTAAGTCATTAAGATCTTTTTTTGTATCATTCTTCCATATTCTTTTTGAATATCTTCTGCTTCTGTTATGTCCATATCGTTTCTGTCCTTTATTGTGCCTATTTTTGCATTTAATGTTCCCTTGGTATCTCTAATTTTCTTGAAAAAATCTCTAGTCTTTCCCATTCTATTGTTTTCCTCTATTTCCTTGCATAGATATCTGAGGAATGCTTTCTTATCCCTTCTTGCTATTCTTTGGAACTCTGTATTCAAATGGGCATATCTTTCCTTTTCTCCTTTGCCTTTCACTTTTCTCCTTTTCTCAGATTGTTTGTAAGGCCTCCTCAGGCAAGGATTTTGCCTTTTTACATTTCTTCTTCTTGGGTATGGTCTTGATCACTGCCTCCTGTACAACATCAAGAACCTCCATCCATAGTTCTTCAGGCACTCTGTCTATCAGATCAAATCCTGTGAATTTATTTGTCACTTCCACTGTATAATTGTAAAGGATTTGATTTAGGTCATACCTGAATGGTCTAGTGGTTTTCCCTGTTTTCTTCAATTTACATCTGCATTTTGCAATAAGGAGTTCATGATCTGAGCCACAGTCAGCTCCCAGTCTTGTTCCTAAGCTTGTGTTATTTACTGATGGAGCAGGCCTGATAGAATCTGATTTGTTTTGGGAACTTAGGCTCCTCCTGAGACAGAATTCATCCTAATAGAAGGAACATTTGGTGGGCGCAATATCAAATCTTAGTAGTGAAGGGAAGAATTGAGTCTTAGGTAAAAAAGATGCCTATTGGGGTTTCAGGGAAAACACTGAAGTGAGAGTGAGGAAGTATTCCTTTGGTATTCCTCAACAGGGTGTAACACATAGAAAGAGACACAGTTCCTCTTCCCAATGCCTCATTTTGCTCTGGAAGTAAGTGTAACTTCTTTTTTTTTTTTTTTTTAACCTTCAATAGTGAACTCTGGGAGTTGTTGATGGACAGGGAGGCCTGGCGTGCTGCGATTCATCGGGTCGCAAAGAGTCAGACACGACTGAGCGACTGATCTGATCTGAGTCAATAACTATGGAGACCTGGGTTCAATCCCTGGGTCAGGAAGATCCCCTGGAGAAGGAAATGGCAATCCACTCCAGTACTATTGCCTGGAAAATCCCATGGACAGAGGAGCCTGGTAAGGCTACAGTCCATGGGGTCCCAAAGAGTCAGACACGACTAAGCGACTTCACTCACTCACATGGTACTTAGCAGAGGCAGTTGCAGAGGAAGGGTATCTTGTAGGCAAGGTCGATACTCGAGGCAAGAAGTGGTGGTTCTCAGCAGACGTGGTTGTTTGTAGAGAATGGAGAGGGATGTCTTGTGCTTGTGCTGTTCCTTGGTAGAGTGGTTGACATGTAAATGGCTGTAATATCTTGCAAAAGAGAGATAATAGAAGAAGAAAATTTAGCCTGTTAGCACAGAATGTGTACCCTCATGTAGACACAGATATAATTGGCCTGAAGTGTGCAGACCTCCTTTTCTGTTCTACACTGGCAAATGGGGGCAAGAAGCAACAAAATAAACAGTAAAGAGAGAAGGCCTGAACTACCTCTCCCAGATAAGCCGCCCAAATTCCCAGAATACTAGGTCCTGGCAACTACTCATTCACTTACTGTAAAAGTGTAAAAGGTTAGGTTACTCCGCATGCTGTAGAACAAGTGCCCAATTGCCCTCAGAGATAGCATATCCTTCATCCAAAAGGAAACCCAGCTTGATCTTACATCCAGTCGATCTTTCACATTACTGCAACTAGGCATTTTTGTTTTCTTATCATCTTCACAGAGAGCAGAGAGAGATTTTCTTGATTTTTCATGACTCTATTCTCTCCACTTTAATAGCCAAAACTAAAACCAAATAAACTTGTTTACAGAGAAAAACCAGCAATTTTGTCTGATCAATTGATCTATCTCATTCTTACTGAAACTGCAATTATGTTATTCTGACTGACAGATTCTCAAGATTTAGAAAAAATATTCTTGATCAAATTCACTAAGAATAGAATGTTTCAAGTGGATGTGTCTGGCTAGAATCTCCCTGAACTATTCAGTAACAGCACATCAAAAGTCTGCTGAATTTTTATTTCCCATCAGAAAAATAACAAAACCAATATGAAAAATGGGAGTGTTTTGAGGGCAGTTGGTATATAGCCTAGTACTAAATACATTTTTTTGGCTGCTCCTTTCTTTTTCTCCCCTTCAGCAGCTATGTTTAATGGGCTGAGAGAAAGCTGTTTGCTTGCAGAATCTTATTATAGACCAGAAATACACTTGTTCCAGAGAAGAGTAATTTAATTGGTTCCAAGTCAAATGATGTTAACAGGTGTCACCTCACCAATCCAGGACTTAAAATGGGTTATTATAAACAGAACTAATACGTATTTTTCTGGCTTTTGCTCCCATTTGTTATGCAAGACTGCATGCCCCTGTAATGTTCCTCCTGATTATTTCTAGCAGCTTTAGGAGGTGGTTGACATGTGCTCATGCACACGTATCGTCAGCTACCACATAATGCCTGCCATTTTCTTGCCCTTTAGCTCAAGTTCTTCTCTGCTGCCATCTGCAACTAAGGCCTGCACAGCTTAATATAAACTGCAAGGAAGTCTTGATCAGTATTTCTGCTTCTGCCAGGCTCCGTGACACTTCAGTGGAAGGACATTACATTGCTGGTTCCATGGATACACGAGGTCCAGGAGAAGGCACAGGTAGAGGGAGAATCTCTCTGTCCCTTTCAGTGTTCCACACTGCTGAGATTAATTGTCAAAGAGTTATTTATAGAGCTTTTATCCATAGCTCTCTCTCTTCCCCTAGGACCCAAGCAAGCTGTAGTGGAGTAGGATGGGTAGTGTGTGAGTCTGGTGGCCTTGGAAGGTGCCTCTAACATGTGACTGTAATTGAGGTGGACTCCAGCTGCTGTGCTCTGAAATCATAATCAGGTTTTCACAGAGGCGATGCTTCCCTGGCTGCTCTCAGTCAAGAACTGAGCATGGGAGTAATAGAAAGGGGGACACGCTGAGATTCGTGGGACACTTCTGATAGATATCTTTGATTTGAAGTTTCCTAAAAGCTTTGTCAAACTTTCCTTAGAATTAGTCTTATAGTCCAATCACCCTTCCTTTTTTTCTCTCATGGTCATTTCCCTCAGTACATTTTTCTTTTTGCATATTTAGTCCCATCTTGGCATCTTGCTTCTCATAGGACCTAGATTAGCACAGGGCATCTGTTATGTGCGACAGAATAGCTTAAATATTCACCCTTTTGTTAAACCACATGTATCTTCTTGACGACTCCCCTTCAAAGGAATTTTCTCTCCCAGGTGGCTTCTAGGTCCTTTTACAAATAGATTTGATGTAGACTTCAGTTTCCTCCACCAGGTTTGCCTGGCATGCTCAGACACATCTAGATCTCAGTAGGAGATGTGATGTGATGGAGGCTCAAACTAAGCCCCTTGCTATATATCCTAGAGCATCTATTATGATTCTTTACCAGTTCAACGCATGGTTAGAGAAACAAAAGAAATACAGGCAACTATCCTTGCTTTTGAAATTAAAATTCAGTTAGTGAGATAAAAATCACACATCTGCCACAAGTGGCTTAAAATGCAGATAGTAATCATTGATTTTTCAAGGACATGAAGAGAGCTTCAAGAAATATGGTTTCGTCTTTCTCTGGGTTTCTACTTATGTGGGATAATGACAGATAATAGCAGAAAGCTGTTTATTTCTGTCTGTGCAGGTCCATGATCAACGGTTGAATGTGAAGATGTGGAGGTGAGAGAGGCACATAATCATCATACTCATTACTGTGATGGGCTGAGCCCACTGCCTTTCATCAAGGGCTTACTGAATTCTCCCACCGTGTCAGAGACTTGTTGATTCATGGACTGACCTGATGTCTTCACTTTTTGCTTCCCAAAGTGAAAAGGTGGATAGAAATTGAGAATAAATTAAACAAGTTAGTTTATCTTATAATCAGGCATAAGAACTCAACATTGATTTTCAAAGGGTAAAATATTTTAGAGTTAAGAATGTATATAACATATGGGGTGGGAAGAAATAAATGCCAATTAGCTCTTCAATACCAATGTCAATATGCATGTTGTTTTCTTAGCAAAAGGCCTTTGGATAAATTCTAGATTAACAGGGATAGAAATAATGTCAAAGATTACTAGTTTAGTATGTCCTCCTGCTGATGGGAAGAACAGCACCTTGAAAGAAAGTTAATATGGAATGTTATATCATGGGAATTGCTCACAGAAAAGAAAATACCAAGAGAATTAAGTAAAATTAATTTGAAGGCAAATTTTCTTTGGTAGTGAGGTTTGAAATCTTATTATTCCCGCCTTTTAATTGAGAGACAGTATGCTGAATTTTTTTTTGAACTTGCAGATCCTCAGGGTTAAACTTGGGGTTGAATGGCTGTCATGTGACTTTGGGTGGCTTGCAAATTCTTCAGGAGAGAGTTAGGTCAACTAACAAGAAGCTAAATGCTCAGTATTATCTCCTGATATCACAGGATAAACCATTAATATCAAGAAGCTTCTGAAGTATCTGTCTGGGAATTTGTCAGCGCACCAGGAACAGCAATCCTTGGAATAATGTTAGACAAACTTAAATGGGACAACCAAACAAACAACGAAACAGACTCATGAATAAGCAGTAGGATTTTATCTTTCAAGTTACATTTCATTGGTAATTGAAATTGACCAAATAAATGAAATTAACAGTATTGGTGAGCTGTGTTGTGATATGCTAACCCTTCCCCATTGTATTTAGCATTTTAAATATTGGAGAGCTAATTCCTATTCTAACATATACAAAATAAATGCTTGCCCCATAAATCCAATACCAACACATGGTACAGTACAAGTACCTTAATCCTGCAAGAATTATAAAAGATAAAGGCTTTTCAAGAATCAGATTCCTTTACTGAAAATATCTTGCAAATTTGAGATTGTGTCTATGTAACCTCAAACATGACTAAAAAGTAATATATACTTTTTTCCTTTTGGGTGCTGATATTAAATTTTCTTTATACTTTTATATTTTCAATATATTATAATAAATATATAACTTTTTAACTGGACAAAAATTAATTTTGAGTGGTTAATAAAGGAATGGGTGTGACTCAGTGAGTAGGGAAATATTCCTAGTATTTGAAACAATCTGGCAAAGTCTTGGAAGCAAAAGATAGAAATCTGACTACATTCAAGGAGTTTGCCAGTGTTTGACTGAACTATAATTTCTATATCCTACCTATCACTTCGTTAAGCCTTGTCTTTTTACAAGGCATGTGACAACAGAATGTTGTATTAAGGTTCCCCAACATTGAGTTTATATCAAAAATGAAGAAATGGAGTGGAAAGTTTTTGTTTTAGTAATATTTCTAGTTCATGAGGAATAATGGGGAAAAGTTTGGAGAAGGAAATGGCAACCCACTCCAGTATTCTTGCCTGGAGAATCCCATGGACAGAGGAGCCTGGTGGGTTACAGTCCATAGAGTTGCACAGAGTTGGACATGACTGAAGCAACTGAGCATGCATGCATACACAGGGAATTTTCTTTATGTCTTCCGGGAATATATTATTTTGATTGATGCTACCTGGGAATTCAGAGGGGAAGTTTGTTCTGTTATCTATAAAGAAAGAATTTGATGAACAAACACAGTTGCTGGGGTCATGCTTAATGGATGTATTTTCAAGTTCAGTTAAATACTTTGTGTTCATTTGTTCAGTCGGGTCCAACTCTTTGTGACCTCATGGACTGTAGCCTGCCAGTCTCCTCTGTCCATGGGATTTCCCAGGCAAGAATACTTGAGCGGGTTGCTATTTTCTTCTCCAGGGATCTTCCTGACCCAGGGATGGAACCCATGTCTGTTGCATTGGTAGGCAGAATCTTTACCACTCAGTCGCCAGGGAAGCCCTGTTAAACACGTCAGAGGTTCCATTTACCACCAGACACCTAAAATGTTTATTACAAACTCATTCTAGTAGTCAAATGTTAGTAAATGTTTATATTTGAATGTTACACAATTTTATTTCTTTCAGATATATTCTATAACTCACGCTTTCCACTAGTTTTTACCAGTTCTCCTGCTACCTCCAGTCTATCCAAATGACTGAGTTTTGCTGTATGGGTTTACTGCTGTATTAGTACATTGACAGAGATATATAAACCATGGCTTCCACAGCTGTTTCAGATGAAACTGTATATTAATGTGTAAACTTGCAACATACAGCTTAGCCAGAAAGTTATGTGGAACAGGTGATTGGGGAGATAGCTTTCACCACTTGGACTGAAGTCCATTTTGAAGGAGCTAAAAGATACCTATCGAATTCTGGTGCATGTGTGTGGTTTGAGGAGTGTGTGTGCACGAAGAGAATTCTTTATACTTCAAAAAAGCTGAAAATATGGGTGGTTAAATGAAGTTACATTTTTACACCCTCATATGCTAAGTGGAAGAGGCAGCCAAATGCAGTAAAAATTTGTTAATATTAGTCTATCATTCTCGGTTTACAGTGTTTTGAACACATATTAGAGATACTTGTGAAGATGTAAAAGATGAATTTAAAACCTACATTAATTGTACCGAAAGTCAACTGGAAAGAAAAGGATTTTAAGTCCTTGAGCTTTTATTAATAATACAAATTCGCAGCCAAAGGAATAGCCTTAGTCAACACATTTCCATGTCCCCCTAAACACAAATAGCCTCCAACCTTTGGAGGTTGTTCCTTCGAGATGTTTCACCAGTGACATCACAGTGATCGCCACCTCCCTTGGACTACTTTAGGCCCTGCCCAGAGCCCAGAAGTCCAGACAGCCTGGGAGACAAGAAGGAGTTGGAGCCCAAGTTGGAGAGAGAGAGGAGAAGCCTATTGCAGCCCAGTGTGTCCTTGACCCTATTCAGGTAACAGCAGGATTTTTAAGCTTAGCATACAGAGTGTATGTGTGTACAAGTTGCAAATAAGAAAAGCACAGGAATAGTTACATTTCTTAATGAAATAGACAATGCCTATTGTACAGTGTTTCTTAGACTAGAAAGTGAATATTATTGATTCTTGTTTTCCTTTTTTTCACCTTATGGCATGCATTTTCTCCCTTTCTATATGGCATGCATTTTCTCCCTTCCTATTAAAAAATATCATACAGGAAAATATGTCTTCCATCTTTTCAAAGTCTCCATTCAAAGAAAGTCAATATCAAACAGTTTATTCAGAGTTCTTCTGTTTTTTCACTTTGAATCATATACTGTGATCTTGATGTCAGGAAAGATTTAAAATGAGGCCAAAATTGTCTTTGTGGGTTAACAGCAGAAAAATGGAAGATTTCTGATCTGAGGTTTTACTTAACTTTGGTATAAACGTGTGTGAAATTAGAGCCCACTCCCTATAGATAGCTTATATGTTGATTGAATTGGATTCATTAGAAATTCCCACCTTAACGCTGTGCTTTGTTACTTTAAAAACATACAAAACAACAGCATTTAAGCTATCAAAGTGCAAGATATAGTAAGAGGTAAACCATAGGTAATAAAGAAGTGTGATGAGTAGCTGTCAATTCAGAGACCATTGAAAAAAAATGTGAAGAGTCCATAAAACATACCCTTTGAACAATTATTGTAAGGCAACACCTGTATAAATATCACTCAGGTCAAGAAATTGTCATTGGCGCACTCCAGAATTCCATTCTTAATCACTTTTCTCTTTTGCCTCATCATCAGTAATCATCATCTTAATTGTTGAGCTGGTCTTATCCATGGTTTTCTTTATAATTTTACCATTTCTGTCTGCGTTCCTAAACAATATAGTTAAATTTCTTGTTTTGGAATTTGAAGAAATAGAATTACATTCTGTGTTTCTTTTTGTAAATTCCTCTTTTGCTTCATAGTTATTTTTGTGAAATCTACCCATCTTATTATGTGGTGCTGTAGTTCATATATTTTATTTGCTCTATAACATTTTAAAGTATGAACATACCACAGTTCACATTCATTCTATTGCTGATGAACATTAGAGTTGTTTCCAGCTTAGGGATATTATGAAAATGTTGCTATGAACATTCTTATACATATAAATCCTGGTGTATATGTGCTTGAGTTTCTAAAGTAGGAGTGAAAGAGCCAGATAAAAGAGAATGAACATTATCAACCTTAATTTTAAAATGTCAAATTGTTTTCCCAAAGGTCAAAAATTTACACTAGCCAGGGCAGTTATTTGTGGTTATCATTCATGTTATCACTCCTAAGAGTAACCACAATCCAACAACTATTTCCAGTCTGCCAGTTCTAGTTCTGCCTCTAACTTGCTATGTGTCATCACACAAACAACTTAACCTCTCTCTAAAAGTCAGTTTCTTAGCAATAATCTTGGGAGAGAAAAAAATCGCAAAACTTGCCTGAGTTGTAAAAGTCAGAGTTGTTGTGAAGGTCACATGAACAAAGCTCTGGACAACTTTCAGCAACATTTTCTGAATATGTTCCTGTTGGGTCACAGTCTCATAAGATTTGATGGGACAGTTATTTTGCCCTCTCTGGGCAAAATAATGGGTTGTTTTGATCATTGTAAATAAGGCCTCATATTTTTTACATATCTTTGTACTTCTTTGGGACTTACTCAAATAAATTAGTGTTTGGACCAGGATTTAATTTCATTAATAAATCCATAAGGAAATCTGCTTTAGAGTCTTTAGATTCTTTTGTTCTTAGGCTCCTTGCCTGAATTCATCAACTTCCTGTTCTCCTCTGCTCTGATGTACATGCTTATACATTCTCTCTACTTCCTTAATACTTTATTTTCTTCTGTTTACTTTCTCCTTCAAGCAAATCTTTGTAAAGATTTTCATTGGAAATGGTGTAGAGGGCAAAAATATAAGTAAGAATTAAAAAGAAAGTGAAACATGAATCAGTTACCATTGGTCATATTTTAAACCAACATTCAACAACGTACCTGTTAATATAATCTTATCTGAACTTATGTGTTATAGCAACAATAACATAAAACATTAAAAAGGATAATTTGACTGGTTTATGCAATTAATAATTTGGCACACTAATAATAAAAGAAATATAGTAATTATAATTCATAATTCAGGGGAGACTTCTTCCTCCTGAACTTCCACTTTAGAAAATAAAACACTTTTTCCCCTTGAACTTTTTCTACTCCACAATAGACTTTTGCTCTAAATATTTAAAATTTTATTTTTAATCTTTACTTTCATTTGGTTTGCACATACACAGTGTCAATTATGCCACATCACTGGAAGTAATAATTTTATGTTTCTCAAAGCATGATTTTCCGTAAGTATTATCTATACAGACTATAAAGATACCACCCTCACTTTTTGAAGTGTTTACAATATAAGCACATCCTGGACTTGACTAAAAATAGCTGGCACAAGCCCTTGTTGAAATAGAAGTACCCATGGGGTTAACACTTGCTGTTTGGACTGAGTGCCTGTTATGTGAGGGACTTTTGGTTGACCCCAGTAGGCTCTATGCCCAATGCAGGGATTTCAAGAGGCCAAGCAGCTGTTGAAACTACTTAATGCTTTCACAGGGTTAGACAAAGATAGATCAGCTTGAAACTTGAAAAATTATGGTATCCTACCTCTGTATGTAATTTGAAGCAAGAAAAATTCTAAGCCATAACATTTTTTTTTTTCTGTTTTTGTGACCTTACTTGGTGGTAGCAAAGCAAGCAAGCATGCACACACATTCGCACAGAAGTTGGAGAAAGAAAAATGCAATATTTTGTATTTTATCAAGTGAAAGTCGAGTGACTTTTTGTGACCCTGTGGACTCTACAGTCCATGGAATTCTCCAGGCCAGAATACTGGAGTGGGTAGCCTTCCCCTTCTCCAGGGCATCTTCCCAACCCAAGGATCGAAACTAGGTCTCCCACATTGCAGGTAGATTGTTTACCAGCTGAGCTACAAGGGAAGCCCAAGAATACTGGAGTGGGTAGCCCATCTCTTCTCCAGTGGATCTTCCTGACCCAGGAATTGAACCAAGGTCTCCTGCATTGCAGGTGGATTCTTTACCAACTGAGTTATGAGGGAAGCCCCATAGCATCAATATAATCATCACAGAAGAATAATCAGAACTGTATTGGTCTTTTTGACATCAGGCCTAGAGGAAAAAAAAAAAAGGCTGTCTGTGTAAGTCAATGTTTCTCAGAGAAACAGAATCTACAGGGAGGGTGTGTGTATGTGTGTGTAATATAATTGGCTTATATGATTGTGGAGGCTGGCAAGTCCAAAATCTTCAGGGGAAATTAGAGGCTGGAGACCCAGAGAAAAGTAATAATTCTAGTCCAAACATAGTCTGGAGGTTAGATATCTGAAATCAAAATATCTGACAGGGTTGATTTCTTCTGAGACCTGTCCTTGGCTTGCATATGACCATCTTCTCCCTGTGTCTTCATATGGTCTTCCTTTTGCATATGTTTGTGTCCTAATCTCTTCTTCTCATAAGGATAACAGTCATATTGGATTAGGACCCATCTTAATTACCTCATTTTAATTTAACCCATTTTCATTTAACCCATCTGATTACCTCTTGAAAGACCCTATCTCTACAAATATAACCACATTCCTCAATTAAAAAAAAAAATGTATATAGTTGCATCCCAAGATACTGGGGATTAGGGTTTCAACATGTGAATTTAGAGTGGGGGATACAATTCAGCCTATCACACATTTCCCTTCCATAATGCTTCTATTTCTTTTGAGGAAAGAATGCTCACTAATTTCTTATGTTTTCTTTGTTACTTTCTAATAGGAGGTAAGGACAAGCAGGAGGTCTTTGGTGTGCCCTCAGAAGTTTGCCTTCAGTTCTCACCAAGCCACTCTGAGAATGGAACGATCCACCCGGGAGCTGTGTCTCAACTTCACCGTTGTCCTGATTACAGTCATCCTTATATGGCTCCTTGTGAGGTCCTATCAGTACTGAGATGCCACAGCTCCTGGAATTGACTGCAATGCTCCAGGGCTGTCTTCTGTATGCCCTGACATCCCACTACTGTCATGGGATGCCTTTTCTGGCACCTCATGGCACTTCTGACCAGTTCGCACAATATCTGGGGTGCCTCCAGAGCTGCTCTCAATGGCTTCAAAATGTTTGCCAGTAAGCATTAGATTTTTCCCCCATTTCTTACTGCAAATGTGTTAGACAAGCCGCAAGGTTAAAAGTAAACTGGATTCATGATGACATAGAATGTTAACAAGCTCCTGAGCTGTCTCACCACACATCCCTTCAACCCACACTCAGCAACCAAACTCTAAATCAACTTGCCAGAAGAAAGAAATGTTAAAGGAAGTCTTTGTCAGCCCCTATAACTATCATGTGAATAAAGTTAAGTCAACCAAAAATAAGACTTTTAGAATTTATTTTAGCTTCTATTTGTGATACTGCATTTAATCCTTGACTGAGACTGAAGTGACAAATGTTATAATATTTCTAGCATTTGAGATAAGCCAAGATCTTCCAACTGCTGAGGATTTGAAACCAAGTCAATTAAGAGTGTCATATTTCAAACAATTCCATTGGTTGAGTGTTCCTCAAACTTGCCTTCTGAATTAGTCCCAAGGGCAAAGGGAAAATAAATCCATTTCACTAGGAGGTCTGGAATACAGCCTGAACTGTTCACTAAAAGCACAAAATTTCTTTGAAGCCTTGTTTTATCATTAAAATTGACAAAGGTATATTTTATTCTGTAATATCTCCATTTGCTTTAATATATATATTTACATTATTTCCCCTTGAGTAAAACTGAAACATGAGTCATGTCCCTATGAGGTGCATATTCCAGTTTGGTTATACTCATTATGCAAATAGAGCTAGTCACTAATAAACTACAGTTGTAACAGAGAAACATTACAACATTCATGTTTGTAAATACATGAAATAGACATTTCTTAAGCCTGTTGCTAGAAAACCCCACACTAGATAGATCACATTTGTTCTCTGTGCTAATCTCAAGGTAACCATGGAGAAAGAGAGTACTGTTAAGCCTCATTTTTCATAGTACCCCTCATAAAGTCAATCCTTACTGAATGTAGCCTATCACTGCCTTTGCCTGCCTAGTGTTGTGATTCTCATCCCTGTATGCACAGTTTGTTTATTTAGGGGTGATTTTTCAAAATATTTATTCTGGGTCCTCCTCACACTAATTAAATAAAAATCTCAGGGGGTAGAACCCAAGAATCTGCATTTTCCAAAAGTCCTCTAGATAAATATATTATGTAGCCAGAGGTGAGAAACACTGATACCTATACCAGTACTTCTCAAACTTTGATGTGATTATGAATCACTGGGAGGACTTTTTAAAATGCAAATTCCAATTCAGTTTGAATTCTGATTTTTGTCTGTATTGGGGTCTGAGACTCTGCATTTTAAACAAGCTACTTAATGATGCCAATGCTATAGTCTATGGTCTCCACAGACTTAGCAGATTAGAATTGTGGAATTAGTACATTAGAATCACCTAGAACCTTCAGAAAATGACCCAAGCTTGAGCCCTATTTCCAGGAGTTTCTAACATCACTATTCCGGGATTGAATCTGAGCATTATTTATTTTTAAAAGGATTCCAGGTGATTCTAATGTGCAGCCAAGGCAAAGAACCCTGAAAGAGATAAAGGAAAAAAAGTGTTATTATTTTGATGGGTTCCCACAAAATTTGAGAAACAACAGTGTATGGTCCTCAATGTCATGTTCCCAATTTCAGAGTCAGACTACACATATGGATATGCAATTGTTAATGATTTAGTGCGCAGTATGCTAACTCATGGGCACATGGCTCCAGGCCCCTTGGTAGAGAATTACTAGTCCTTTTCTTACTCAAAGAAAATCTCAGAAAATCTACCAATGTTTGTATATGTGTTTGAGAAGGTATGTGTGTGGTAGTGGAGAGGGGAATGGACAGAATGATAAATTCTGTTCCTCTGAGTGTTGGTGCCAACATTTATAACAGGTACCATTTATTGAGTCCATTGTATATGAAGCCCTGAATTGGGCACTCCCTATGCATTATTTCCATTTAGCGGATGTGAGAACTGAGGATCGTAGGCCTCACTAACCAGATATGAGTAGTGAAGCTAGGATGACAAAAATGCCAGATTAATTTCTGTTGGGGACTGCATACAAACCATGCTTAATTATAGAGCTCTAAACCATTAGAGTATAAAATTTTACCCTCACATTCTTTAGCATTGCAAAACATCAGCCTAGTTAAAGATAATAGTTGTAATTTTCTATGCATATTTCTCGCTTGTCAGTCCTCACCTGCTTTTTCTCTATTTTCATGTGATTGGATCTCCTGATAGAATCTGTTATGGGTCACTTTTGAAGAGGTAGGACATCCTTTAGCTGGGACTAGTAATTTTGCCTAATTTCTCCCATGTTCAAGACTCTTAGTCATTATTAAATTCCAGTCTCATTTAATAGTCTCTTTTTATGTATAATCTTTCCTATGGCCTGAGTTTTCCTGAATCATCACAGTACTATATCAATATTGGCCCTAGTCACTCAAAAGCTGTCCAGTTACCCCCAAATAAGATGCTAGCTCTCCTCAGGAAACAAAATGCTGAATTATGTTTGCTAAACAAAATTATAGCTCATAGACTTGAGCTTACATAGCTTCTCTGTCTTTAATTCATTCATTCATTATAATTATGTGAAACTACAGGTAGCTTATTGTACTAGTCCCTGGGGCTAAAACGGAAAATGAGACGAACAAGTCCTGTTCTCGTGTAGAATATGATTTATCAAAGGAGACACAAACAGATGATCATCATGGCATAAGCTCTTTGACACGGGAAGGATAGGATGTTATTGGAGGAGATTCTAGGCAGAGGGGACAGCATTAATAAAGATCTAAAGGTCAGAAGTGAAGTGAAGTGAAGTGAAGTCGCTCAGTTGTGTCCAACTCTTTGCAACTGCATGGACTGTAGCCTACCAGGTTCCTCTGTCCACGAGATTTTCCAGGCAAGAATACTGGAGTGGGTTGCCATTTCCTTCTCCAGAGAGCATGACGTAATTCAGGAAATTGAAAGTACCTGCTAGCTGAAGTATAGAATACCTCTCCAATCATTGGCAGAAGTTATACCACATAAGGACAGATCTCAAGATTCTGACTTGAGTTGATTTCTGAGTTCATCTACCTCTGGGATCCCTCATTGTCAAGCCTCCTGCCACTGACATTTTTCTAAATGATGTCTGTGCCTACACAGATACTAGACTTTGAGTCTTGGAACACCTCGCAACATTTATCCATAACCGTCAGAACGGTCCTCCCCAGTAACCATCATACTGTTTGCACAGCTCTCTGTTGGGTAATGGTCTCTTCCTATAATAAATTCTGGGATGCCAAGATCCAAGAATATCTTAAAGTTGAGCAGCTCTCACAATGCCAACAAACCATATGAATTTTAAAAGGAAGGTGCTGTTGGCTTACACTTTTCTTCCAGTCTCCCCTAAACTACTTAATTGGGTATCTTTTGGAACATCTCATTTTTATCCAACAATTTTTTACATTGAGGTAACACACATGCTTTTATCAGTTTCTAGCAGCACCAATACAACATCTGGTCACCAGCTCCTCTCCCTAGAACTGCCATGTAATTAACCTTTTAAGCATAAGAAATTATCCAGATAATTCATGATACAAACCATAGCTCTAAGAAAAAAGCCCCAAGATACTCCAATCTGATCAGCCTTTATAACCACATTTCCATCTCTGCTCCATTGACCCAGAGATGAGTGTGTGAATATTGTTATAAAATGATAGTACTGCCATTGTTTTCTTCTAATTTGGGGTTCTCAGTCAATCTAGAAGCTATCTCAAGGGGAGAAGCCCTCTTTCACTTCCACTGGGACCTAATACTTTTTGCCATTCCCACCTGTCCCTCAGTTATTTTGGTACATGATCCTTGCCATTCCTACATGGGGTTCCAGAGCCTGTCTCAAGAAGGTCTGTCTCAGTCACCACCTTGAAATTCCATCACCCAGAATCCTGTCCTGAAAGCCCAGAGCACCCCCAGTAGTTAGAGACAAACTAAACAAATTCTGTCCCCTTTTCTTCTGAATATGTTACCTCTTCTGGGTATATTTTATTATTATCTTGCTTTCAGAATGTCTTTTAAAAAATTTGACACAGAAGAGCCTTCTTAGTGGTTCCATGTAGCTTCTCTTCTGTTTACCTATCCTTCTTGTACCCCTTCCCATCACCTCTTATTTCCAACCATTTTCAACATTTGTAGTTTTCAAGTGTGCCATGCTCTCTTATCAATCCTAAAGGAAATCAGTCCTGAATACTCACTGGAAGGACTGATGCAGAAGCTCCAATACTTTGGCCACCTGATGTGAAAAGCAGACTCATTGGAAAAGACCCTGATGCTGGGAAAGATTGAAGGCAGGAAGAGAAGGGGATGACAGACAATGAGATGCTGGATGATATTACCGACTTGATGAACATGAGTTTGAGCAAGCTCCAGGAGTTGGTGATGGACAGGGAAGCCTGGCATGCTGCAGTCCATGGGGTTGCAAATAGTCGGGCATGACTGAGCGACTGAACTGAACTGATGCTCTCATACTGCAGTGAGCTTGCACATCTATTCCCTTTGCCCTAAATTTCCTCTTTTTTCCCCTGACATTAATTTGTTAAGATTGCAATTAGGTGTTACTTCTTGAAACTTATCCCCAGGCAATTCCATTTTCTGGGCCTCATTTCGAACATGCTCATAGCACTTATCACATTCTATGATTTGTTTTTGTGTCTCTCCTATGTTTGTTTCTCATCTATGGGGACTCTCTTCAATGCTAAATTTTAGTTCCTAGTTGGTCCATTACTATCATTAGATAAGTATCTATTGAACATATCAATAAATGTTTGGTTAGATAGAAAAATCCTTGGGATAGACATGTACGCATTTCTATTATTAGATTCTTGAGCTGTGCCCCCACAGTATAATAAAGAGGGGGCATGAAATCTGTAATTCTAACAGTTCTGTTACAGTAATGAGCAAACTAAACTTCTTTTAAATTATGAGCAGTTGAAGCAACTTTTCCAAAGGCAGTTTACTGCTCTATGAAATATTCATGGTTCTTGCTTCTTTTGATCTAAATCTATCATCATTCTGAATAGTTTGAGATGTTTATGATTGACTCATCAAACCCAGTATATTGGGTACATTTTAAAATTTATCTACAAACAAGGTAAATACTGGGGAAATTTCATTTTTCAAACTTCATACAGGTAGGGTTAATTAACTTCACTTATAAACAGCATATTTAAATAAATCTTATTTCACATCTACTGTGTTAGGAACTTATGTATTTAATTTCCTTTTATTCTGTGAAGTGTTTATCTTTTATTGATAACTTTTATTTTAAAAGGAGAAGGTTGAGGCTGAGAAAGGACAAATAACCAGCTCCCAAACACAGAGCTAATGAAACGCAGAGATGACAGGCAGATTCAGTTCTTTCCAACTCAGATCAGAGAGAGCTCTTTCCAGTCACCATGGCTGCTCCTCTGTGCTGTCAGATAGATTCTATGGCAGAAGGCACAGTCTCTTACTCTGGACTTAAAGCGCCAAAGATGGCATATATCAAAAACCTCTAGGCAAACACTTTAATTGCTCTACCACTCAATCATATGGGGTATACAACTTATAGAATGATGTTTACCAAGAGTTTAAAACTAAGTCTTGGGATCATCTTTTCTTTGTCTATCAAAAGAGCAGTGGACAAGAAGGAATAAGAATACTCATGGCTAATTAAGCTAATAGAAATTATTGTTGATTAAAATATTTGTTCTTTGATGCCAGAGTTGTTGCCTGCTCTGGGTCCATCATGTCCCTCACTGGTGGTAGGTCTTCTTTGTGTGTATCTGGGTGTGGGTGTGATCATGGGTGTGTGTATTTATATTTGCTTAGTTATGCAGTTTGCATGCGTACTAAGTTGCTTCAGTCATATCCAACTATTTGCATCCCTATGGACTGTAGCCTGCCAGGTTCCTCTATCCATGGGATTCTCCAGGCAAGAATACTGGAGTGAGTTACCATTTTCTCCTCTAGGGGATCTTCCCAACCCATGGATCGAATCCAGGTCTCTTATGTTTCTTGCATTGGCAGACTGGTTCTTGCCAATGCAAGTAGCCTTTAATACCAGTTGGAGGTCCATCCGGGGAAAAACTAACCAAACATAGTGAACAAGCACAGAGATATATGTTGTTGGGGAAATATTTTATAGGCTATGTGCTGCGCTTAGCTGCTTAGTCGTGTTTGACTCTTTTCCCACCAGGCTCCTCTGTCCATGGGGATTCTCCAGGCAAGGATACTGAAGTGGGTTGCCATGCCCTCCTCCAGGGGATCTTCCCAACACAGGGATTGAACCCAGGCCTCCTGCATTGCACACAGATTCTTTTCTGAGCCACCAGGGAAGCCCTTTATATGCTATATATTTTATCAATTATATCAAATTATCACACATACATTTTATGTTTGCTTTTAGCAATAGACTTAAAGCAATCAGTAGTACATGTCATGAGTAACTATACTCTGCAATGACTTCACAAAAATGTTTTCTTTCCATCTTGAACACTGAGGCAAAAGTATAGCTAGAAGTAAAACAGTAGCTTGGCATTTTGATAGGGAGACAAATACCCAGTAAACAGTACTACTGATTTAGTGGGATAGGTCTTATAGGAGTGGTCTAGGTTTTAGGGTCAGTTGTCTATCACTGCTGTTGTCTTCTTCTTGACCTTTTGAAGGTATATTTTCTCTATTTGAACATTGTTTTCATGGTGAGTTTGAGGTCAGAAATCCTCTCACAAGTCCAGTCCAGTTCAGGGCCTTTTAAAGTGGGGAATATGAAGTCTAGAATTAATTCCTTTCAGTTTTACTGCAGATGAACTAGTTAAGAGTTCTTCCATCTGGATTGGAGAAAATCCTTTAAATAATGCCTTTTCCAGTATGCACAGTCTCCTGGTTGCTGTTCATGAAGCACCTGACCTTCATCCAAAGATATATTACTGTGTTGAACTTCAAAATGGTCTTAGAATGTCCTTTTAGTAATTCAATTAAACATTACAATAATGTAACATAGCAAAAAGGAGCCATCTAGGAAGTGAGTCTTAGGCATCAAATACCAAACCTCAAAGACAATTAACAATATAAGAATTTAATATCCACAAAGGTACACTACTGAAACATGGTTTTTCTCTTTAAAATTACCCTCATTTCTGCCAACTATAGCCAAATTAAGACTAATTTGTTGGCAAAATAAGTCTGGTTTCAATAAAATTGTCCTAATTATTTGCCGAAGAATTGATGCCTTTGAACTGTGGTGTTGGAGAAGACTCTGGAGAGTCCCTTGGACTGCAAGAAGATCCAACCAGTCCATTCTGAAGGAGATCAGTCCTGGTATTTCTTTGAAAGGACTGATGCTAAAGCTGAAACTCCAGTACCTTGACCACCTCATGCGAAGAGTTGACTCATTGGAAAAGACTCTGATGCTGGGAGGGATTGGGGGCAGGAGGAGAAGGGGACAACAGAGGATGAGATGGCTCGATGGCATCACCAACTCGATGGTCGTGAGTATGAGTGAACTCCGGGAGTTGGTGATGGACAGGGCAGCCTGGCGTGCTGCAATTCATGGGGTCGCAAAGAGTTGGACACGACTGAGTGACTGAACTGAACTGAACTGAATTATTTGCATAAGTGAGCATAATTTGCATAAATTATCATATAGGTTCATTTAAATTTGATTTTGCTGGAAATTTTCATGAGGAATCTCAACTTGAACTTAAAAAAACACCTCTCAAGGAAATTATCCTGTGGTCAGTTTAGAAATAAACAGCTTCAGGACAAAATCCTTTCTTTCTCCTTAACAAAAAATTTCCATTCTTCACACTTTCTCTTACCAACACATAACCTACTATACACATACAGTCCTTTAAAAATCTTAATTTCTAAAACTACGTGCTACTTTATAATAATTTTCAAAAAAACATAAAATATACTAATAGTCTAAAACATATTTAGTCTCTCTGCTATAAGAAGTCAAAGTAAGTAAGCATAGAATTCTTTAGCAATAAATGCTTCAGCATGTTATCTTAATTAAAAATGTTTTAGGTGTTCAATGAATTCCTGTAATTTAACTTAATTAGCAAAATTTAAAGCTTCAACTTACCAAAAATATGCAGAAAATATTTTTAGATAGACATATCGTAAAGCAATTATTCTCAAAGAGTTCACCTAAAAATGTTTAAACCATTTATCTCTATTTTATTACTTACAAAAATATCATACCAAGTTATGTTTCTTCTTGACCATTTTGTAAAAGAGATAACATGAGCTTATTGACTTTCAGTAAACCTACATACAATAAAAGTAGTATGCCTAATGTTGATGATTCTAAAGACATGTATGTATTAATTAAATCAACAACTTAAACTAACTTTAATACCAAATACTAACTTGGTATTAACCAATTCAGCATTAACCAAATGTTGAACACTTCCCAGATCCCATGGACATGAGTTATTTGGCTTAATTTTGGCCATACCACGTGGCCTGTAGGATCTTAGTTCCCTACCAATGGATTGAACCTAGACCCCCAGCAGTGAAAACGTGGACTCCTAACCACTGAACTGCCAGGTAATTCCCTTTATTGTATTTTTGAAAATTATATAAGTGCTTATTTGTTCATGTCAATTAAATACAGGCAATTTACAAGTTATTTTTGGAAAATGCTATTTAGAGATAGAAATATGTTTACAACATACATACATAGATATACATACATCCAGATAGACACAGAGATCTCATACTTTTATTTTAAAACTCAGTTATGAGTCAGAGATTACAATATAAAACTCACCAGCAAATACATTATAGTTGGAATAAGTTTATTCACTTGGATTTAAAAAAGGCTTATTTACCCTTGTTTTGTTTTGTTTTTGTTTTAGGTTCTACGGATTGAGCCCAGGCTAGTCTCAGGCTATGCGGGCTGTGTTTACATTTAAAGGACATGATGAAAGTTGTCAATTCAAGCTTTCTCCTGGAAGTACTCATTCACTCATTTGAAAAGATGTTTATGAAGCCAATTTCTCTGTGTATGCAAAAGTCAGTTTTGGAATGTCAAAAGGGCCCCATCATGATCATTGCTTGGCAAGATATGTATTTTCATGTATTCACTCCATTTTTGGACTCCCCTGATGGTCTAGTGGATAAGAACCTTCTTGCTTACACAGGACACAGGTTCAATCCCTAGTCCAGGAAGATTCCACATGCCATGGGACAACTAAGCCTGGGCATCACAACTACTGAGCCTGGATTCTAGAGCCCATGAACTGCAACTACTGAGCCCACATGCCACAACTGGTGAGGCCTGTGTGCCCTAGAGCCTGTGCTCCACAACAAGAGAAGCCAGCACAATGAGAAGTCTGCACACCACAACTAGAGAAAGCATGCACATGGCGGTGAAGACCCAATGCAGTCAAAAATAAACAAATTAATTAATTAAATTATTTTTTAAAGTATTGGCTCCATTTCAATTATATATGAGGTCAACTAGAGTCCTTGGGGTAGCTGCATGTCCAGGAGCTTGTCAACTTTAGAAACGTGATTTCTATTTTCGTTTAGCTTTATTTTACTACAAACTGAACAATTTCTAAGGACAGAATACTGGGTCCCAAATGTGCTGTTTGTGAGCTTAGCTCCTCAAGGTGTCACCCTTGAGTTAGTTCAGCTCTTTTGTGCCTTCAGTTTCTTCCACTGACTGTCTAAAACCACCATGGGGGCTTGGAGTACACAGTTTGTATGTGTGTGTTGCCAGGTGAGCTGTGAACTAAGTGTCATGATAAGGTGCCCCATGGCACTGCTACTTGTCACAAATACTTTCACTAGATTCCTGGTGGCCAGAAGGAGCCCTGTCTTTAGAACTGAGTGGATTCAGTCTCTCATTCAATTAATGTCAAACGACTGGTTGAGACCATATATATAAATTTCTTCAATTTTAAACACATTAAAAAAGTCAGCAAACACAGTTCAATCAAATGTTCCTTCTAGGCCTTTCCTGCCAAGAAAATTTCCCCTCAGTCCCAAACTAAGAAATTCCAACTAATCCCCTGCTCAGGAAAAATACTGGTATCTCCTTAAGACTCCAGTTTTAAGAGTCCAAATAAAACTCATAGGACTGTCAAACTTCAGATAAGAAGGTCCATCCAGGTCCAGGAAGCATAGATCAAAAAGAGAATCAACCCATAGAGGACAAAGTCAAGATACATTATAATTAAAATGGCAAAAATTAAAAATAAAGAGGAATATTAAAAGCAACAAGGGAAAGGGTAGTAAATCACCATGAATAAATCTAGTAGGAAGATTAAAAGACAAAAGTAATAAAATCATCTACGTCTGCAATAAATAGTTATGAGACACATAAAATAAAAAGATGTAAAATATGATATGGAAAACAGTAATGTGGGAGAGGGAATAAACGCACAGGATTGTTAAACTGAGTGTGAAATTAAGAGATCAGCAAATTAAAATAGTTTATATGTGTTCATATATACTATTATATATATTATATTTATAAATTGGTATATATAAACCTCATAACAACCACACACAAAAACTCTAATAAATAAAAACACAAAGAAGAGAAATACAAACACAACACTAAAGATGGCCATCAAATCACAAGGGAAGGAAATAAAAGAAAAAGAAAGGAACAAAAAAGAACTACAAAAGGATCCCCAAACAATTAACACAATGACAGTAAGACATACTTATCAGTGACTCCTTTAAATGTAAATGAACTAAATGTTCCAATAAAAAGGCACAGAGTGGTTGAAGACAGAGTGGCTGCCTGCAAGAGATTCACTTCAGATCTGAAGACACACACCAACTGAAAATAAGAGGATGGAAAAAGAGATTCCATACAAGCAGAAATAAAAAGAAAATTGCAGCAGCAACACTTACATCAGACAAAATAGACTTTAATACAAAGACTGTAAAAAGAGACAAAGAAGGACATTGCATAATGATAAAGGGATCAATCCAAGAATTAGGATATAATGATCATAAATAATGCACATCCAACAAAAGAGCATCTAAATACACAAAGCAAATATTAACAAACAAATTGACAGTAACATAATAATAGTGGGGCATTTTAACATCCTACTTACATCACTAGACAGAGTATCCAGATAGAAATGAGG
Organism: Bos indicus x Bos taurus; assembly: GCF_003369695.1. Taxonomy (NCBI): domain Eukaryota; kingdom Metazoa; phylum Chordata; class Mammalia; order Artiodactyla; family Bovidae; genus Bos; species Bos indicus x Bos taurus. The sequence goes on from NC_040090.1 coordinate 67,062,700, forward strand.
ACAGATTGGCCTATATGGCTCATTAGATCAAATGAACTTAATGGAACATTCCATCCAAAAGCAGTAGAATACACATTCTTTTCAAGTGCACATGGAACATACTCCTGGATAGATCAATGATCGACCAGAAAGCAAGTCTCAGTAAATTTAAGAAAACTGAATTCCTATCAAGTATCTTTTCTGATCACAATGCTGTAAATTACTAGAAAATGCAATTCAATTACTAGAAAAACACTGCAAAAAGCACAGATACATGAAGGGTGAGCTATGCAACTAAACAACAAATGGAATACCTAAAACAATCAAAGAAGAAATTAAAAATACCTAGAGATAAATGAAAATGAAAACACAGTGATCCAAAATCTCTGGGATGCAGCAAAAGCAGGTCTAAAAGGCAATTTAATAGTGATACAAGTCTACCTCAGGAAATAAGAAAAATCTCAAATAAACAACCTAACCTTACCTAATAATCTCAAATAAACAACCTTACCTAAAGTAACTAGAAAAAGAACAAATAAAACTCAAGTTTAGTAGAAGGAAGGAAAAATCATAATAATCAGAGCAGAAATAAATAAAATAGAGACTAAAAAATGAACAGAAAAAAAAATCAGTGAAACAATGCTGGTTCTTTGAAAAGATAAACAAAATGATAAACCTTTAGCCAGACTTATGCCTCAAAAAAGAGAAAAAAATAAGTGAGGAGGAATTACACCATACAGAAAAATAAGCTTAAAATGAATTAAAGACCTGAATGTAAGACCAGATACTATAAGACACTTAGAGGAAAACATAGGCAGAACACTCTATTTTATAAATCACAGAAATGTCTTTTTCAATTCATCTCCCAGAGCTATGGAAATGAAAACAAAAATAAACAAATGAGATCTAATTAAACTGAAAAGCTTTTGTACAGCAAAGGAAACCATAAACAAAATGAAGCAAAAAGATAATACACAGAATGAGAGAAAATATTTGCAAATGTTGTTTAATAAAATGCTTGTTTCTAAATTAGAAGAGTCTTGAATTTGAAAGTATGAAGTATGTTGATTGATTATTACTGTGGGATTGTCATTAAGTGTGCAAAAAAAGAGAAACATAGCAGACCTGACTGCTATCCTTTGAAAGGCCTTCTTATAAGTTTGGTCCTTGGCTGACATCTGGGAACTTAGATTACAAGAGTGTTCCCTCCACTCTCATCAATAAGAATTGCTTGCTACGACTAAGGTGCTTGTACAGTGTGATTTGTACTAAACCTGCTTTCTTCCTGGGAATCTAGAATTTTGGTATATGCTAGGCAGAATGTATGGAGAAGGCAATGGCACCCCACTCCAGTGCTCTCACCTGGAAAATCCCATGGACGGAGGAGCCTGGTAGGCTGCAGTCCATGGGGTTGAGAAGAGTCGGATACGACTGAGTGACTTCACTTTCACTTTTCACTTTCACGCATTGGAGAAGGAAATGGCAACCCACTCCAGTGTTCTTGCCTGGAGAATCCCAGGGACAAGGGAGCCTGGTGGGCTGCCCTCTATGTGGTCGCACAGAGTCGGACACGACTGAAGCAACTTAGCAGTAGCAGCAGGCAGAATGTGAGGCTTCAGAGGTCGTTCAGTGGTCAAGAATCTGCCTGCCAATGAAGGAAATGTAGGAAACATGGATTTGACTCCTGGGTCAGAAAGATTCCCTGGAAAAGGAAATGGCAACCCACTCCAGTATTCTTGTCTGTGAAATCTCATGGATAGAGGAGTCTGGCAGGCTACAGTCCATAGACTCACAGAGTTGAACATGACAGAGCAACTGAACATGCACTCAAATGATATAAGATTGGTCTCCAAAATTTACAAACTACTCATGTAGCTCAATATTAAAAAAAAAAAAAATCCAATCAAAAAGTTGACAAAAGACATACATATACATTCTCCAAAAAAGACATACAGGTGACCAAGAGGCACATGAAAAGATGCAAATCAAAACCAATCAGAATGGTCATCACCCAAAAGATCTACAAACAATAAATACTGGAGAGGATGTGGAGAAAAGGGAACCCTTCCACACTGCTGGTGAGAATGTAAATTGTACAACCACTGTGAAGAACAGCATGGAGATTCCTTAAAAAACCAAAAATAGAGTTATCATATGATCCAGCAATCCCACTCCTGGGCATATATATATCCAGGGAAATACATGGTTTGTAAGGATACATGCACTCCAATGTTTATTGTAGTACAGTCTGAAGTCAAGAAAGTTGATTCCTCCAGCTCCATTCTTTCTCAAGACTGATTTGGCTATTTGGGGTCTTTTGTGCTTCCACATGATTTATGAAATTTTTCATTCTAGTTCTGTGAAAAATGCCATTAGTAATTTGATAGGGATCACACTGAATCTGTAAATTGCATTTAGTAGTATAGTCATTTTCACAGTCTTGATTCTTCCTACCCAGGAACATAGAATATCTCTCCATCTCTTTATGCTGTCTTTGATTTCTTTCAGCAGTGTCTTATAATTTTCCATATACAGTTCTTTTTACACCTTAGGCAGATTTTTTTCCTAGGTGTTTTACTCTTTTTGTTGCAATGGTGAATGAGATTGATTCCTTAATTTCTCTTTCTGATTTTTTGTTGTTAGTATATAGGAATGCAAGTAATTTCTGCGTATTGACCTTGTATCCTATGACTTTTATAAATTCACTGATTAGCTCTAGTAATTTTCTGATAGTTTTTTTTTTTTTTTTGAGGGGTTTCTATGTATAGTAGTATTATGTCATCTGGAAACAGTGAGAGTTTTACTTCTTCTTTTCCAATCTGGATTCCTTTTATTTCTTTTCTTCTCTAATTGCCTTAGCTAGGACTTCCAGAACTATGTTGAATAATAGTGATAAGAGTAGAGACCCTTGTCTTGTTCCTGATCTTAGAGGGAATGCTTTTAGTTTTTCACCATTGAGAATAATGTTTGCTGTGGACTTACCATATATGGCATTTACTGTTGAGGTAGATTCCTTCTATGCCCATTTTTTGAAGAGTTTTTAGCATGAATGGGTGCTGAATTTTGTCAAAGGCTTTTCCTGCATCTATTGAGATTATCATTTGGTTTTTATCTTTCAATTTGTTAATATGGTGTATTACATTGATTGATTTTCATATATTGAAGAATCCTTGCATCTCTGGAATAAACCCAACTTGATCATGGTGTGTGAGCTTTTTAATGTGTTGTTGAATTCTGTTTGCTAGAATTTTGTTAAGGATTTTTGCATCTAGGTTCATCAGTGATATCAGCCTGTAATTTTCTCTTTTTGTGTTGTCTTTGCCTGGTATTGGTATCAGGGTGATGGTGGCCTTGTAGAATGAGTTTGAAAGTGTTACTTCCTCTGTAATTTTTTGGGAGAGTTTCAGAAAAATAGACATTAGCTTTTCTCTAATGTTTGATAAAATTTCCCTGTGAAGCCATCTGTTCTTGGGCTTTTTTTTAGGGGGGGGGGGGTGGAGATTTTTGATCACAGTTTCAATTTCAGTGTTTGTAACTGGGTTACTCATAATTTCTCTTTCTTCCTGGTTCAGTCTTGGGAGGTGAACTTTTATATGAATCTTTCCATTTCTTCTAGGTTGTCCATTTTATTAGCATATAATTGCTCATAATATTCTCTTATGATCCTTTGTATTTCTGGGTTGTCTGTTGGAACCTCCTTTTTCATTTCTAATTTTGTTGACTTGATTTTTCTCTTTTCCTCTTGATGAGTCTGGCTAGTAATTGTTAATTTTGCTTATCTTCCAAGATGCCAGCTTTTAGTTTTGTTAATCTTTGCTATTGTTTCCTTCATTTCTTTTTTATTTATTTCTGCTCTGATTTTTATGGTTTCTTTCCTTTTGATGACTTTGGGTTTCTTTGTTCTTTTTTAAGCTGCTTTAGATATAGAATTAGATTGTCTATTTAATGCTTTTCTTGCTTCTTGAGGTAAGAATTTATTGCTATAAACTTCCTTCTTAGTACTGTTTTTCCTGAATCCCATAGGTTTGGGTTGTCGAGCTTTCATTATCTTGTTTTTAAGAATCTTTTGATTTCCCTTCTTATTTCTTCAATAACCTTTTCATTACTTAGCAATGTATTGTTTAATCTCCATGAGTCTGTGTTTTTTGCAGGTTTTGTTTTTTTTCCGGTAGTTGATGTCTAGTTTCAAAGCATTATGGTCAGAGAAGATACTTGATACAGTTTCAATTTTCTTAAATTTACTGAGGCTTAATTTGTGGCCTAAGATGTGGTCTATCCTGTAGAATGTTCCATGTGCACTTGAGGAAAGTGTATTTTTCTGCATTTGGATGGAAAGTTCTTAAGATATCAATTAGGTCCATTTGGTCTAATGTTTCATTTAAAGTTTGTGCTTCCTTGTTGATTCTCTCTTTTGATGATCTGTCCACTGGTATAAATGGAGAGTTAAAGTCCCCTACTATTATTGTGTTACTGTCAATTTCCCTTCTTATGCCTGTTAGTGTTTGCCTTATTTATTGAGGTGCTGTACATTGGGTGCATAAATATTTACAACAGTTATGTCCTCTTGGCTCAATCCCTTGATCATTATGTAGTGTCCTTCTTTGTCTCTTATATTATTCTTTATTTTAAAGTCCATTTTGTTGAAATAAGGATTGCCACTCCAACTTTCTTTTGGTTTCCCTTAACATGGAATATCTTTTTCCATCCTTTTACTTTCAGTCTGTATGTGTCTCTAGGTCTGAAGTGGGTCTCTCATAGGCAGCATATATAGGTTTAGTTTTTGCATCCATTCAGCCAGTCTCTATCTTTTGGTTGTTACATATAACCCATTTACATTTAAAGTAATTATTCATATATATGTTCCTATTGACATTTTCTTAATTGCTTTGGGGTTTTTTTTGTAGGTTTTTTCTTTCTCTTGTGTTTTCTGGGTATGTAAAGTCCCTTTAGTATTTGTTGCAAGGCTGGCTTTTGGTGCTAAATTCTGTTAACTTTTTCTTGTCTGTAAGGTTTTTTATTTCTCCTTCAATTTTGAATGAGATCTTTGCTGGGTATAATAATCTTGGTTGTAGATTTTTTTTTTTCTTTCAGTACTTCAAATATATCCTGCCATTTCCTTCTGACTTGCAGAGTTTCTGCTAGAAGATCTGCTGTTAATCATATGGGTTTTCCCTTGTATGTTGCTTGCTCATTTTCCCTTGCTGCTTTTAATATTCTTTCTTCATGTTTAACATCTGTGAGCTTGATTAATATGTGTCTCAATGTGTTTATCTTTGGGTTTGTCCTGTAAAGGACTCTCTACACTTCTTGAATTTGATTGACTATTTCCTTTCCCATGTTGGGGGAGTTTTCAACTATAATTTCTTCAAAATTTTTCTCAGTATCTTTCTTTTTTTCTTCTTCCTCTGGGATCCCTACAACATGAATGTTTGTGCATTTAATATTGTCCCAAAAGTCTCTGAGGCTATCCTCAGTTCTTTTCATTCTTTTACCTTTATTCTGGTCTTCAGCAGTTATTTCCACCATTCTATCTTCCAGCTCACTTATCCGTTCTTCTGACTCAGTTATTCTGCTATTGTTTCCTTCTAGAGTATTTTTAATTTTGGTAATTGTGTTATTCATCTCTGTTTGCTTATTCTTTATTTCTTCTATGTCCTTGGTCATTGCATTAACTGTGTTAAATGTTTCTTGCCTTTTCTTCATGCTATTTTCATTCTTCAGAGCATCTTTACTATCATTATTCTGAATTCTGTTTCAGGTAGATTGCTTATTTCCTCTTTGTTTATTTGGTAGTGTGCATTTCTACTTTGTTCTTTCATTTGTGCTGTATTTCTCTGTCTTTTCTGTTCTTCTAACTTGTTCCACTTGAGGTCTGCTTTTCTCAGCCTTTAGGGTTTTATTCCTTCTTCCTTTTGGCTTTTGCCCTTGGAGGAAAAGATTGGTTGAGTGGTTTGTGTTGACTTTTTGTTAGGGGTGACTTGTGCCTGTGTTCTAGTGGGAGGAGACCAAGTAGATCAAGCAGGTAATTAAAGAAATAATGGGAAATACACCCACACTTCCACACACACAGTTATAACCAAAGTGTTCTAAAGAAAAGAGTACAGTAGATTGACTTGGTGAACAAGGAAAACCAAAAATGATATCGACCAATTAAAGGCAGAGCTAACTAACACTCAGTCTGGAAACTGAGCCTGAGCAGAGTGTCAACTGGGGAATAGAGCAAAGAGAGTACAACAATTTAACTTACATGGTTAAAAAAGAAAGAGAGAAGGAAAAAAGGGAGGAAAAAAGACAGAAAAAAGGAGAAGGGAGAGAAAAGAGAAAAGGAAGGGGTGGAAGAAAAGGTTAAAAAAAAAGAGACAAAAGAAAAAATAGAAAAGCAAAGATAAATAGATGTATGTGAAAAGATTTACATATATTCAGGAATAGCTATAGCTGGTAAAGAACTGTAAGAAAAGCAGTCAAATATATCAAAAACAAAATCAGAAAAATCACCCCCCCCCAAAAAAAGGTGAAGAAAAATAATCTTAAGAAGAATTTGCTTTTTAACTGGAAAAGCAAAGAGGAAAACTCCATAGCACCACATAAAGCTAATGTGAAGGCAGAAATATATAGGGAGAATAAAGAAGTGTGAATTTTATAGGAAAAAAAAAAAAGGTTTCAAGGTCCTGGTTCTTCTTGGTTGTGGAGTCTGTCCCCGTGGAAGGGGTTGGATTAGTGTCCTGTGATGTTTCCCTGGTTGGAGGAGCTTGTGTCTGTGTTAAGGTTGATAGAGCTTGTCTCTTTGAAGGGCAGTGCAGTGTCCAGTAAAAGGTTTTGGGGTGTCTATGGGTTTAGTATGTCTTTAGGCAGTCCTTCTGGCTTTGGCAGTGTTGCTGCTGCTGCTGCTAAGTTGCTTCAGTCATGTCCGACTCTGTGCGACCCCATAGACGGCAGCCCACCAGGCTCCCCCGTCCCTGGGATTCTCCAGGCAAGAACACTGGAGTGGGTCGCCATTTCCTTCTCCAATGCATGAAAGTGAAAAGTGAAAGTGAAGTCGCTCAGTCGTATCCGACTCTTAGCGACCCCATGGACTGCAGCCTACCAGGCTCCTCCGTTTTAGACATGTCTATTTCCACAGCTGCGTTGATGTGGCCCTCTCAGCCTCCAGCCCCCTACTTGTCCCTGGAATCTTTGCCAGTGCTTCTGTTCCCTGGTCCCGCCCTGCACTGCAAGCCAAAGCTTGCTAGGAAGGGGCTTCTGTGGATCTTTTCTCAGCTCCCCGACCCTGTTCTCTGCATCATGGAGACTTGTGTGGGCTTCTCTCACCCCTCTGAGCTCACCCTCTATGCTGTGGGGCTTATGTGTACTTGTGTTGGCTCCCGGGGCCCGTCTTTTATGTCGTGGGTCTTGTATACACTTGTGTCGGCTCACCAGCCTGCTCTCTATGTCCCAAGGCTTGTGTGTCCTTCTTTTGGCTCCCCAGGCCCACCCTTTGTGCTACAGGGCTCCTGTGGGCCTCTCTCAGTTCCCCAAGCCAGTCATTTTGTTGTTGCCAGTGTTCATGAGCTTCTTATGGGCTGAGAAGTGCAGCTATCTCTGTTTTCTGCCTTCTAAGTCCTGCTTAGCCTGGCTATCTGAGATTCCACAGGTCCCCTTTGGGCCTCCCTGTGAGGGAGCTTCCCAGTGCATAGGAACTCTTCCTGCTTCATGACTCCCTCCCTTGGGGTACAAGCTCCCAACCAGATGTTCTCCATCTTTTCTCTTTTTATGTCTCTATCCTCTCTCCTACCTTATTCCAGGGAGCTTATCCTCTCCCTGTGGAGGCCTGGGGTTTTCTGCTGTTGCCTAAATGTGGCTTTATTGCAGTTATTCTGTATCTTGATGAGTTTTTGATGTATTTGTGGGGAGGCTGGTGATCTCCCTGTCTTATTCCTCTACCATCTTCTTCTGCCATCCTATAATTAGGCTTCTATACATTTTGAAATGCATAGAAATATTGAGACGCTATGTTGTGAAACAGGAACTAACATAGTATTGTAGGTCAATTATATTTAAAAGCAAACAAACAAAAAAACTCATAGGAAAAAAGATCAAATTTGTGGTTTTCATAAGTAGCAAGTAGAAGAAGGGAGAGTTGGATGAAAGCAGTCAAAAGGTATAAACTCAGAGTTGTAAGACTAAGTGCTAGAGATGTAGTACCTGACATGATAAATATAATTAACACTGCTATATGTTACACATGAAAATTGTTAAGAGACTAAATCCTGAGTTGTGATCACAAGAAAAAAGGTTTTCTACTTAATTTTGTACTTGTATGAGATGGTGGTTATTTACTAAACTTGTTTTGATAATCACTTCATGTTGTTGTTCAGTTGCTCGGTTGTGTCTGACTCTTTGAGACCCCCATGAACAGCAGCAAGCCAGATTTCCCTGTTCTTCACCTTCTCCTGGAGCTTCACGATATATGTCAAATCATTATGCTGTACACTTTAAACTTATATAGTGCTACATGTCAATGTATCTCAATAAAACTCAAAGGAAAAAAGATAAGTAGATCCAGATACCAGGAAGAACTCATTGAGACACCTAAAGACTGCTGTGAAGCCGGAATTGGGGTGGGGAGGTGTCAAGATGCCCATGCTTGGTACCAAGTACCAGTCCAAAGTTGACTCTAGCTGATCTCAGGTGGGTTTTTCCTGATATCTTTCCCGCCAATTAGACAAAGCAATGTTTATGAGAACAATAACCTCTAATTGGAATGTGAAAGTGTTTTATTTGAACTAAACTAGGGATAAAGGACTTCCCCCAGTGGCTCAGAGGTAAAGAATCCACCTGCAGTGCAGGAGCCACAGGAGATGTGAGTTTGATCCCTGGGTCAGGAAGATCCCCTGGAGGAGGGCATGGCAACCCACTGCAGTATTCTTGCCTGGAGAATCCCATGGACAGAGGAGCCTGGCAGGCTACAGTCCATAGGGTCACAGAATTGGATAGGATTGAAGTGACTTAGCACACACATATGTCTAAGGACAAAAGCCTGGGAGATGCAGATTCAAGAAACACTTGAATTTTGCTGTGTAGACTACAGAATAGGGGAATTTTATATAGGCAAAATTACATTAGTTAATTGTCAAAAATTAGGATTGGAGCTGGTAAGAAAGAAAGGTGACTGTTAAGCAAAGATTGGTTGGGATTTGAAATTTTTGCATAGTTGCAAGGAGAGTCCTTGAAACCACAAGTCTGCAGCTTGCAGCTGCTAACAGATATGGTTTTGAGTATGGCTGGTGATACTCTTGTGTTTGATACAGTTCAGAAAATTCAAGTTCTCAGTGATGCAGGAACATGTTTAAAACCACAGCCACCTGGCTGCGTTTTGGATGCCTGGACCATAGTTACTTCATTTTGATTTTTAAATGCCTTCTGTACTTTAATGTTGAAAGCAGATGAATAATCTGTTTTTTTTTTTAATTTTTATTATTTAAATTATGAAAATATGATAACACATTTGTAAGAGTTTTGGAAAATACAGAACAAGGTTACATATAGTTCCACTATTACAATTATTTTTGAATAGATAAATTAAGATTTTTAGTTGGAATTTCAATATCAAACTCTCAAAGATTAATAGAATGAATAAACACAGAGGTAGAAAGCTATAGCTGACCTGAAAAGCTCTATGAACCAATTCAACGTAATTAAGATTTACACAATTTACACAGAAGTAAGAAACAAATTCTATTCAAGTTCCCATAGACTATAAACTAGGAGACACTGGAGCATATCCAGGGACATAAGACCAAGAGCAAAAATTTGGTGTTCTAAAGATATTCAAATCATATATAGCCTGTTCTCTTATCACTGTGGAATACTGTTAGAAATCAATATCAGAAGATATTTGAAGATAACCCACATATTTTCAAGTGCAATGTGACATTAAGCAAGATCTTTGACTTAGCCATTGAAAGATTCAATAAAGTTGGAAGACTGAAAAAACACAGAGAATGATTGGAAAGAAGAAATCATTTGAATGATAAATTAATATCAAAATGAGAAACTAATTTCAAAGATACTTTAAAAATCCCATGTATTTGGAAATTAAATGTTCACTTTTAAATGATGGGTGTATCTAAGAAATCATAATAAGGAAAGAGAAAATATTTATAATGGAACAAAAATGAAAAGAGAATTTACCAGAATTTGTTGCATGCAGATGCTCAATGCAATTGAATACAATGTGGAGTTCTTGCATAAGGTATGAAAACAAATAATGAACACTAGCATAAAATTTTGTGAAATTTGAACAAAATCTGTACTTTAGTTAATAATACTGTATCACAAGTTAATTTCCTGTTTGTTTGTTTAGACTTAGTATTTCTTTATATTTTCAGAATTGGATTAGAAGTTTCAAGCCACATTCAAAATTTTTTTAATCAGTAAGATAATAAATTTTCTAGACTTTTAGCAGTAATACTAGATGCCAAAATACATGAAACTATATCAAAGTTTTGAGTCAATATAAATTATAAATCAAGTATTCTATGCATACAAAGTCAAACAAGTGGAATCAAAGTGTCATAAGATTTTAGCATTTTAGCTTTTCTACTACACTTGATAAAAGCTGAAAAAGAACAATGAAAACAAAACAAAAAAGATGGAGAAATTGGAAAACACAAAGTAAATGAAATAGTAGCACTGAATATGAAAGAGAAAAAACGAAACATGATAAAGTAAAAGATCATCATAAGATCTAGTCTCTCTCTCTTTTTTTTAATGACGGCTCATTAGAAACATAACAGGAGCTTTGGAGAAAAAAGCAATAATAGCTGAGCATTTGTATTCTTGAAAAATTCCCAGATAATCCTGTTATGCATCTGAATTTTAAAACATGATTACAGGTTTTTCTAGTATATGGTAGTATTAGTGATATGAAGTGAAGTTGCTCAGTCATGTCTGACTCTTTGTGACCCCATGGACTATAGCCTACCAGGCTCCTCCGTCCATGGGATTTTCCAGGCTAGAGTACTGGAGTGGGTTGCCATTTCCTTCTCCAGGGGATCTTCCCGACCCAGGGATTGAACCCAGGTCTCCTGCACTGTAGGCAGACTCTTTACCATCTGAGCCACCAGGGAAGCCCCTAGTATTAGTGATATAGCATTCTATTATTACTGTTGACCAATCATGATAGAATAGTATTAAGCAAATTATAGTTACATAATCATACTACTAAAAGAAGTCTATCAGTTTTCACAATCAACAGCCAGACAAAAAAGAAAAGATAATTACACTTGCAAGCCATAATGGAAACATGACTAACCTAAAAATATAAATAGTTACATGCAATTTAGGGTGTTAAGTAGAGTGATGTGGTAAGTGGAAGTGTATACATGCACATTTTCTCATCTGCCGAGTGGGTGGTGCATTTAATTCATTTACAGTTAAGGTAATTATCAATATGAAAGTGAAGAGGAACTAAAAAGCCTCTTGATAAAGGTGAAAGAGGAGAGTGAAAAAGTTACCTTAAAACTCAACATTCAGAAAACGAAGATCATGGCATCTGGTCCCATCACTTCATGGGAAATAGATGGGGAAACAGTGGAAACAGTGGCTGACTTTATTTTTGGGGGATCCAAAATCACTGCAGATGGTGACTGCAGCCATGAAATTAAAAGATGCTTACTCCTCGGAAGGAAAGTTATGACCAACCTAGACAGCATATTCAAAAGCAGAGACATTACTTTGCCAACAAAGGTCCATCTAGTCAAGGCTATGGTTTTTCCAGTAGTCATGTATGGATGTGAGAGTTGGACTGTGAAGAAAGCTGAGCACCGAAGAATTGATGCTTTTGAACTGTGGTGTTGAAGAAGACTTGAGAGTCCCTTGGACTGCAAGGAGATCCCACCAGTCCATTCTGAAGGAGATCAGCCCTGGGATTTCTTTGGAAGGAATGATGCTAAAGCTGAAACTCCAGTCCTTTGGCCACCTCATGCGAAGAGTTGACTCATTGGAAAAGACTCTGATGCTGGGAGGGATTGGTGGCAGAAGGAGAAGGGGACGACAGAGGATGAAATGGCTGGATGGCATCACTGACTCGATAGACGTGAGTCTGAGTGAACTCCGGGAGTTGGTGATGATGGACAGGGAGGCCTGCCGTGCTGCAATTCATGGGGTTGCAAAGAGTCAGACACGACTGAGCAACTCAACTGAACTGATGACCATATTATCATTTCTGAATTGTTTGGGGTTTATTTTGTGTCGGTCTTTTCCTTCTCCCATGTTTCCTGCTTAGAAAAATTCTTTTAGTGTTGTAAAGCTGGTTTGGTGGTGTTGAATCTCTTAATTTTTGCTTGTCTGGAAAGCTTTTGATTTCTCCATCAAATTTAAATGAGAGTCTTGCTGAGTAGAGTATTCTTGGTTTGGGGTTCTTCCCTTTCACCATTTTAAGTATATTGTGCCATTCCCTTCTGACTTGTAGGGTTTCTATTGAGAAATCAGCTGATAACCTTATGGGAGTTCCCTTTTATGTTATGTGTTGTTTTTCCCTGTTGCTTTGAATATTTTATCTTTACATTTTCACCATTTTGATTACTATGTGTTTTAATAAACCTCCTTGGGTTTATCTGGCCTGAGACTCTCAGCACTTCCTGAACTTGGTTAAATATTTCTTTTCATTGTTGGAAAAATTTCAGCCATCATTTCTTCAAATATTTTTTTGGGTCATTTTCTCTCTCTCTTCTTCTTTCCTTCCTTTATAATGTGAATTCTGGTGTTTTTAATGTTGTCCCAGAAATCTCTTAGGTTGTCTTCATTTTTTTTTTTTAATCCTTTTTTCTATATTCTATTCTATGGCAGTGATTTCCACCATTCAGTCCTCCAGGTCACTTAGCCATTCTTACGCCTCAATCATTCTGCTATTGATTCCTTCTAGTGTATTGTTCATCTCTGTTTGTTTGTTCCTTAGTTCTTCTAGATCTTTGGCAAACATTTCATGCATCTTCTCCATTATCTTTCTGAGATCCTGGATAATCTTCACTATCATTATTTTGAATTCTATTTCTGGAAGGTTTCTTATCTCCACTTCATTTAGTTGTCTTTCTGGAGTTTCTTGTCCCTTCATCTGGAACATAACTCTCTGCTTTTCCACCATAAATAAGTGTCTGTAATGTGATCTTGGTTCTAGCTTCTCTGGGATTGTGGTTCTTCTTGCTTCTTCTGTCTGCCTGCTGGTGAATGATGCTAAGAGGCTTGTGTAAGCTTCCTGATGGGAGGAACTAGGTAGGAAAAACTTTCTCTGGTGGGTAGGACCTTGCTCAGAAATCTTTAATCCAATTATCTGCTTATGAATGGGGTTGTGCTCCCTCCCTGTTAGTTGTATGGCCTTAGGTGACCCAGTCCTGGGTCTACAGGCTAAATGATAGGGTTAGTGGTGACCTTCAAGAGACTTACACCAAGGAGCATCTCCCAGGACTGCTGCTGCCAATACCCTATCCTGCAGGGAGCCACTGTTGACCCATGGCTCCACAGGAGATCAATATTAGCAGGTAGGTTTGATTCAGCCTCCTGTGGAGTCACCATTCCCTTCTTCTGGTCTTGGTGCATGCAAGATCATGCTGGTGCCCTCCCAGAGAGGAGTCTCTGTTTCCCCAGTCCTGTGAAAGTTCTATGATCAAATCCTGCTGGCTTTCAAGTCAGATTCCCTGGGGATTCCAAGTATCTTTGCCAGATCCCCAGGATGGGAAGTCTGACTTGGGGCTTAGAACCTTAACAAGAGTGGAAGAACTTCTTTGGTATAATTGTCCTTCAGTTTGTGAGTCGCCCAACCACCAGGTATGGGATTTGATTTTATTGTGATTGTGTCCCTCCTATTGTCTCATGGAGTGTTCTTCTTTGTCTTTGGAAGTGAGATATCTTTTTATGGTGGTTTTCAGCATACTCCTGTCAATGGTTGTTTAATCACTAGTTGTGACTTTGGCGCTCTTTCAGGAAGATATGACGGCATGTCTTTCTACTCTGCCATCTTGATCCAGAAAGTATAATCTATGTTTGATACTACCCTCGTGGCTCAGACGGTAAAGCGTCTGCCTGTAATGTGGGAGACCCAGGTTCGATCCCTGGGTCGGGAAGATCCCCTGGAGAAGGAAATGGCAACCCACTCCAATATTCTTGCCTGGAGAATTCTGTGGATTGAGGAGCCTGGTAGGCTATAGTCCACAGGGTTGCAAATAGTTGGACACGACTGAGGGACTTCACTTCAAGAGACAGGGGACAATTATCAGTTCAGTTCAGTTGCTCAGCTGTGTCTGACTGTTTGCAACCCCATGGACTGCAGCACGCCAGGCCTCCCTGTCCATCACCAATTCCTGGAGTTTACCCAAACTCATGTCCATTAAGTCGGTGATGCCATCCAACCATCTTCTCCTCTGTTGTCCCCTTCTCCTCCTGTCTTCAATCTTTCCCAGCATCAGGGTCTTTTCAAATGAGTCAGCTCTTCACATCAGGTGGCCAAAGTATTGGAGTTTCAGCCTCAATATCAGTCCTTCCAGTGAACAGCCAAGACTGATCTCCTTTAGGATGGACTGGTTAGATCTCCTTGCAGTCCAAGGGACTCTCAAGAGTCTTCTCCAACACCAATATCCATATATGACTACTGGGAAAAACCATAACCTTGACGAGACGGACCTTTGTTGGCAAAGCAATGTCTCTGCTTTTTAATATGCTGTCTAGGTTGGTCATAACTTTCCTTCCAAGGAGTAAGCGTCTTTTAATTTCACAGCTGCTGCTGCTGCTGCTGCTAAGTCGCGGCAGTCCTGTCCAACTCTGTGCGACCCCAGAGACGGCAGCCCAACAGGCTCCCCTGTCCCTGGGATTCTCCAGGCAAGAGCACTGGAGTGGGTTGACATTTCCTTCTCCAATGCATAAAAGTGAAAAGTGAAAGTGAAATCACTCAGTCGTGTCTGACTCTTAACGACCCCATGGACTATAGCCTACCAGACTCCTCCGTCCATGGGATTTTCCAGGCAAGAGTACTGGAGTGGGGTGCCATTGCCTTCTCCGTTCACAGCTGCAGTCACCATCTATTTTTGATACTACATAAGAGACAGGAGACAATTATAGTTACAGTAATATTCAAGCCAAATCAAATTTAAGCTAGAATTTTACCACATACCTGAATATGTGAAAAATTCTTTCATTAACACTGATAGCTTATGGTGAATGATGTTGGATTTATGATCTCTGAAGAAGATAGCTTCAAGACCAGGAACCAGGCTTGATCACTCCAGAGTTTTTGTGTAGCAGTTTTATTAAAGTAAGAAAAGGGACAGAGAAAGTTTCTGACACAGACATCAGAAGGGGAATGAGAGTGCCCCCCCTTGCTAGTGTTAGCAAAGGAGTTATATACTTTTTAAATTAGTTATTACAATAAATCAAAAGAATGTCTCAAGGTTGCAACAATTTTATGAGATCCACTTCCACAATTTGCATTTTAGGATAACAGGAATAGAACTTAACAATAGAAAGATCCTACCAGACCCACTCCAATAATTTACATTCTAAGATATCAGGCTTAGTCAGAAGGTTTTCAGGAAGGAGAAACTGTTCTCAAGCAGGATACATTGTTGTTATATAATCCCTAGTACAGAGTTTAAACTAGGTTGTTTGTTGTGTAATCATCAGTTCTGGGCTTAAAAGGAAAAAAAAAAAAAAGTTTTATGTGACTAAGACTAAGGAATGTAGAGGGGGTGGGGGTGAGGGAAGCAATTGTCCTTTGCTCCTCCTTGAGAATTCTAGACCCCTATCTCCTGCCTGAGAACCCCAGACCCCTTTTTCCTCCTTGGGGAACTTGGACTCCTTATCAACCTACCTAGGAATCGACTCTCTCAACAGCGTTAACCAGTTACTAGAAACTAACACAAAGCTGTAAATCAACTACATTGCAATTTTAAAAATTAGCCAATTATATACACTTGTAGGAATTTTTTCACATTTGAGATGCTTTTATTTTCCAATTGTCAGGTGAGTGTATGCTTCTCGATTCTTGCCTCGTCACAACAATGATTTGGAACAATGGACATTAAAGCCCTTAGTGTGTCACAGCTCTCAGGTCTTGAACAAACTGTGTCATAGCTCCTAGACAAATCAGTGTTACAGCTCTATTTTATTTAGAAGATAGCAGGAGAATCCATCCTTGAAAAAGAGAAGAAAATAGAAGAGTGCGCCAGTGCGTGTGCCGGGGGTGGGGGTGGGGGTGGGGGTGGGGGGGAGGGGTAGAGAGAGAGAGGAAGAGCATACACACGCAGGAGAGAGAGAGCTAGAGAGCACTTGGCTCCTCCTTTTATGTTTTCTTCCCCCTGGGCCTGCCCTATGCAAATTGGGCTCAGCCAGGAGTGCTGTTCTACCTGAAGTCCTCACTCCGGTCCTCGAACCATTCTTCGACCTTCCTTTGTTCTATTTTTGCGGGCTTTTCCCTTCCTTGTCTTTTAGCCACTGCCATTTTGGACTCCTTTTCCCTATTCTAACTATCTAACACAATCATTAGATCATTTTAAAGTAAGGCACTGGAAAGAGCACAGTCTTTGAATTCACAGATTATATTTTGCTTACTAATGTGTGTGTGTGGTTAGTCACTCAGTCGTGTCCGACTCTTTGTGATCACATAGACTATAGCCTGCCAGGCTCTTCTGTCCATGGGGATTCTCCAGGCAAGAATACTGGAGTGGGTTGCCATGTCTTCCCAACCCAGGGATAGAACCCAGGTCTCCTGCATTGCAGGTGGATTCTTTACCATCTGAACCACCAGGGAAGCTCAGACAAGTTTTACCAAGTTCTTACCAATCTTTTGTAAGTCACAATTTTCTTAGCTGTAAAAGTAGACTATAGTATCATTTTGTAGGAATAAGATTACATAAGGTATTATTTAGAAGTTTTTGTTCTAGTACATAAGTCATATCTAACTCTTTGCAACCCCATGGCTTGTATCCTGCCAGGCTCCCCTGTCCATGGGACTTCCCAGGCAAGAATTCTGAGGTGGGTTGCCATTTTCTTCTCCAGGGATTTTCCCAGACCAGGGATTGAACCCACGTCTCCTGCACTGGTAAGCAGATTCTTTACCACTGAGTCACCTGAGAAGTCCATTATTTAGATACTTTGTGTTTAATCAGATAACAGTGCCTGACAATTAGTAAATACTAAGTGTTACTTAATATTATTATGACATAAGTAAAGGATTTTCAATGCTTGGGACATAGTAGTCCCTAAAAAATATGTTAAAGATTAGTAGGAGGTAATGCTGCTGTTATTTCAATAATATTGAATACTATATCTTCTTTACAATGAGAGATAGACTGTAAAGAAGGCAGAATGACAAAAAATTGACACCTTCGAACTGTGGTGCTGACGACTCCTGAAAGTCTCTTGGACAGCAAGGAGATCAAACCAGTCAATCTTGAGGGAAATCAACGCTCGTTGGAAGGACTGATGCTGAAGTTGAAGCTCCAGTATTTGGTCATCTGATGTGGACAGCCGACTCATTGGAAAAGTCCCTGATGCTGGGAAAGATTGAGGGTAGAAGGAGAAGAGGGCATCAGAGGATGAGGTGGCTGGATGGAATCCCCAGTGCAATGGACATGAACTTGAGCAAACTTTGGGAGATGGTGAGGGACAGGGAGGCCTGGCTTGCTGCAGTCCATGGGGTCACAAAGAATTGGACATGACTGGGCAACTGAAAAACAATAAAAACAATGTTGCTGTTATTTCAATACTATATCTTTTAAGAAATAACATACAACACTTTGTGAAAGTTTGGGGATTCTTTTTTGAAAGCAGAAGAAAGAGAATTTCAGATTATTTTAATTCTGATAAATACAGTGTATAATATCTGAAACATTTATACAATTGTGAATTTCTGCACCAACCCCAGATCTACTGAATTGGAATCTCCAAGGGTGGAGTCTGGCTTGCTATATTTTAAATCAGCTCCTTGGATGATTTTTACACTCACTAAAGTATGAGAAATGCTAATTTACAACATACTCAAATGCCAATCCACAGGATTTGCACCTCTTATGAAGGACTTGGCACTGGTTGGACTGAGAACTTCACACACTTTTACTTTCTCATAAGGGTCAGAATTCAGTTCCCATGTTGGATCTATAGATTCTCTCCCAAACAAGTTTTCTTCTTTGTATCTGCAGATTCAGATCAGACTACAGATTCATTTAATTAAAAGAAAACACGAGGTTACAGTGTATTAGCTTGTATGCAAGATTTTTATTTTGATACATTTTCAGAAAAATTTTGGAGTTGTCATTCAAGTTTTAATAGCTTCAGAAGCATTAAACATCAAAAGATTTTTTTCAAATCATGTTCCCATTTGATACTAATCTTTTTTTTTCTTTTTTTGGCGTCAGACTGCATGCCAGAGTAGAAAATCAGCATATAGTAGTCTTTAGGATTCAGATTTTTAAAATTCAGAGCTTTGTTACTTTCTCCCTGAGAGGTAAAGTGAAAATGCATTCTCAGCAGCAGCCATTTCATACAGGGTTTGCGCAATGTGATATCAGTCTGGAGACAGCGTTCACAGGCTCCAACCAATGCTATCTGACCCAGATCCAAGTGTGAAAGCCTTCTCTTCCAACCACTTAACCACTTCATATTCCTCTGACACAGCCTCAAAAGAACCACAATGTAAAAATTCTATTTTCAATACTTAATGTGTCTATAGTGATAACACGAATAGTGAAACCCACCACCCACACACTCACATATATTCTGCCAAATCCCAAGACAGTCTGTCTTCCCAGTACAAACTTTTCAGATGTTCAGAGGTTTCATGGTGATTATACAACAATTAAACCTGAAAACTGCTCCTGTTCTTTGCTGTATACTCCTTGAACTTTCCCTCTTCATCCAGAATAACAAGGCATGTATAGGGTCTTAAAATCCACTTTGAGATTTCTCTGTGTGTGGAAGAGCAACACTTGGAATTAGTGATATTATAAGTCCCCTTTTATAAATTGAAATATAGTTGATTTAAAGATTGTGCTTGTGTCCAGTGTACAGCATAGTCATTCAGTACTTTTGCAGATTATATTCCATTATAGGTTGTTACAAGATAATGCACTATTCAGTATATCCTTGATGCTTATCTATTTTATACATAGTAGCTTGTATTTGTTAATCCCATACCTCTAATTTGTTCCATCTCCCTTCTCTCTCCTCTTTGGTAACAACAAGTTTGTTTTCTATATCTGTGTTTGTTGTTTTGAATATACATTTATTTATTAGTATTATTTTTAGATTTCACATATAAGTTATATTTGTCTTGACTTATTTCACTAAGAATAATATTTTCTAGGTCTATCCACATGCTGCAAATGGCAGTATTTAATTTTTATGATTGCATAATATTCCACAATATTCCACATTTTCTTAATCTAGTGTTCACTCGGTTTGCTTCTGTGTCTGGCGATTGTAAATAATGCTGCTATGAGCAATGGAGTGTATGTATCTTTAGAAATTAGGGTTTGATTTTTGCCTGGATATCCCCAGAAGTAAAATTGTTGGATCATATGGTAGTCATATTTTTAGTTTTTAAAGAAACCTCAGTACTGTTTTCCATAGTGGCTGCACCAATTCCCACCAACAGAGTAATTTACATGTGTTCCTTTTTCTCCACATCCTGCCCAACACTTGTTATTTGCAGTCTTTTTGATGCCAACATCCATCAGATCATAGAAAAAGCCAGAGAATTTCAGAAAAACATCTACTTCTGATTCATTGATTACACTAAAGCCTCTGACTATGTGGATCACAACAAATTGGAAAATTCTTAAAGAGATGGGAATACCAGACAACCCTACCTGCCTCCTGAGAAACCTGTATGCAGGTCAAGAAGTAACAGAAACGGACATGGAACAATGGACTGGTTCAATTTTGAGAAAGGAGTACATAAAGGCTGTATACTGTCATTCTGATTATTTAACTTATATACAAAGTACATCATGTAAAATGCCAGGCTGGATGAATAACAAGTTGGAGTCAAGATTGCCAGGAGAAATATCAATAACCGATATACAGATGATACCACCCTAGTGGTAGAAAGCAAAGAGGAACTAAAAGACCTCTTGATGAAAGTGAAAGAGGAGGGTGAAAAGGCTGGCTGAAACCTCAATATGCAGAAAAACTAAGATCATGGCATCCAGTCCCATCACTTCATGGCAAATAAATGGGGAAAAATTGGAAACATAACATTATTTTCTTGTGTTCCAAAATCACTGCAGACAGTGACCATAGCCATGAAACTAAAAGATGCTTGCTCCTTGGAAGAAAAGCTATGACAAACCTAGACAGCATATTAAAAAGTAGAGACATCACTTTGTCTAAAAGGTCCAACTACACCGTCAAAGCTATAGTTTTTCCAGTAGTCATGTGTGGTTGTAGGAGAAGGCAATGGCACCCCACTCCAGTACTCTTGCCTGGAAAATCCCACGGATGGAGGAGCCTGGTAGGCTGCAGTCCGTGGGGTCGCTAGGAGTTGGACACGACTGAGCGACTTCACTTTCACTTTCATGTACTGAAGAAGGAAAAGGCAACTCACTCCAGTATTCTTGCCTGGAGAATTCCAGGGACAGGGGAGCCTGGTGGGCTGCCCTCTATGGGGTCGCACAGAGTTGGACACGACCGAAGTGACTTAGCAGCAGCAGCAGCATGTGTGGATGTCAGAACTGGACCATAAAGAAGGTGGAGTGCTGGAGAATTGATGCTTTTGAACTGTGGTGCTGGAGGACTCTTGAGAATTCCTTGGACTTCAAGGAGAACAAACCAGTCAATTGTAAAGGAAATCAGTCCTGAATATTCATTGGAAGGACTGATGCTGGAGCTGAAGCTCCAATACTTGGCCAAATGGTGTGAAGAACGGACTCATTGGAAAAAACTCTAAGGCTGGGAAAGATTGAAGGCAGGAGGAGATGGGGGTGACAGAGGATGAGATGGCTGGATGATATCACCGATTCAATGGAGATTAGTTTGAGCAAACTCTGGGAGATAGTGAAGAAGGAAGCCTTATGTACTGCAGTTTGTGGGTCCCAGAGTTGGACATGACTGAATGACTGAACAACAACAGTTTGACAGGTGTGAGATGATATATCATTGTGGTTTTGATTTGCATTTCCCTTATGATTACTGTTGTTAAACATCTTTTCATGTGCCTGTTAGCTATCTCTATGTCCTCACTGGATAAATGTCCATTCAGTTCTGCCTATTCTTTGACTCTCTCTCTCTCTCTATATATATATAGAGAGAGAGAGAGGCGGGGGGGGGGGGGGAGAGTTGTATGAACTGCCTGTATATTTTGGATACTAACCCTTTGTTGCTTTCACCATTTGCAAATGTTTTCTCTCATTCTGTAAATTTTTTTCATTTTATTGATGGAAAGTTATGTTTCCATTTTCACTTGTCTTGGGGTCTTTTCTGACTTTTATCTTTGATTTCATCATTGACTCATTGATTTTTCATAGCATTTTTATTTATTGTTCCTTCTTCATTTTTCTTTCTGTAGTTGATTTCGAGTTTCAAATCAGTGGGGAAATGCTTGATATAATTTTTATTCTCTAAAATCTGTTGAGGTTTGTGACCTAGTATATGATCTATTCTGGAGAACATTCTACATGCTCTGGAAATGAATGTGTATTCACCTATTTTAGAATATAATGTCTTTCAGGCATGAATTAACTCCAACTGGTTCATTGTGTTATTTAAAACTCTATTTTCTTATTGATTTTCTGTCTGGTCGACATGTCTATGATGTCAGTGAAGAGTCAAGTCTCCTACTATTACTGTATTATTGTTGTCAATTTCTCCTTTCATGTCTGTTAGTGGAGTGTAATTGCTTTATATATTTAGGTGTTCCTGTACTGAGTGTGTATATGTTAATGAGTATAATATCCTCTTCTTGAACCAATTCCTTTATCATTATGTAATGCCCTTTCATTATGGCCTTGTTTAAACTCTATGTTTGCTAATCTGAATATTGTTCAACCCTTACTTTCTTGTTGTGCCTGTTTTTGTGAAATATCTTTTTCCATCTCCTCACTGTCAGTCCTTATATGTCCTTCACCCTGAAGTGAGGCTCTTGTAAGCAGAATATAGATGAGTTTAGTTTTTTTTTTATCCAGTCACCCAACTCTTTTGATTGGAGTATTTAGGTCATTGACATGTAAAGTTATTATTTATAAGTATGCAGTTACTGTTATTTTAATCCTTACTTACCAGGTTTTTTTTTTTTTTTTTTTTTTGTAGTTCTGTGTTCATTTCTTCTTTTTGTTTTGCTCATTGTACCCTGATGATTTTATTTGGTGGTATGCTTGGGCTTCTTTTTATTTACTTTTTGTGTATCTATTGTAGATTTTTTAAAATTATTTTTTATTGAGGGAAAATTGCTTTACAGAATTTTATTGTTTTCTGTTAAACCGCAGCATGAATCAGCCATAGGTATACATATATCCTCTCCCATTTAAAAAAAAATTATTTTTTATTGAAGGATAATTGGTTTACAGAGTTTTGCTGTTTTCTGTCAAACCTCAACATGAATCAGTCATAGGTAAACATATATCCCCTCCCTTTTGAAACTTGATTCCATCTCCTGCCCCATCCCACCCCTCTAGGTTGATATGGAGCTCTTTTTTGAGTTTCCTGAGCCATACAGCAAATTCCCATTGGCTATCTATTTTACATATGGCAATGTAAGTTTCCATGTTACTCTTTCCATACATCTCACCCTCTCCTCCCCTCTCCCCATGTCCATAACTCTTTTCTCTATGTCTGTTTCTCCATTGCTGCCCTGTAAATAAATTCTTCAGTATCATTTTTCTAGATTCTATATATATATGTTAGAATACAATATTTCTCTTTCTCTTTCTGACTCACTTCACTCTATAATAGATTCTAGATTCATCCACCTCATCAGAACTGACTCAAATATGTTCCTTTTTATGGCTGAGTAATATCCCATTGTGTATATGTACCACAACTCCTTTACCCATTCATCCGTCGATGGACATCTAGGTTGTTTCCATGTTCTACTATTGTAAATAGTGCTGCAATGAACAATGGGATACATGTGTCTCTTTCAATTTTGGTTTCCTCAGGGTATATGCTTACGAGTGGGATTACTGGGTCATATGGTGCTTTTATTCCTAGTTTTATAAGGAATCTCCATATCATCTTCCATAGTGGCTGTATCAATTTATATTCCCACCAACAGTGCAAGAGTGTTCCCTTTTATTCACACTCTTTCCAGCATTTATTGTTTGTAGACTTTTTATGATAGCCATTCTGACTGGAGTGAGGTGATATCTCATTGTAGTTTTGATTTCCATTTCTCTAATAATGAGTGATGGTGACTGCAGCCATGAAATTAAAAGATGCTTACTCCTTGGAAGGAAAGTTATGACCAACCTGGATGGCGTATTCAAAAGCAGAGACATTACTTTGCCAACAAAGGTTCGTCTAGTCAAGGCTATGGTTTTGCCTGTGGTCACGTGTGGATGTGAGAGTTGGACTGTGAAGAAGGCTGAGCGCCGAAGAATTGATCCTTTTGAACTGTGGTGTTGGAGAAGACTCTTGAGAGTCCCTTGGACTGCAAGGAGATCCAACCAGTCCATTCTGAAGGAGATCAGCCCTGGGAATTCTTTGGAAGGAATGATGCTAAAGCTGAAACTCCAGTACTTTGGCCACCTCATGCGAAGAGTTGACTCATTGGAAAAGACTGATGCTGGGAGGGATTGGGGTCAGGAGGAGAAGGGGATGACAGAGGATGAGGTGGCTGGATGGCATCACTGACTCGATGGATGTGAGTTTGAGTGAACTCCGGGAGTTGTGATGGACAGGGAGGCCTGGCGTGCTGCAATTCATGGGGTCGCAAAGAGTCGGACACGACTGAGCAACTGAACTGAACTAAATAATGAGTGATGTTGAGCATCTTTTCATGTGTTTGTTAGCCATATGTATATCTTCTTTGTAGAGATGTCTGTTTAGGTCTTTTCCCCACTTTTTGATGGGGTTGTTTCTTTTTCTAGTATTGAGTTGTATGAGCTGCTTGTATATTTTGGAAATTAATCCTTTATCACTTGTTTTCTTTGCTATTATTTTCTCCCATTCCAAGGGTTTTCTTTTCACCTTGCTTACAGTTTCCTTTGCTGTGCAAAAGCTTTTAAGTTTAATCAGGTCCCATTTGTTTACTTTTGTTTTTATTTCTGTTACTCTAGGAGGTGGATCATAGAGGATCTTACTTTGATTTATGTCCTCAAGTATTCTGCCTATGTTTTCCTCTAAGAGTTTTGTAGTTTCTGGTCTTACATTTAGGTCTTTAATCCATGTTGAGTTTATCTTTATATATGGTGTTAGGAAGTGTTCTAATTTCATTCTTTTACATGTAGCTGTACAGTTTTCCCAGCACCAGTTATTGAAGAGGCTGTTTTGCCCCATTGTATATTCTTGCCTCCTTTGTCAAAAATAAGGTACCATAGGCGCATGGGTTTAGTTTTGGAGTTTCTATCTTGTTCCATTGGTGTATATTTCTGTTTTTGTGCCAGTACCATACTGTCTTGATGACTGTAGTTTTGTAGTATAATCTGAAGTCAGGAAGGTTGTTTCCTCCAGCTCCATTCTTCTTTCTCAAAAATGCTTTGGCTATCTGGGGTCTTTTGTGTTTCCATATGAATTGCAAAAAATTTTTTCTAGTTCTGTGAAAAATGCCATTGGTAATTTGATAGGAATCACATTGAGTCTATAGATTGCATTTGGTAGTATAGTAATTTTCACAATATTGATTCTTCCTCCCCAGGAACATGGAATATCTCTCCATCTCTTTACATCATCTTTGACTTCTTTCATTAGTGTCTTATAATTTCCTGTATACAGTTCTTTTGTCTCCTTATATAAGTTTATTCCTAGATATTTAATTATTTTTATTGAAATGGTGAAGGCGATTGATTCCTTAATTTCTCTTTCTGATTTTTCATTGTTAATATATAGAAATGCAAGTGATTTCTCTGTCTTGATTTTGCATCCTGCAACTTTGCTAAATTCACTGATCAGCTCTAGTGATTTTCTAATCCTATCTTTAGGGTTTTCTATGTACAGTATCATGTCATCTACAAACCCTGAGAGCTTTACTTCTTCTTTTCCAGTCTGGATTCCTTTTATTTCTTTTTCTCCCCTGATTGCTATAGCTAGGACTTGCAGAACTATGTTGAATAATAGTGGTGAAAATGGACACCTTGTCTTGTTCCTGATCTTAGGGGCAATACTTTCAGTTTTTCACCTTGAGAAGAATGTTTGCTTTAGGCTTATCATATATGGCCTTTACTGTGTTGACATAGGTTCCTTCTATGCCCATTTTTTAAAGAGTTTTAATCATAAATGGGTGCTGAATTTTGTCAAAGGCATTTTATGCATCTATCAGACCACCTGATCTGCCTCTTGAGAAATTTGTATGCAGGTCAGGAAGCAACAGTTAGAATTGGACATGGAACAACAGACTGGTTCCAAATAGGAAAAGGAGTACGTCAAGGCTGTATATTGTCACCCTGCTTATTTAACTTATATGCAGAGTACATCATGAGAAACGCTGGACTGGAAGAAACACAAGCTGGAATCAAGATTGCCAGGAGAAATATCAATAACCTCAGATATGCAGATGACACCACCCTTATGGCAGAAAGTGAAGAGGAACTCAAAAGCCTCTTGATGAAAGTGAAAGTGGAGAGTGAAAAAGTTGGCTTAAAGCTCAACATTCAGAAAACAAAGATCGTGGCATCCGGTCCCATCACTTCATGGGAAATAGATGGGGAAACAGTGGAAACAGTGTCAGACTTTATTTTTCTGGGCTCCAAAATCACTGCAGATGGTGACTGCAGGCGTGAAATTAAAAGATGCTTACTCCTTGGAAGGAAAGTTATGACCAACCTAGACAGCATATTCAAAAGCAGAGACATTACTTTGCCAACAAAGGTTTGTCTAGTCAAGGCTATGGTTTTGCCTGTGGTCATGTATGGATGTGAGAGTTGGACTGTGAAGAAGGCTGAGCGCCAAAGAATTGATGCTTTTGAACTGTGGTGTTGGAGAAGACTCTTGAGAGTCCCTTGGACTGCAAGGAGATCCAACCAGTCCATTCTGAAGGAGATCAGCCCTGGGAATTCTTTGGAAGGAATGATGCTAAAGCTGAAACTCCAGTACTTTGGCCACCTCATGTGAAGAGTTGACTCATTGGAAAAGACTCTGATGCTGGGAGAGATTGGGGTCAGGAGGAGAAGGGGACGAAAGAGGATGAGATGACTGGATGGCATCACTGACTCTATGGACATGAGTCTCAGTGCACTCAGGGAGTTGGTAATGGACAGGGAGGCCTGGCGTGCTGCAATTCATGGGGTCGCAAAGAGTCGGACATGACTGAGCGACTGATCTGATCTAATCTGATTGAGAGGATCATATGGTTTTTATCTTTCAATTTGTTAATATGGTGTATCATACTGATTGATTTGCATATATTGAAGAATCCTTGAATCTCTGGAATAAACCTGACTTGATTATGGTGCATCAGCTTTTTGATGTGTTACTGAATTCTGTTTGCTAAAATGTTGTTGAGGATTTTTGCATCTATGTTCATCAGTGACATTGGCCTGTAGTTTTCTTTTTTTTGTATTGTCTTTGTCTGGTTTTGGTATCAGGGTGATGGTGGCCTCGTAGAATGAGTTTGGAAGTGTTCCTTTCTTGGCAACTTTTTGAAAGAGTTTTAGAAGGATAGGGATTAAATCCTCTCTAAATGTTTAACAGAATTCTCCTATGAAGCCATATGGTCCTGGGCTTTTGCTTTTTTGGGAGATTTTTGATCACAGCTTCCATTTCAGCTCTAGTGATTGGGTTGTTCATAATTTCTATTTCTTCCTGGTTCGGTCTTGGAAGATTGAATTTTTCTAAGAATCTGTCCATTTCTTCCATTATCTATTTTATTGCCATATAGTTGTTCATAATACTCTCTTATAATCCTTTGTATTTCTGCACTATCTGTTGTAATCTCTCCTTTTTCATTTCTAATTTTGTTGATTTGATTCTTCTCTTTTTTTCATGATAAGTCTGGCTGAAAGTTTGTCAATTTTGTTTATCTTCTCAAAGAACCACTTTTAGTTTTATTAATCTTTACTATTGTTTCTTTAATTTCTTTTTCATTATTTCTGCTAGGATCTTTATGATTTCTTTCTTTCTACTAATTTTGGTTTTTTTTTTTTTTTTCTTTTTTCTTTCTCGGTTGTTTTAGGTGTAAAGTTAGGTTGTCTATTCGATGTTTTTCTTGTTTCTTGAGGTAGGATTATATTGCTATAAACTTCCCTCTTAGAACTGCTTTTGCTGCATCCCATAGGTTTTGGGTTGTCATGTTTTCATTGTCATTTGTTTCCAGAAAATTTTTTGTTTCTGTTTTGATTTCTTCAGTAACCCGTTGGTTATTTAGAAACATGTTGTTTAATCTCCATGTGTTTGTGTCAATTACAGTTTTCCCCTTGTAATTGATATCTAGTCTCATAGCATTGTGGTTGGAGAAGATGCCTGATACAATTTCAATTTTCTTAAATTTACTGAGGTTTGCTTTGTGACCCAAAATATGGTCTATCCTGGGGAATGTTCCATGTGCACTTGAGAAGAAGGTGTATGTATTCTTCTGCATTTGGATGGAATGTCCTGATGTTATCAGTGAGATCCATCTCATCTAATGTATCATTTAAGACTTGTGTTTCCTTATTAATTTTCTGTTTTGGTGACCTGTCCATTTGTGTGAATGGGGTGTTAAAGTCTCCTACTATTATTTTGTTACCCTCAGTTTCTCCTTTTGTGTCTCTTAGTGTTGTCTTATGTATTGAGGTGCTCCTATGTTGCATGCATAGATATTTACAATTGTTATGTCTTCTTCTTGGATTGATCCCTTGATCATTATGTAGTGTCCTTCCTTATCTCTTGCAATATTCTTTATTTTAAGGTCTATTTTGCGTGATATGAGGATTGCTGCTCCAGCTTTCTTTTGCTTGCCATTTGCATGAAATATATTTTTCCATCCTCTCACTTTCAGTCTATATGTGACTTCAGGTCTGAAGTGGGTTTCTTGTATCATGCCACTCTCTCTTGGTCTATAAAGTTTATATAGAGCAATCAGATAATACTTTTATTGAGAATCCCTTGTATATGACTGCCTTTCTCTTGATACCTTTAGAATTCTCTAACTTTTGCCATTTTAATGTGATACATCTTGGTTTGGGTCCATTTAGGTTCATCTTGATGGGACCTTCTTCTGTGATTTTTGTACCTGATTATCTGTTTTCTTCTTTAGGTTTAGGAAGTTTTCAACCATAATTTGTTTAAATAAATTTTGTATCTTTTTCTCTTTCTCTTCTCCTTCTGAAATCTCTATAATGGGAATATGAAAGGTTTAAGATCTGTATGTTGCTTTCATTTTTTAAAATCTGTCTTTCTGTCTGCTGTTGTGATTGAGTGATTTCTATTAGTCTGTCTTCCAGATCACTTATGCACTCTTTGTGTCATTTAGTCTGCTGTTCATTGCTTCTGGAGTGCTTTTAATCTCAAATATTAAGTTATCTATTTTTTTCTCGATCTTCTTGATATTTTCTAGGTGTTTTTAAAAATGATTCAGTCCTTAGATTAATTATCTGTCCTAATTCAATTAGTATTTTTATTACCCACACTTTGAATTCATTTCCTAATAGACTCTCTTTCATTTTTTATTTCTTTCTCTTGCTCTTTCAGTTGAGAGCAGTTCCTCTGCCTTTTCATTTTATTTAACTTTGTCTCTATGAATTCAGATGGAACAGCCACCTACTGTGCTTTTGAAGGATTGTCTTTGTAGGAGTGTCCTTGTGTAGACTGTGTGTCTCCAGTGCCTTTGAGGGGGAGAGCTGGATTTGCTGTGGATGCCAGTCATGTCTTTCATATCTGCCGACCGCTATCACCTTGGTATGGAGTGTGGCTGGTTTTGGAGGAGATAGAGACTTCTCAGGGTGTGACGTGGGACATCATCTTTGATCAGTGGCCATCATCACTGGCTCCCAAATTGTTCCAAAGTTTCTTAATTGAAAGCCCTGAGGGTTGAGCTTGAGCTGGCTCTGTTCCCTTTAAGTGTATGTTTTCCCTTCTTCCTTCACTGGGACTTTGCCCCAAAGGAAGGGTGCTTATGCCACGTGTTTGTGCACTTACAGAGGTGCTGCCTGTTCAGTGTCTTTGGCTCTGCTCAAATGCAGCCCGTGGTTGTATCTTTTCCTTCATTCCATCCACCTGAGATCTAGTGCTAGGTTGTGTCATGGAGTGGGTGGTGCTGAAGCATTCATTTGGCTAAACCTGAGAAGTATGGTGTGGAGTTGTGGGAGTTCAATTGGCTGCACTTCTATCAGAAGTGTGGGTTGCTTCTGTGGTGCATTTAAGTGCCAATAATGCCCACTGCCACCCTACCTGGATCACACCCACATTGCTTCTGTGTCCCTAGATCCAGTGTTTCCCCTGGTCCTGACCATCATAGATCCAGTGCCAAGCTGTGGCATGGAGTGAGTGGGACTGGGACTTCACACAGACTGGGAGTGTGGTGGAAGCAGTAAATGCTAAGGCAAACTTCTCTCTGCCCTATCTATGGAAAATCTAGCACCTTCCCACTCCTGAGTGGAGTCTAGGCTTCTTCAGCCTATCTGCCCCAGTGGTTCCCAGATTAGCTCAGAAAGCTTGCCTCCCCTGCATGGGATCCCAGGGCTGGGATGCTCAGTCTGTGGCTTGACTAACTCACTCCCCAGAATGAGTGTCTACCATGTGATCTCCCTTTTCTTCTGAGTCCCCTCCCAGGGGCCCATGTCCCAGCCTAATGCTTTGCTTCCCACTCTACCTGATTATGTGTATATCTTTCTCACAACCTTGTAGGAGTCCTTCTGCCTGTTTCCTATTAGTTTTCTGTGAGTATTGTTTCATGTGTAGATGTATTTTTGATGTGTTTTTAGAGGGAGGTGATCTCTATACCATCTTACTCTACCATCTTGATCTCCCTCCCCCTTCAGGCCCAGTCAGTCATGGATTACATCTCCACTCTGTCAGAATGACTGTAGCTGACTAACCAAAAAAGTGGAAAGCTAAACTTGTAAGATTTGATTTTTGATACAAGTGATGAAACAATCACACTTTGATTTTGGAAATGAACCATTTGTAATTTGAGAGATCACCAACCTGAAACACATTGTATATGATACCATATGTCATTGAATTTAATGATGGCTTTGGACCAGTCCATTTTGAATGTCTCATGAAAAATCATATCTCTGATATTTAACATTACTGATGGTTAGCTCCTGAGTCATAAAGCATTCTCTTCCTGAGAAAGTTGTGTATAACAAAATATATTTTCCTTGTAGATCTCTGTAGTTGGTTCTATCTCCCCTTTTCCATCTTTTCCTGGTATTTTCTGTGTCCCAAATATGCTTATTCTGATACCATGATAGTTAATATGAACTTTTAGCTCAGGTTGCAGTAAATCTGCAAACCAATCCCCCCAATAATAAGATATTCCTTCTATCTACAATGAAAAGATAAAGCAAGCCTAATGCTTCACACCTAGCTGTAAAAGCCACATTATCACTCATATATGGAGAGGAACATGAAAGCTTACCTCTTCTGAGAGAAATCATGTCATAGTATCTGACCTTCACTTTTTTCTATAGGGCATATATTTTTATAACTATTGCTTTTTATTTGCAATTCAATTACATTGGCAATTGTTCTTCTGAATATTCCACATTTATACAATTGAAACTGTGCGATTGTGAGGATATTTATGACCATGTTTCTCTTGCCATGGACTGGAAAGTATGTTGGCACATCATCCTAACTGGATGCCCAGGACTCTCTATTTAATATCAAGCTTTATAATTGAACAGTTACCTGAAAAGAGTGGGCTCAGAGGTGCTTGAATCAGAAGTTTGTTGAATCTCTCACTCTTTTTTATGGTTGCTTAATAATAAACACTTTAACCTTCATTATGGCTGGAAATAGAACAAAAATTTTAGCAAGGGTTGAAATTTTAGCTGTGCAGAGGAATAAATAGCCCTGTGACCTCTGAGATTTCCAACAATATCATTGGATGGTTTCCCTGAGAACTTTCTTTACAACTCTCAGATGCTAAAACCAGTTGCTTACAGATCTCTTTCCCTACTCTCAAGGAACATGATCTAAATATGAATCATCATAGGATCTTGGCTAGACAATCTTCCTAGTGACACAATATCCTTTTCCTTGAGATATGCCAAAGGAATTCTTTCCACAGTTTCTTCCTCAGAAGAGAACATAGTGGGAAAACATGGGCTTTGATGACAATTAGACTGAAGTTTTAATCCTGACTCAGACACTTACTAGCAATTTGTTCTATGACAAGTAAATTAATTCCCTAACCCACAGTTTGGCAGATTAATTCCAATGAATGAATGGCAGATTCATTCCAA
Source organism: Bos indicus x Bos taurus (assembly GCF_003369695.1). Taxonomy (NCBI): domain Eukaryota; kingdom Metazoa; phylum Chordata; class Mammalia; order Artiodactyla; family Bovidae; genus Bos; species Bos indicus x Bos taurus. The sequence goes on from NC_040090.1 coordinate 67,094,187, forward strand.
TCCCAAAGGAAGGTAATGCTAAAAAAATATTCAAACTACCTTACAATAGCACTCATCTCACATGCTAAAAAGTAATGCTCAAAGTTCTCCAAGCCGGGCTTCAACAGTATGTGAACTGAGAACTTCCAGCTGTTCAAGCTAGATTTAGAAAAGGCAGAGGAATCAAAGATCAAATTGCCAACATTCATTGTATCATCTAAAAAGCAAGAGAGTTCCAGAAAAACATCTACTTCTGCTTCATTGACTACACCAAGGCCTTTAACTGTGTGGATCACAACAAACTGTGGAAAATTCTTCAAGAGACGGGAACACCAAACCACCTTACCTGTCTCCTGAGAAATCTGTATGCAGGTCAAGAAGCAGTAGTCAGAACCGGACATGAAACAATAGACTTGTTCCAAATTGGGAAAGGAGTACATAAAGGTTGTATACTGTCACCCTGCTTATTTAACTTCTATGCAGAATACATCATGAGAAATGCCTGGCTGGATGAAGCACAAACTGGAATCAAGATTGCTGGGAGAAATATCAATAACTTCATATGCAGATAATACCACCCTTGTGGCAGAAAGCAAAGAAGAACTAAAGAGCCTCTTGATGAAAGTGAAAGAGGAGAGTGAAAAAGTTGACTTAAAACTCAACATTCAGAAAACTAAGATCATGGCATCTGGTCCCATCACTTTATGGCAAATAGATTGGGAAACAGTGAAAACAGTAACAGACTTTATTTTGGGGGAGACCAAAGTCACTGTAGATGTTGACTGCAACCATGAAATTAAAAGGCTGTTACTCCTTGGAAGAAAAGTTATGACCAACCTAGACAGCATATTGAAAAACAGAGACATTACTTTGCCAACAAAGGTCTGTCTAGTCAAGGCTATGGTTTTTCCAGTAGTCATGTATGGGTGTGAGAGTTGGATCATAAAGAAAGCTGAGCACTGAAGAATTGATGCTTTTGAATTGTGGTGTTGAAGAAGATTCTTGAGAGTCCTTTGGACTGCAAGGAGATCCAACCAGTCCATCCTAAAGGAAATCAGTCCTGAATATTCATTGGAAGGACTGATGTTGAAGCTGAAACTCTAATACTTTGGCCATCTGATATGAAGAACTGACTCATTGGAAAAGACCCCCATGCAGGGAAAGATTGAAGGTGGGAGGAGAAGGGGAAGACAGAGGATGAGATGGTTGGATGGCATCACTGACTCAATGGAAATGAGTTTGAGTAAACTCCAGGAGTTGGTAATGGAAAGGGAGTCCTGGTGTGCTGCGGTCCATGGGGTTGCAAAGAGTTGGACACGACTGAGTGACTGAACTGAACTAATCTGAATTCTTCATTTGTATAAGCTACAGGTTGTTGAGGCCCTCTGGGTTGTGTCATCACTCCCAAGGCCATACCTTTTCTTTCAGTAACAAACAGATTAAACCTTGACCCTGTGGGCAAGCTTAAAGCAGGAGTCTGCAGGAGAGCAGTTTGAAGAGCCTTGAAAACCTTTGAATCTCTGATGACCAGATAAACTTACCAGTCTTGGCCTGTTGAGTTTCAGTTATAAGTTTATATTAAGGCTGGGCAAGTTCCCCATAACCCGGAATCCAAATGCAGCAATTGCCTGTAATGCCCAAGAATCCTCTCAATTGTCTTGAAGTCATGGTAGGTAGAGGATGGTTTAGTGTCAGTTCAATGTCTTAGTCATGTCCGACTCTTTGCGACCCCATGGACTGTAGAGGCTTCCCTGTCCATCACGGTCTTTTCCAGTGAGTCAGTTCTTCACATAAGGTGGCCAAAATATTGGAGTTTCAGCTTCAGCATCAATCCTTCCAATGAATATTCAGGACTGATTTCCTTTTGGATTGACTGGTTTGATCTCCTTGCCGTCCAAGGGACTCTCAACAGTCTTAGCCAACATGACAGTTCAAAAGCATCAGTTCTTCAGTGCTCAGCTTTCTTTGTAGTCCAACTCTTGTATCCATATATGACTACTGAAAAAATCATAGCCTTAACTAGACAGACCTTTGTCAGTAAAGTAATGTCTCTGCTTTTTAATATGCTTTCTAGTTTGATCATAACTTTTCTTCCAAGGAGCAAGCATCTTTTAATTTCATGGCTGCAGTAACCATCTGCATTGATTTTGGAGCCCAAAAAATAAAGTCTGCCACTGTTTCCACTGTTTCCCCATATATTTGCCATGAAGTGATGGGACCAGATGCCATGATATTAGTTTTCTGAATGTTGAGTTTTAACCCAGCTTTTTCACTTTCCTCTTTCACTTTCATCAAGAGACTTTAATTTTTCACTTTCTGCCTTAAAGGTGGTGTCATCTGCATATCTGAAGTTATTGATATTTCTCCCAGCAATCTTGATTCCAGCTTGTGCTTCATCCAGCCCAGCATTTCTCATGATGTACTCTGCACAGAAGTTAAATAGACAGGGTGACAATATACAGCCTTAACGTACTCCTTTCCCAATTTGGAACCAGTCTGTTGTCCCATGTCTTGTTCTAACTGTTGCTTCCTGACCTGCATACAGATTTCTCAGGACACAGGTCAGGTGGTCTGGTATCCCCATCTCTTGAAGATTTTTCAGTTTGCTGTGATCCACACAGTCAAAGGCTTTGGCATACTCAATAAAGAAGAAGTAGATGTTTTTTTGGAATTCTGTTGCTTTTTCAATGATCCAACTGATGTTGGCAATTTGATCTCTGGTTCCTCTGACTTTTCTAAGTCCAGCTTGAGCATCAGGAAGTTCATGGTTCACGTACTGTTAAAGCCAGGCTTAGAGAATTTTGAGCATTACATTGCTAGCGTGTGAGATGAGTGCAATTGTGTGGTAGCTTGAACATCTTTCATATTGCCTTTCTTTGGGATTGGAATGAAAACTGACCTTTTCCAGTCCTGTGGTCACTGCTGAGTTTTCCAAATTTGCTGGCATATTGGGTGCAGCACTTTCACAGCATCATCTTTTAGGATTTGAAAGAACTCAACTGGAATTCCATCACCTCCACTAGCTTTGCTGGTAGTGATACTTCCTAAGGCACTCTTGTCTTCACACTCCGGGATGTCTGGCTCTAGATGAGTGATCACACCATCGTGATTATGTGGGTCGTGAAGATCTTTTTTGTACATTTCTTCTGTGTATTCTTGCCACCTCTTTTTAATATCTTCTGCTTCTGTTAGGTCCATGCCATTTCTATCCTTTATTGTGTCCATCTTTTCATGAAATGTTGCCTTGGTATCTCTAATTTTCTTGAAGAGATTGCTAGTCTTTCTCATTCTATTGTTTTCCTCCATTTCTTTGCATTGATAACTGAGGAAGATTTTAGTTTATTAAAGGTTTAATTCTAGAAAGCATCCTTTAAATCAATGACTGAAAAATATTTGGCTTGTTCAGGAATTTCAAACAATAAAGTATAATGTCTAGGCACCATGGGGTGTAAACAAACCACAGCCTCATTTATTATTTATAAATTTTGATCTAATTTCCATTTATCATTTGACTTTTTTACACCCAAATAGGAGTGTTTCATGGACTGTTACAGAGAATTAATAGCCCCAGTTCCTTTAAATTGTCAATGATGGGTTTTAACCCCTCCTTAACCTTGCTTTAATGGATACTGCTTTTGATAAAGAAATAGGTGAGGGTCTTTGAGCTTGATAATGAGAGGAACAGCATTTGTGCTCGACCCAGCTTTTCCATCAGCTGACACTCTAGGACTTATATTTTATTCAGTTAATGGGAGAGAAAGAGTGAATTTCATATACATGAAAACAGAGGCCTGGACCTTGCTCAGTATATTCCTCCCCAGAAGGGGTGAGGGAGACTCTGGCACAATTAGAACTCTTGAGAAAACAGCACAAAGTCGCAGTTGCAGCTTAAAGGATGACGGAAATAATGGCATTTGGCTCAACCAGAGAGCCGCATTATGGTAGTGGATCAGGAGCAGTGGGTCAGGGGCTTGAGTGAGCACAGGGAACGTTGCCCCAGTGTCCAAAAGGAAATCGACTGATTGCCCCCCACCCCCGCAGTTTTTAGCACCCGGGGTTCCTCAGATGTAATTAGGATGGAAGGTTGTGGTGGTTGCGGGGGGAGGGGGTGGTTCCCAGGCACCTACACTCCTGATTGTCTTGAGAGTCCGACCCCTGGGGCTTATGCTTCTGAGGGCAGTCTCCAGTGTGGTCCTGTGCAGACCAGACATGGAGCTGGAGGGGGCTTAAATGATTGACGACAACCCTGCTTTGTGTCCCCCCTTTCCAGTGTAATAGTAAGTCCATCCCTTGTCACCTGGGTCCCTCTGGGCATTTTTCCTCAGACTGTTTCAGAGCAGATCTGACAGCCATCGCTAGGGTTTCAGTCTCTCCCTAGTCTTTTTCTGCCTCTTCTCCTCCTCCTCATACTCTCTGCCATAGAAGACCATTTGAGCCAGCTGCAGTAGTTTATCTAAGGACTGATTTAATCTAAACACCTGTTTTAATAGCTTATAGCAGATATCTGCAGTCAACTGAGTGAGAAATCTATCTTTTAAGGTCACTCCTCCCTTTGCACTTTCAGAATCAATCTCAGTGAATATGAGAAGGGTTTCCCATAGTCAATCTAGGAATTTACCAGGAGCTTCCTTCTCTCCCTATTCTATGCTTGCCAATTTGGCAGAATTTAGTCTTAGCATATGCCCACTTGAGTCCTTCAGGAATACATCTGACAAAGTGACTCTGATCCCATCTTCCTTTAGCCATGTTATAGTCCCAGTCTGACTCTATTGTGGGGACTGTCTGACTCCCCCATAGGGAAGGCTGCTATCTCTTGTTCCCTCTTTCCTATTGACCCATGTTCAAGCCATTCATCTCCAAAAGCAGTAGCTTTTTTCCAAAACCCGAGTTTTTGAGTCAGGAGTCAGCCTGTGTCCTAAGATACACACTACATCTCTCCAAGTAATGTCAAGCTCAGGGATCGAATTTATCCCAGTTTAAAATACATTTCAAAAGGGTGGTTCTGGAACTGTTATCTCCCATCTGTAAGAAGGAAGAAAGTGGCATCCAGCACTGTGGCTTTTTTCTTCTGGAATCATCCCTCCTTGCTCTAGATTGGGGTGGAGTCAGGCTTTCCACCAAAGCTTTGCTTCCCTGGTTGAACTTAGTCTGTCCCTTACCAACAGAGGCAACTTGCTCATTCTTGTCAGCCCTCCTTGCTCTACCACCGAGATGGGGTGGAGATGCACCAGGGATAGACTTGATGGGCATCCCAAATTGATTTCTAATTCCTTACCATTAGGACCTTGGCTTGATTTCCCCTTTTCCTCTGGTGCCACCTGGGGTGGAGCAGAGTAGTCTTCTGGAATGTTTCCCAAGCTAGGAGCACTAGGGAAAGCATCTGTGTTCTGTGTGCCTGTGCACGTGCTTGAGCACATTCCCGACCTCCGTAGAAGCAGTGAGTCATAAAGGGATGAACAGAAAAACCCAAGATGTCTCTTCCAAGTGTCACCACACCACTATATGTGATAGCAAAAGAGGTGGTGGAGGGTTGGCCAGCAAGAAAAAAGTGATTTTTGTCCTCGAGCTACAAGGGCCAATGCTTCCAGTTCATTTTCATAGATTCCACAAAAGGAATGTCTAGGGAGTTAAGACAGAAGCCACTGGAGAACTTTATCTGGTCCGCTAAGAGCTAGCATGTGGTGTACTGGAGAATAGAATGGCAAACCACTTCAGTATTCCTGTCTTGAGAACCCCATGAACAGTATGAAAAGGCAAAGTGATAGGATACTGAAAGAGGAACTCCCCAGGTCAGTAGGTGCCCAATATGCTACTAGAGATCAGTGGAGAAATAACTCCAGAAAGAATGAAGGGATGGAGCCAAAGCAAAAACAATACCCAGTTGTGGATGTGACTGGTGATAGAAGCAAGGTCCAATGCTATAAGAGCAATATTGCATAGGAACCTGGAATGTCAGGTCCATGAATCAAGGCAAATTGGAAGTGGCCAAACAAGAGATGGCAAGAGTGAATGTCGATGTTCTAGGAATCAGTGAACTAAAATGGACTGCAATGGGTGAATTTAACTCAGATGACCATTATACTACTGCGGGCAGGAATCCCTCAGAAGAAATGGAGTGGCCATCATGGTCAACAAAAGAGTTTGAAATGCAGTACTTGGATGCAATCTCAAAAACGACAGAATGATCTCTGTTCATTTCCAAGGCAAACCATTCAATATCACAGTAATCCAAGTCTATGCCCCAACCAGTAATGCTGAAGAAACTGAAGTTGAACGGTTCTATGAAGACCTACAAGACCTTTTAGAACTAACACCTAAAAAAGATGTCGTTTTCATTATAGGGGACTGGAATGCAAAAGTAGGAAGTCAAGAAACACCTGGAGTAACAGGCAAATTTGGCCTTGGAATACGGAATGAAGCAGGGCAAAGGCTAATAGAGTTTTGCCAAGAAAATGCACTGGTCATAGCAAACACCATCTTCCAACAACACAAGAGAAGACTCTACACATGGACCTCACCAGATGGTCAACACCAAAATCAGATTGATTATATTCTTTGCAGCCAAAGATAGAGAAGCTCTATACAGTCAACAAAAACAAGACCAGGAGCTGACTGTGGCTCAGATCATGAACTCCTTATTGCCAAATTCAGACTGAAATTGAAGAAAGTAGGGAAAACCACTAGACCATTCAGGTATGACCCAAATCAAATCCCTTATGATTATACAGTGGAAGTGAGAAATAGATTTAAGGGCCTAGATCTGATAGATAGAGTGCCTGATGAACTATGGACGGAGGTTTGTGACATTGTACAGGAGACAGAGATCAAGACCATCCCCATGGAAAAGAAATGCAAAAGAGCAAAATGGCTGTCTGGAGAGGCCTTACAAATAGCTGTGAAAAGAAGAGAAGTGAAAAGCAAAGGAGAAAAGGAAAGATATAAGCATCTGAATGCAGAGTTCCAAAGAATAGCAAGAAGAGATAAGAAAGCCTTCCTCGGTCATCAATGCAAAGAAATAGAGGAAAACAACAGAAAGGGAAAGACTAGAGATCTCTTCAAGAAAATTAGAGATACCAAGGGGACATTTCATGCAAAGATGGGCTTGATAAAGGACAGATATTATATGGACCTAACAGAAGCAGAAGATATTAAGAAGAGGTGGCAAGAATACACAGAACTGTACAAAAAAGAGCTTCACGACCCAGATAACGATGGTGTGATCACTGACCTAGAGCCAGACATCCTGGAATGTGAAGTCAAGTGGACCTTAGAAAGCATCACTACAAACAAAGCTAGTGGAGGTGATGGAATTCCAGTTGAGCTATTTCAAATCCTGAAAGATGATGCTGTGAAAGTGCTGCACTCAATATGCCAGCAAATTTGGAAAACTCAGTAGTGGCCACAGGACTGGAAAAGGTCAGTTTTTATTCCAACCCCAAAAAATGGCAATGCCAAAGAATGCTCAAACTACCGCACAATTGCACTCATCTCACACGCTAGTAAAGTAATGCTCAAAACTCTTCAAGCCAGGCTTCAGCAATACGTGAACTTCCAGATGTTCAAGCTGGTTTTAGAAAAGGCAGAGGAACCAGAGATCAAATTGCCAGCATCTGTTGGATCAAAGAAAAAGCAAGAGAGTTCCAGAAAAATATCTATTTCTGCTTTACTGACTATGCCAAAGCCTTTGACTGTGTGGATCACAATAAACTGTGGAAAATTCTTCAAGACATGGGAACACCAGACCACCTGACCTGCCTCTTGAGAACTTTGTATGCAGGTCAGGAAACAACAGTTAGAACTGGACATCGAATAACAGACTGGTTCCAAATAGGAAAAGGAGTACGTCAAGGCTGTATATTGTCAGCCTGCTTATTTAACTTATATGCAGAATACATCATGAGAAATGCTGGGCTGGAAGAAGCACAAGCTGGAGTCAAGATTGCCGGGAGAAATATCAATAACCTCAGATATGCAGATGACACCACCCTTATGGCAGAAAGTGAAGAGGAACTAAAGAGCCTCTTGATGAAGGTGAAAGAGAAGAGTGAAAAAGTTGGCTTAAAGCTCAACATTCAGAAAACAAAGATCATGGCATCTGGTCCCATCACTTCATGGGAAATAGATGGGGAAACAGTGGAAACAGTGTCAGACTTTAACTTTTGGGGCTCCAAAATCACTGCAGATGGTGATTGCAGCCATGAAATTAAAAGATGCTTACTCCTTGGAAGGAAAGTTATGACCAACCTAGATAGCATATTGAAAAGCAGAGACATTACTTTGCCAACAAAGGTTCGTCTAGTCAAGGCTATGGTTTTGCCTGTGGTCATGTATGGATGTGAGAGGTGGACTGTGAAGAAAGCTGAGCGCTGAAGAATTGATGCTTTTGAACTGTGGTGTTGGAGAAGACTCTTGAGAGTCCCTTGGACTGCAAGGAGATCCAACCAGTCCATTCTGAAGGAGATCAGCCTTGGGATTTCTTTGGAAGGAATGATGCTGACGCTGAAACTCCAGTACTTTGGCCACCTCATGTGAAGAGTTGACTCATTGGAAAAGACTCTGATGCTGGGAGGGATTGGGGGCAGGAGGAGAAGGGGACGACAGAAGATGAGATGCCTGGATGGCATCACTGACTCTATGGACGTGAGTCTCAGTGCACTCAGGGAGTTGGTGATGGACAGGGAGGCCTGGCATGCTGCGATTCATGGGGTCGCAAAGAGTCGGACAGGACTGAGCAACTGAACTGAACTGAACTGAATTGAAGAGCTAGCATTACCAAGGAAAGAATCCTACTGTATTCCCAGTCTGGCCGGATTCTGGGGTTCCCATCCTATCTTTTTAGAAACCTCATGTTCATTAGCAGCACTTCCATCCATATAGTCTGGAGGTATAGCCATTGCAAAGGACTCACTTCTGGGGCTCTGGCCCTGTATGGAAGCAGCCAAGAGAGAGACACTCCTGGAGCTAGAGCTCCACCTAGCTTCCATCAGCAGTGCATGAGCAAACAACCAAGATGTAGCTTTTGGATCCTAGCAAGGCTGGGTGCCTCATGACTATCAATCCAAGCTTGGAGTCTAAACAACAGTACATAGTAATAGCATGGATCACAAGTCCCTTGAAAGTCTACGATTCAACAGATTAGGTTAGTAGTTCTAATTCCCCAGGCAGTTAAGAGATGGTCAAAGAGACCAGAGAAAGATGACCGAGAAAGGAAAGTTCAGTCCACGTGCTTTGCCCATTTCTCGCCGCTCCCCTTTGCAGGGATGGTGGGTGCCTCTTGGCATTGGCAGGGTGAGTATAAACCCCTGATAGGCTCCCCTTTCAGGGCTGCCTTTAGTCGTTACAAGGCGCCACAGAACCACAAAGCCGGGCTCAACACTTCCTTGTTCTTGTTTTGTACGTCTCAGACTTTCAATCAATCACACACACAGGCACGCTGTAGAGTTAGTAAAAAAAAAAAAAAAAAAAGGCAGAAAATTTGTATGAGAAAGCAGAGAGACTAAAGCTTTCTGCTTACCTTGTCCTTACTTTGTCTTGAAGACCCCAGATAAGCCCCCAAGATGATAGCTTATGGTGAATTGTGTTGGATTTGTGATCTTAGAAGGAGAGAATTTAGCTTCGGGACCAGAGATGTGGCTTCAAGCACTCAGAGTTTCACGTGGCAAAAGTTTTATTACAGTGAAAAAAGGGATAGCAAAAGCTTCTGACACAGACATCAGATAGAGAGTGCCCCACTCACTAGTCTTATCAAGGCCTTACATACTTTTTCAATCGGTTACTAACAATAGATCAAAAGAATGTCTCAAGGTTGTAAATGTCTTATCAGACCCACTCCCACAACATACATTTTAGGGTTAGTCAGAAGGTTCTTAAGAAGGAGAAACTTGTTTTCAAGGAAGATACTTTGTTGTTATATAATCATTAGCACAGAATTTAAGGGAAAACATATCCTTGAGCAAGATGAGTTGTTTTGTTGTGTAATCATTAGCTCTGGGCTTAAAGAAAATTAGTCTTAGGTGAAATAGATTCTTGCCATAACAACCGAGAGCTTAAGAAAAAAAAGTATATTATGTGACTAAGAGGAAGAAATGTAGAAAAAAAAAAAAAAAAAAAAAGCTTGTTCCTTTCTCCTCTTCCTCCGCCTCCTTCTTGAGGGCCCCCAGACTCCTTATCAACCTACCTAAGAATTAGCTCTCTCAACAAGTATCATTATGCTCTGTTCATTTCATGAATATGAATCTTCTCTCCTCAGCTTATTTTGCCCCAGGGCCTAGGCCACTGTGGTACCTAATAATATTTCAATAAATGTGTGAATGGAAACCTGTAGGTTGATTTGCCAACTACCTGTTTTTTCAACTTCTATATTTTAGCACTTCCTGGCCCTGTTCTTCCGAGACCTCTGGCTGTTCCATTGCCTCCTATAGCAACCTGTTTAGGCTGCAGCCCTGTGTCCAACTCTTTCCTGCCATCTTCCTTACTTCTCAGAGTAGTTTATTACTATAAGGGACTTTTTTTAGTGAGAGACCATTTACAATAGCAACAGGGAAAGAAAACAAATCCATAGGTACAAAGCCAGTAAGAAGTGAGACATATATGAGGGAAATGACAAAACTTTACTGATGAATCAGATTTGAATATTTGAAAAGAGACAAGAATCTTGATGGGAAGATTCAGATTTCATCTATTTAAAATAGATGAAAATTTCATAAAATAATCTACAAGTTTTTCTATTCCTTCTTTTCCCTCTATCATACTTTGATACTTCTATCACAATCTTTCCAAATGCATACTCTCCACCTCAGTTGCTAATTCCTTCTGATTTAATCTTTCAAACAGTTTTTGAATCTTTTCCCTCTTCTACATATCCACCCCTACATTTCCAGTTTGATCCCCAATAATTTGTTACCTGAACTGCACTACGAATCTCCCAACAATCTTGCTGTCTTCCTTTTGACCTCTTAAATTCACCCTCAAGTGCCAACTCTTTAAGAAAACTTTGGAGGCCATTCTTATTCTGTGTTCTCAGACCTCTGACAAGGCTGAACTGCTTATAATACTCTGCCCAGATTGTGCTTTGTTCACCTTGGTGCCTTTGTCCATACTGTCCCCATGGTGTTGTCTCCCATAGCACCTAATACAGTCCAACTATTTGACTCACCTCACTGTAGTGAAATGGATTGTGTGTCTATCTTCCAGCTGGACTTGCAGGCAATGAGCTCATCTTATTCCTCTTTGTACCCTTGAGATTAGCATAATGCCTGACATATAACAGGCCCCCGGTGAATATTTGCTGATGAATGGATGAATGGATGCACAGTTCCCTAGCCCTCTGATTGTGAAGAAAAGAAAAAAGAACATTTTTCAGGGATATTCTACTTATATAACAGGACTATAAACAAATCTGCATCAGGTACATGGAGCTGCTGGGTGGTAGGAAACAAAAACAGGATATTCAGGGTTGATCAGTGAGATGGAAATAAATATGGTTGTTTGAGCTGAAACTGTCATTCCTTGCATCAGTGATAAGACATATATATTCATGGTCCCATTATTCAAAGAGTTGTGAAGTGTTGACAGAAGATGTACTGCCTGGAATTTTTGCTTCAGTGACTCAAATTATTACTGATAAAATTTAAAAAGAAAAGAAAACAAACTAGTGGTCTTCTTAAACATCCTTAGTGAGATGGTAGCTACAAACTTTCTGCTAGAGGGACCAGGTGATGGGGATGGATGACTCTAGATTATCTCATATAATGCCTGCATGACCCACAGCTGCAGTGTCAGTGCCAAATCAACAATGAAGCCAGGAGGGCTGAGCGGCCTGGCAGACCTGCAGAAGGCAGTAGATTCAGGGAAAGCTCCAGCATAGTGTCAAGGTCAAGGCTCCCTTTCAGTCGTTTGTGAGAGAGCACATCTGGGAATGTGGGTATTTTTTGACTTGTTAGGGAAAATTTTTAATCCAAGTTCTGTGTTCCTGAATATTAGCAGGCGTGGTATACCACACCCTTCATGATCAGGCCTCTGCCTTCACCCTTGGCTTCTGCCTCATTTTTAGTTAGGTGTCAATAAATACTCTGTCCAAAGGTGTGCTGAGCTAATGGTGTTCCCTGGATGGATCATGTATGTCTCCATGCTTTGGCACCTGGTATATTCTGTCAGAATTCTGTCCACTTATAAACAATAAAGACTTAAATAAAGAACAGACTAAACTTGAAACTGAAAGATAATGTGTTACACTTTCACATAAAAGTCTGGAGAAGACAGTCTAGGGCTGGTAGATCAGCTGAGGCCCTCAGGGACCTGGCTACATTTAACTTATCACTCACATCCTTACAATGTAGCTTTTGTGTTTATGGTCCAAGATGGCAAGTATCACATCCAGTTTATAGTAGCAGAGGGAACTAGAAACAAGTAAAGGGACAGAGGGCATTTCTTTAATGGAACATTCTTAGAAGCTTCTCACAACACTCCCACTTACATTCTACTTAATAAAATTTGTCAAATGATCACTTCTAGCTGGAAGAGAATGCAGGAAATGTAAGTCTTTAGTCTTGGGTAGCCATGCCCTCCAGCTTATTACTAGGGATTTCAGTTACTATGAGAGATGAGTCAAGAAAATACTGGTGAATGATTAGCATTATTTGTTGTACCAAGAAATTATCTTTAATGTAAAATGGTATAGCCCCTCTGGAAAACAATTTGACTGATTCTTAGAAAACTAAACATGAATTACCATATGATTTAGCAATTGCACACTTAGGCATTTATCCTAGAGATATGAAAAGTTATTTTAACATAACTGGTGAAATCGAATTTGGGTGGATTTGTTATCATTGGGGGTAAATGGATGAAGGGTATATGGGATCTCTCATATTAGTCCTTTTGATAGCACTGTGGTATGAAATACAGTTATATTAAGAAGTTTAATTAAAAATGCTTTCAGAAGCTGAGGAGAAAAATTAAAAAATAACATAATTAGAGGTGGTCCCAAGATGGTAAAGGAATAGGATGTAGAGACCACTTTCTCCCCTCCCAGATTTATCAAAAGATCATTTGAATGTTGAACAACTTTCACAAAACAACTTCTGAATGCTGGTAGAGGACATCAGGCACACAGAATGGCAGCCCAGTCTCTTTGAAAGGATGTAGGACAAAATATAAAAGATGAAAACAAAGACAAAAGATTTAGGGATGGAGACATCCTGGGGAAGGAATCATGAAGGAGGAGAAGTTTCCACACAGTAGGAAACCCTCTCACAGGCATGTCTGTGGGGAACTTTGGAATCTCAGAGGGCAACATAACCAGGAAAAAAAAAAAAAAACAAACACACACAGAATACACACCTAACTACAACTACTACAAGAGAAGTGACACTGATGTTTGCATCCACCAGCAGCGAGTGGGGGCTGGGCAGGGAGGCACAAGCTGCATCATTGGTCCTTAGGGTAAGGACTGGGCCTGAATTCCCTGAGGGCAATCTGAGGGAGCTAATGTGAGATAGCAACCCAAACCGTGGGATTGCCAAAGAAACAAAAAAACAAAAACCCTTTCCCACAAGAGGTTCTAACTCCATACGGTGACCCCTGGCATGCTCACAGAACAAAGGATTGATCAAATAGCAGAGGAGAGCAAGACAGCTGCCATAGAGGACCCTTCCTCCGCAGAGGCAGAGAGGCAGTTGTGCAATAGCCAGAACCACAAGGCAAGGGGCTGCTGCAATCTTGGCCCCAGAGACTGCATCTTCCACCAAACCATGAGCAGGCTCCCCATTGATAACCACATCTTCCTGGGATCCTGGACGGTTGACATCTGTCAGGAGTGTCACAGCCTGAGGTCAGCTCCCCAGAGGAGACACATGGCACGCATGAGACTGCCCTAAAGGCACACCTAGGACACTGAGAGGCTGGGACTAGGGAGGTGCATATGACGCATGGCCCGCCTGGGACAGTGCACTCACCAAGCACCCGGTCACTTTGGCTGCTTGGACCTGGGAAGGGCACAAAACACACAGTCCATCTGGGTCTGTGCCCTTGTGGAGGACCTGAGAACCTGAGTGGCTTAGACCTGGGAAGTGCACGACACACAGCGCCCACCTGGGACAGTGCCCTTGAAAAGCACCCTGAAGCCTTAGCAGTGTGGACCCAGGAAGTGACTCTTGGGCCTCTGGCAAACCCAGCGTGGCCCATCCATGGTGAGCACTCCCCATACATGCCAGTGGAATTTGTTTGCGGTGTCCCTCCATCTCCACAGCACAACTGAACAAGTGAGCCTAAATGAGTAGCCTCCTTTGCTCCCTTGTGTCAGGGAAAGTTAGACACTGAAGAGACTTGCAAACAGAGGAAGCAGAAATAAACAAAGAAGGGGAAAAATACTCTGGAAGTGACAGGTGTAGCAGATTAAATCCCTGCAGTTAATGATGAGACTGTACATTTGAGGGGCAACCATAGACCTTGAGAACAAGTACAAGTTGGAACGAGGGACTATTTGACACTGAACTGACCCCATACTGCTCACAACAACTCTAGAGAAATTCCCAGATAAATTTTTACTATTATCATTTTTTAATTTTTAAAAAATTTTAGTTATTATTCCTTTAACTTTCATTTATATAGCCTATTATTACCATCTAAAAAACTTCTATTTAAAAAAAAAAACAAATTCCATGTATATTTTTTTAAATTTTTGTGATAGATTTTGTTTTGTATTTTTTATATTGTATTTTTGAGAGTTTAACCACTATTCTAGGTTTTTAATCATTGCTTTTTGATATTTGTTATCAATTTTGTACCTTTAGGGATCTAATTTTCAATATCCATTTTCACTTAGGGATTTGATTACTGGCTTGATTGCTCTCTCCCTTTTCTCCTCTAGGTCACCTCTATCTCCTTCCTCCATCTTCTCTTCCCTATATAACTGAAAATTTCTCTGAGTGTTCCTGGCTGTGGAGAATTGTTTCACCATTAATGTAGGGGCTTTATCTTCTGTGCTGTATGGACAGAGAAGTCTTGGAGCTACTACTGTAAGAGAAGTCCTGAAAGCCAGAGGCAGGAGGCTTAACTCCAGAACTTTAGACCATGAGAAAACTCCTGACTCCAGGAAACATTAATAGACAAGAGCTCACCCAAAAGTCTCCATACCTATGCTGAAACCAAGCTCCACCCAAGAGCCAGCAAGTTCCAGTGTAAGACACACCATGCTAATTCTCCAGCAAAATAGGAACACAGCCAAGAACATTAAAAGATAGGCTGCCCAAAGCTATGCCAAACCCACAGACACCTCAAAACTCACTACTGGACACTTGCATTGCACTCCAGAGATAAGAGATCCAGCTCCACTCACCAGAATACAGATGCAAGCTCCTCCAAGAGAAAACCTTGAGAAACCACTGGTCCAACCTCACCCACAGGGAGTGGACCCCAATTAAGAGGAGCCATGTACTTCCAGCCTGCAGAAAGGGCACCCCAAACACAGCAAGCTAAACAAAATGAAAAGACAGAGAAATGTCCAGCAGGTGAAGGAACATGATAAAAATCCACCCAACCAAACAAAAGAGGAGGAGATAAGGATTCTACCTGAAAAATAATTCAGAATAATAATAGTAAAGATGATCCCAAATCTAGAAAACAAAATGTAGTTACAAATTAATAGACTAGAGACAAAGATTGAGACAATGCAAGAAATATTTAGAAAGGACCTAGAAGAAATAAAGATGAGTCAATAAAAAATGAATAATAATGGTGAAAAATTAAAAGCATTTCCTCTAAAACCACGAACAAGACAAGAGTGCCCACTCTCACCTCTACTATTCAATATAGTTTTGGAAGTCCTAGCCACAGCAATCAGAGAAGAAAAAGATATAAAAGGAATCCAGATTGGAAAAGAAGAAAACTCTCATTGTTTGCAGATGACATGATCCTCTACATTGAAAACCATAAAGATCCCACTAGAAACTTACTAGAGCTTATCAATGAATATAGTAAAGTTTCAGGATATTAATTTTATATTCTGTGTATTAATTTTATACACAGAAATCCTTTGCATTCCTATACACTAACAATGAAAAAACAGAAAGAAATTAAGGAAACAATCCCATTCACCATTGTGACGAAAAGAATAAAATACTTAGGAATAAATTTACCTAAAGAAACAAAAGACCTATATATAGAAAACTATAAAAAACTGATGAAAGATATCAAAGATGACACAAATAGATGGAGAAATATACCGTGTTTGTGTATTGGAAGAATCAATATAGTGAAAATGAATATACTACCCAAAGCAACCTATAGATTCAACACAACCCCTTTCAAGTTACCAATGGTATTTTTCACAGAACTAGAACAAATAATTTTACAATTTGTATGGAAACATAAAAAGCCTCAAATAGCCAAAGCAATCTTGAGAAAGAAGAATGGAACTGGAGGAATCAACCTACCTGACTTCAGTCTATACTACAGACCTACAGTCATCAAGACAGTATGGTACTGGCACAAAGACAGAAATATAGATCAATGGAACAAAATAGAAAGCCCAGAGATAAATCCACGCACCTATGAACACTTTATTTTTGACACAGTAGGCAAAAACATACAATGGAGAAAAGACAGTCTCTTTAACAAGTGGTGCTGGGGAAACTGGTCAACCATGTGTAAAAGACTGAAACCACAACACTTTCTAACACCATACACAAAAATAAACTCAAAATGGATTAAACATCTAAATGTAAGACCAGAAACTATAATCACAGCAAGATCCTCTGTGACCCACCTCCCAGAGTAATGGAAATAAAAACAAAAATAAACAAATGGTACCTAATTAAATTTAAAATCTTTTGCATAATGAAGGAAATTATAATTAAGGTGAAAAGGCAGCCTTCAGAATGGAAGAGAATAATAGCAAATGAAACAACTGACAAAGAATTAATCTCCAAAATATACAAGTAGCTCATACAGCTCAATACCAAAAAAAAGTACAACCCAATCAAAAAGTGGGCCAAATAACTAAACAGACATTTCTCCAAAGAAGACATATAGATGGCTAATAAGCACATGAAAAGATGCTCAACATCACTCATTATCAGAGAAATGCAAATCAAAATCACAATGAGGTACCATCTCATGCTGGTCAGAATGGCTGCCATCAAAAAGTCTACAGACAGTAAATGCTGGAGAGGGTGTGGAAAAAAGGGAACCCTCTTACACTGTTGATGGAAATTCAAACTGGTACAGCCACTATGGAGAACAGTGTGGAGATTTCTTAAAAAACTGGAAATAGAACTGCCATAAAACCCAGCAATCCCACTGCTGGGCATACACACTAAGGAAACCAGAATTGAAAGAGACACATGTACCCCAGTGTTCATTGCAGCACTCTTTACAGTAGCTAGGACATGGAAGCAACCTAGGTGTCCATTGGCAGATGCATGGATAAGGAAGTTGTGGTACATATACACAATAGAAGATTACTCAGTTATAAAAAGGAATGCATTGGAGTTAGTTCTAATGAGGTGGATGAAACTGGAACCTATTTTACAGACGAAGTGAGTCAGAAAGAGAAACACCAATACAGTATATTAATGCATTTATATGGAATTTAGAAAGATGGTAATGACGACCCTATATGCAAGACAGCAAAAGAGAGACAGATGTAAAGAACAGACTTCTGCACTGTGTGGGAGAAGGCAACAGTGGGATGATTTGAGAGAATAGCACTGAAACATGTATATTACCATATGTGAAATAGATGATGAGTGCAAGTTCGAAGCATGAAGCAGGGCACTCAAAGCCGGTGCTCTGAGACAACCCAGAGGGTTGGGATGTGGAGGAAGGTGGGAAGGGGTTCAGGATAGTGGGGACACATGTGCACCCATGGCTGATTCACGTCAATGTGTGGCAAAAGCCACCACAATATTATAAAGTAATTATACTCCAATTAAAATAAATTTTTTAAAAGTAAGGAAAACTTTGCTAAAAAGCTAAAGTTAATTGGAAATTTTGTAAGTAATCAATTAAGCTAAAAGAAGGCTAGACAGGAAAAAAGATCAAAGAACATGCCATTATATATTTGTTCAAATCCATATAATGTACAACATCAAAAGTGAGCCCTACTGTAAATTATGGATTTGGGGTGATTACGATGTGCCAGTGTAGAGTCAGCAGTTAGAACCACTGTACTATTCTGGTGGGAGATATTGTTAATGACAGCATGCGTGAGAACAGGGAACAGATGAGAAAACTCTGAAACTTCTGCTCAATTTTCCTGTGAACCTAAAAGTGCTCAAAAAATATAGTCTATTGAAAATAAAGTTTAAAAACAGATGAGATAAATAACAAATCATAAAATCATAGAACTAAATCCAATCATATCAATAATCAAATTAAGTATTTGTGGAAGTAAGAGTTCAATAAAAGACAAGCATTGTCAGATGGAGAGAATAAACTATGATATGTTCACACCATAGAAAACATTCAGCAATGAAAATAAAACAACTCTAGTATATACAATAATATAGATAAATTTCAAATTTTGAGGGAGAAAGTTGGACCCATCAGGTTATATACAGTATAACTGCATTTAGATGAAGTTTAAAAGAAGGAAAAACCCAACAGGGATGGCAATACATACATATAAAACACACATTCAGGTGGTAAAACTATATAGTAAACTAAAACAGATTCTACCATCCAAATGATGAGTTATGACTTCAAAGGAGTGGGCATGAAGGGAGCGCTTCTGAGATGCTGATAATATTTTCTTCCTTGACCTGAGTGGTGTAAATAATTTATATTTCATTTTTGCTACATTTCTTATATCTCTATTAAACTTCACAACTTAAATGATTAAAAACAAAACAAAAATAAAACAAATGATTAAACACATTAATCCATTAAAAATCCACAGCAAGTTAATAGCATTTTAAGATGGATCTTCACATTTGTGTGGCACATTCATGCATGTTAATTCATTTCATATTTAAAGAGAGGTAGGAACACAAGTTGGAGAAGGCAATGGCATCCCACTCCAGTACTCTTGCCTGGAAAATCCCATGGACGGAGGAGCCTGGTAGGCTGTAGTCCATAGGGTCGCAAAGAGTCAGACACGACTGAGTGACTTCACTTTCACTTTTCACTTACATGCATTGGAGAAGGAAATGGCAGCCCACTCCAGTGTTCTTGCCTGGAGAATCCCAGGGATGGGGGAGCCTGGTTGGCTGCCGTCTATGGGGTCGCACAGAGTCGGACACAACTGAAGCAACTTAGCAGCAGCAGGAACACAAGTACAAGTTAGGCCCTAAAAGCCAGGAAATTAGTTATGTGTAAATGTAACTCCAAGTCTAGTTATTTCATAAGACTATTTTAATAGCTTTCTTTGAACTGGCTAGTATTCTAAATTACATTTACTATCTTTATTCTAAATCATGAAAAAAGATTCAGATTGTTGTTAATCTGTGTGAGAGTCTTTGGTTTATTTAAGAATGGCTGTATTCTGTTTTGGTATGCTCTTAAATAAGGTCAGAACATTTGCACAGCAGAGTTGCATTATTTTGATTGTCATTCTCTTGGTGTTTACAAGCTCCTGGGTTCATTCTAGGTTCAGACTTCAAATAATTTCTCTGATAGTTGTGCATATTCAGTCGCTAAGTTGTGTCCAACTCAGCCCACCAGGCTTCTTTGTGCATGGGATTTCCCAGGCAAGAATACTGGAGTGGGTTGCCATTTACTTCTCCAGGGGATCTTCTCAACCCATGGATCAAATTTGCATCTCCTGCATTTGCAGGCAGATTCTTTACCACTGAGCTACCTGCCAAGTTGCAATTAGGTGGTTTCTCTTCAGTGAGGTGAAGAGTTTGGCTAGTAAGTGAAGACTGTTTTCTCCAGCATGTAGGAAGCTAGCCACCCTGCCTGACACCTTGAAAGAAGGAAACTCTTTGAGAATGGCCATCTGTCGGTGTGTGCATCTGGGGCAGCAGCAGCTTTGGCTACTGTGGGAAACTCCTCAAGAAGCATTTGGGGTGGGAGGGCTGGCAATTCGCCTGGGACCTGCATCCGCATTGATGTCTTAATTTTGGGGAGTTGCTATAACAATACTATGGAATGAGTGGCTTAAACAGGAAACTTTTGTTTTTCACAGCTCTGAAAGCTGAAAAGTCAAGATCAAGGTGCAACATTAGTGTCTGGTGAGGACTGTCTTCTAAGTAGATGGCCATCTTTTCACTGTACCCTCAAAAAGCAGAGAAAGGGAGAGGGTATGGAGAGAGAGAGAGAGAAAGGAAGCTCTCTCCTGTCTTTTTTTTATAAGGGCTCTAGTCCTATTTATGAGTTTTACCACCAAAGGTGATAAAAGATCCCACTTCCTAATACCATCACCTTGAGGGTTAGGATTTCAGCATAGGAATTTGAGAGGACACAAATATCCAGTCCATAACAACTTTCCACTTTCTCTATACTAACTCCTGTTTGTGCCTCTGGGTAATAACAAAACATGCAGTCCTTTGTTAGAGGTGGGTACAGTGTCAAGTTATATTGACAAAGTAAATTGAAGGAAAGCAAAGGACGTGTTTGATTTACTTCTAAAACTATTAACAGTTGAGACTAAACCATGTAAGGTTTCAGTGAAGAATGACCAGATCAATATTTTTCAGAGCAAGAAGCAAGGCAGTAGATTTAGACTATGAGTTCTATGAGATCAATAGCACCATATTCTTTTCCATTTGATCCCCAGAGTTGGCAAATCCCTGATACAAAAATAAGTTCTCAATAAATGCTTGCTGAATAAAATTAATGGGGACACTGGCTACAAGGACAAATTTTATAGCTTAATTTTCTGTTAGAGTAAGCTCACAGCCAAAAACCAAACAGATAAAAGCCAACCATAATTAGACATAATTAGTACCGTAATTACTACCAATGTGTTTAATTGGTACTTTGGAGCTTCCCAAGCACTTTAATGAATGATAGTTTGTTTATTTGATTTTTATTCTTACAGTAATCTTCTGAAAGGGAGCTGCCATTATTATTTTTCTGTTACAGATGGTAAGCCAAGTTTGAGAGGGTAAGTCATTAGCCTGAGGAGGCTAGCAGCACATAAACTGGAATATGCGTCTTCTGCCTGCAGATTTTTCCTAGTGTACCCTGCAGAAATAGTAAAAACTTAACCAAAAGTGGATTACAAAACTCCTGGTATCATACCACTTCAGGCTGTTGATGTTCCTATTTCTCAGTAATTGCTACACGATTTGCACAGAAGAGCTAATACATCTAGAATATAACTGTATGGGTGTGATATGAGATTTGGCAAAAAAATAACTCAAAATCTCTCTCTGGGCTTCTGGAACAAACCAGCTGTTCTTCTTTCTCCCAGCAGAAGGACCTACATGCAAGCTCAGCCTCCCTGAGGACTGGAGATTTCCTTCCTTACGGTAACATCCCATAGACCCCAAAGTCTGCAGGGATAGAGCAGCTGGCAGCCAGATCCAGACTGCCTGGCCACAATATGCACCTATCAGTTCATTTCCTCTGCCGAGGTGTGTTTCGGTTTGCCCCCAAAGAGAAGAGGAAGAGGAGTGCAGGAGCTCTTCACCTGGACCCAGACTGACAGTGTGTCTGGCACAGCACACAGGCCCTGGTAGCCTTGGGACAATGGGAATCATTTATACCTTTTTTTCTCTTACTAATACTTGCTTTGAAATTTCCCTAGGAAAGCCTATTCCAAACTCATGTCTTGGGATGCTGTGGAATTCACTCAAGCTCTTGTATGGTGGGCAGTGATCTACCATGAAAGGGTTCCCCTCATCCCCAACCTTGTCTTGATTCACCTTGCATGACAGAGGGGGTTTAACTGTTGTTTTACAAATTTAATCTCAGCTTTCCCTTCTCTTTGCCACACTTTTCTAGTGGCCATCAACTTTCCTCTATAGTCTCTTTTGCAAGACAGGCCACAATGCTAGGTACATAATAGATAAAATAATAGAAAGGGACTAAGTCAACATTTTATTTTTTGCAACCCTACCCCCTGTGAAGTATCCCAGGGTTGTTAACAGATGACATCACACATGTTCAGGTGCCTATGAGTAGTAGCATTCTGGCGGCTATGTCAGGTCATGGGACATAAGAATCTTTGAAGTAAAAGGATTGTTTTATTTACAAAGAATTCACATCTTTGAAGTTCTATAAAGCTCTTTTTTCTACAGATATGCCTTATAGCTACTAACCTGAATATATTGCAGTCAGGCCCTGCAAGGGCACTTTGCTGAGGTTTTCCACTGCAGGGCCAGAAGGAGGTATGCAGGCTTCTCTTGCTCTTGGAGGAGGCAAGGATCTGGAGATAGAGCTCATAATCCTGTTGGAATTGTTCTTTCTGTATCAAGGAAGAAATTCTGGCCAAAAATATGGCAAGTTCTGAGGGATAGTATGGTTAAGTATGAATTCATCCCACGGACATCTGAGCAAGAGATGTTATTTATGTATAGTGTATTATAACTTGGGAGGGGTATATAATCTACGTGTTTATAATCTACCCTTGACAGTAGAAAATAATTCCAACTAGGTAGCCAGCATAATGATTAAGTCGGCGCTTAAGGCTCTGGGTTCAAGATCTTGTTATGCTGTATCTATCATCTATGTATCTATGATCTATCTATTGTCTTTTGACAATAGGTAGATCACATCACCACTGTGTGATGCTACTTATTTTTTTATTCATTTATTACCTTTTGACTATCTTCACACATTTGGCCCAGCCCATACATCATGCCTCTGGCAACTACCTATCTGTTCTTTGTATCTAAAAGTTGCTTTAAAAAATAGATTTCACATATAAGTGAGATCATATGGTATTTGTTTTTCTTTGTCTGACTTAAGATCCATCTATGTTGTTACGAATGAAAGGATTTCCCTCTTCACCATGGCTGAATAATATTCCATTGTGTATATAAATATATCATGTTTTCTTTACCTATCCATCCATCGAAGGACAGTTAGGTTAATCTCATGATGTGGCTATTATAAATAACGCTGCAATGAACCTGGAGGTGCATGTATCTTTTTGAATTAAGTGTTTTCATTTCCTTTGGATATATATCCAAAAGTGGAATTTCTGGATCCTAGGGTAGTTCTATTTTTAGGACCCTCTGTACCGTTTCTGAGTTGACTCATTGGAAAAGACTCTGATGCTGGGAGGGATTGGGGGCAGGAGGAAAAGGGGACAACAGAGGATGAGATGGCTGGATGGCATCACTGACTCGATGGATGTGAGTTTGAGTGAACTCCGGGAGCTGGTGATGGACAGGGAGGCCTGGTGTGCTGCAATTCATGGGTTCGCAAAGAGTCAGACACGACTGAGCGACTGAACTGAACTATACTGTTTCCCACAGTGGTTATACCAATTTACATTCCCATCAGTAGCACACAAGGGATTCCTTTTTCTTCATATCCTTACCAACACTTGCTATTTCTTTCCTTTTTGATAATAACCATTCCAACAGGTGTGAGGTAATACTTCCTTGTGACTTTCTTTCTCTTGAGACTTCTGGCAATATTTTTAAATTCTCTAATCTTGTTTGTCTAGAAAAACAAGCATGCAAATAATCTCAATTTGCATGTTGTTGAGGAGATGAAATAATGTAAGGGAAGGACTAGCAGTCCTGGCATCTGGCAGCAACCCTCACTAAATGTTAATTCTTGAAACAGAATCCATACCAGAATCTCTTTCATCTTCTAGGACTTGATATTATACTTTGTCCTGCTTTTTTGCCATTTTGTTTCTGGATTAGAGCAGTCACTTTTGTCAGGCTCCCTGAAAAGTCAGAGGCATTGCGTTGATGAAGCGTGTGTCACTATGGATCAGTTTCCTGGATGTGGCTCTGGGCTTGGCTGGCACTTTTCCTTTCTGCCTCTTTTTTCTTCCCTCCACCTCCCATTCCCTAGCTCTACATTCCACCAATCCTGGAGGAGGTTCCCTCCTCATTCCTGTTCAGTATGATCTGGCCCTCTGTGTTTATGGATCAGGATAGTTTGTCACCATGAAGTTTGGTTGCTGGACTTTGTATCCCCATTGCTGACCTGCTATAAGCCCACCTTTCAGTTCAGACCAAGCCCTTATCTCTGATGTGTCTTAAAATTTGGGGGTAGTATATTAGATATCAAAATATCTATGTCCCTATGACGTATTTTTCCTGCCAGAGGTTAGAAAGTGAAATTAGTTTGCATTTGTCTGCTTGGATGAGTAGGATGATTCCTACTTATGTCTGTCTCTTTGTCTCTCACCTAATATCTCAGTTTCCTCAAATTGTCCCAGTTCACCCTACTGTCCTAAAGAAATTAACAACATCCTCTTTTTCTCTCAGAAGTACCTGGTTTGGAAGATGTATCTTTCAGACCTTTTTTTCAGGTCTAGTATATATTTAAGCTTCAATTCAAAGAGTAACGATGGTGGGTCACCAAGCAAAAAATATTTTTTTTCACTACAATAACAAGAAGTGTGAGAAGGAAAATCAGATTGAAGTCACAATTTTCAGAAATGGTGCTTCAAAAAGTTTTCTTTCTTGGGCAAACTGTTTTTTATCATAGCAAGTAGTGTTTTGAAAAACCTGGTAAGGGCATGCTACCTAATTTACATTTTAAGTGGTTGACCCTTGTTCAATGAAGTAACTATAAGCAAGCTAAAAATGTTCAAGGGAAAAACACATAGCGACATCCCACTTTAAAATATGCCTTTGAAAGTTTCTCCCCTTTTTTTTTCACACCTCACTTCATATGACAGGATAGAATACATCTTTCACAAAGAGGTGTGAACAAGAAATCTAATAATAATCAGAACTAGAAGGAGTTGGCAGAGTCTGTTCATCCTAAAATTGTGTAGTCGTGTTAAGAAACAACAGAGAGAAATTCAAGGAGCTGGGAGGGAAAGCTCCTAGCTTTGTTACCATCAACCATCTCTGCCTGATTTGATAGACAGAGTGCCTGATGAACTATGAATGGAGGTTTGTGACACTGTATAGGAGGCAGTGATCAAGACCATCCCCAAGAAAAAGAAATGTAAAAAGGCAAACCTATTGTTTGTGGAGGCCTTACAAATAGCTGAGAAAAGAAGAGAAGCTAAAGGCAAAGGAGAAAAGGAAAGATATATACATCTGAATGCAGAGTTCCAAAGAACAGCAAGGAGAGATAAGAAAGCCTTCCTCAGTGATCAGTGCAAAGAAATAGAGGAAAACAATAGAATGGGAAAGACTAGAGATCTCTTCAAGAAAATTAGAGGTACAAAGAGAACATTTCATGCAAAGATGGGCACAATAAAGGACAGAAATGGTATGGACCTAACAGAAACAAGATATTAAGCAGAGGTGGCAAGAATACACAGAAGAACTATACAAAAAAGATCTTAATGACCCAGATAACCACGATGGTGTAATCACTCACCTAGAGCCAGACAACCTGGAGTGTGAAATCAAGTGGGCCTTAAGAGGCATCACTACGAACGAAGCTAGTGGAAGTGATAGAATACCAGTTGAGCTCTTTCAAATCCTAAAAGATGATGCTGTAAAAGTGCTGCACTCAATATGCCAGCAAATTTGGAAAACTCAGCAGTGGCCACAGGACTGGAAAAGATCAGTTTTCATTCCAATCCCAAAGAAAGGCAATGCCAAAGAGTGTTCAAACTACTACACAATTGCTCTCATCTCACATGCTAGCAAAGAAATGCTCAAAATTCTCCAAGCTAAGCTTCAACAGTATGTGAACCGTGAATTTCCAGATGTTCAAGCTGGACTTAGAAAAGGCAGAGGAACCAGAGATCAAATTGCCAACATCTGTTGGATCACTGAAAAAGCAAGAGAGTTCCAGAAAAACATTTATTTCTGCTTTATTGACTACACCAAAGCCTTTGACTGTGTAGATCACAACAAACTGTGGAAAAGTATTCAAGAGATGAGAATACCAGACCACCTTATCTTCCTTCTGAGAAATCTGTATTCAGGTCAAGAAGCAACAGTTAGAACTGGACATGGAACAACAGACTGGTTCCAAATAGGGAAAAGAGTACGTTGAGGCTGTATATTGTCACCCTGCTTATTTAACTTATATGCAGAGTACGTCACGTGAAATGCCAGGTTGGATGAAGCACAAGCTGGAATAAAAATTGCTGGAAGAAGTGTCAATAACCTCAGATATGCAGATGATACCAACCCTATGGCAGAAAGCAAAGAGGAACTAAAGAACCTCTTGATGAAAGTGAAAGAGGGGAGTGAAAAAGTTGGCTTAAAACTCAACATTCAGAAAACTAAGATCATGGGATCTGGTTCCATCACTTCATGGCCAATAGATGGGGAAACAATGGAAACAGTGACAGACTTAATTTTCTTGGGCTCCAAAATCACTGCAGATGGTGACTGCAGCCATGAAATTAAAAGATGCGTGCTCCTTGGAAGAAAAGTTATGACCAACCTAGACAGTATATTCAAAAGCAAAGACAAAGGTCTGTCTAGTCAAAGCTATGGTTTTTCCAGTAGTCATATATGGATTTGAGAGTTGAACTATAAAGAAAACTGAGCACCAAAGAATTGATGCTTCTGAACTGTGGTGTTGGAGAAGACTCTTGAGAGTCCTTTGGACTGCAAGGAGATCAAAGCAGTCAATCCTAAAGGAAATCAGTCCTGAATATTCATTGGAAGGACTGATGCTGAAGCTGAAACTCCAATATTTTGGCTACCTGATACAAGAACTAACTCATTGGAAAAGGCCCCTGATGCAGGGAATGATTGAAGGCAGGAGGAGACGGGCATGACAGAGGATGAGCTGGTTGGATGGCATCACTGATTTGATGGACAGAAGTTTCAGCAAGCTCTGGGAGTTGGTGATAGACAGGGAAGCCTGCTGCTACTGCTAAGTCACTTCAGTCATGTCCAACTCTGTGCCACAGATGGCAGCCCACCAGGCTCCCCCGTCCCTGGGATTCTCCAGGCAAGAACACTGGAGTGGGTTGCCATTTCCTTCTCCAATGCATGAAAGTGAAAGTGAAGTCGCTCAGTTGTATCTGACTCTTAGCGACCCCATGGACTGCCGCCTACCAGGCTCCTCCATCCATGGGATTTTCCAGGCAAGAATATTAGAGTAGGCTGCCATTTCCTTCTCCAACAGGGAAGCCTGGCATGCTGCAAGCTTGCAAAGAGTTACACACGATTGATCGACTGAACTGAACTGATCTCTGCCTTACAGAAGAGACATGAGCTGGTTAAATATGATACGTTATCGAACCATGTTAGTGACACATGACTATACTGGATAGGAAGAGACAATGCATATATGTGGCTTACAAAAGCGTGAAATAGAATAACACCTTCATATATAACAGTGTCAGCTGTGGTGGAAACTCAGGGCTCCCAAAACAGGTCATTTACCAGGTTTACAAATTCTCACTTATTCTGAAGAGGAATATATATTCCTGTCACTATTCATGGTATATATCATGCATTAAATCAACTCCTTCCTTTCCCCATTCTAAGAAAAGGCACAAAGGTATGTAAGATGCAGTGCAAAATCCTGCCACCTGGCACGCAGCTGAAAGGGAAAGGACAGCAAAATCCTAGAGGAGCTGGAATGGACTGGAAACAACAGGCACCTTAAAATCTTCTATATCAGCTAACAGTAGAGAAATTAGGCTTTAAAGGAAGTTGCAAAGAAAAAGCTGGATCTTATTCATTCATTAAAGCAACATCAGGCCTCAAGGTTAGTTAAATAAAAGCAATCTCTCAGACATAACACACTGTAATTCATACCTGGTTACTCATGATTTATATTTAGCTCCAGGTTGTCAGTTTTTGACATTCTACCCACCCGCATATTTGCATATTCAGAAGGTGTACAAACACAAAAATATTAAAATGAAATCCACTATACATTATAGTAGAATGACAGGTAATTTATTCATAACTGAGTTAGGCCGTACTCAAAATTCACTTAAATAAGCAAATGATTACACAAATGTCTAATAATACTAAAATTGATAGTCAGAAGGTATAAAATACCATGGGGATGAAATGCCATGGTAAATACTATTCAACAGACTATAATCATAACTCTGAACTAAATCATGGTTTTTAAAATGACTTTAAGCAGTTTCGAAATGATTTGATTTTGTTCCCCTGCCAAGCAATTTACTTCTTCCATTGATAAAAGACAGGGCCATTAGTTTCATAAGTCAGGTTCTTCTCTTGCAACACATTTTCTTGCAAAAAAATTTTTTAATATTACTTTTTGACATAGACAACAAACCAGCCAGCACTCAGTGCCCCAAGCAAAGATGCTTGGATCACAACAGGGCCTGGGTTTAACTCTGAGTTCAGCAAGAGGCAGGCAGTGAAAAAGCTTTTGCAGCATTTGCAGTATGCATACTTCTTTTCTGAGGCTGAAGCATCATAAATATATTTAGGCATCCAAGCCAGAAAAATTATGAGAATAAAATAATATGATGTCCCGATGACAATGCCACAATTACAACTGGGGGTAAATTATAATATAATTCTGTAGTACTTCAGACAAAAACAACACCTACCTAAATTTGCTTCTTGTAAGCCTTGTTACATTTTCATGAAGTGCAGGGGTGTTTGTAATAATGATTTATCTTATCATGTGTCTGTTTGTATCATTTTAAAGTCTTATACTTTATTGGAATGAGGTCCAAGCATGAACCTGGTCTGAAGAGCTAGCAGCTGTAGTCACAAAACATATCAATAAATTAAAAGGCTTTCACAGAACAAAATTCAGCTAAATCTTTTACATATAAAATACAGCTAGAGAAATACAATTCTTCAATGCTAAATTATGAGTGAGAGGAAGACAATTTAAAAAAATAGAAAACTCTCTCCATACTGGGTGTCAAGGCAAGATGTAACACTGCATGATGCCACAATATGAGCAGTCACTGGAGGACAGATACTCCAGACATGGTGGTATCTGGGGATCTGGTAATTATGACCAAGATATGAAAACACTGTAACAAAAGGCATGCATACAATCACTGAGTGCATTCAGTGCATGAGCCAGGACCTAAGCAGAGATCTAACACAATAATGAGGCAGTGTTCCGGGCTATCCATTGAAACAAGTGTGGGTGACTACATGTTGATTAAACCTTCTGAGGCAGCAAAGTGCGGGCACAATGCCATGTCTGGATTCTGCAGCTGTTTTATGATCCTCTTGCGGAATTTCTCTCGCACACGATTAAATTCCATTATGTCCATAGGGTCCTCTTCAATCCAAAACTTATGAAACTCGTGCATCAGATAACCTGTTAGAGATAGGATAAGTGACAAGAATGCAAGAGGAAAAAAAAAAATCCTTAATCTTATTCAAAATCACCCTGAATGCTGAAAGAGATGTCAAACCAAGTATCAGCAACTATAGAGTGCAAATGCAATAAACACTAGTGTTAAAAATTATTCTTTAAAACTAGTGCAAGTAGAAGCTACCAATCTACAAGATTTTTGCACCTGGTCCCAGAATTATTCTCACTCTTCTAGAGCTGCTGCTAAGTCGCTTCAGTCGTGTTGGACTCTGTGTGACCCCATAAGACGGCAGCCCACCAGGTTCCTCTGTCCCTGGGATTCCCAGGCAAGAATACTGGAAAAAATCAATTCTGCCATTTCTAGAATATGAATAACATCTGGAACATATTCTGAAAGGTAGACAGTAACTACTTCATTCTTCCCCTCCTAGTTAAATTAACATAATGGTCTGATTTTTCAAAAGTACTCCACTCAGCCTTTTTTCTCTTGAAATTTGATTTGAATCAAGTTTTAAATTACCCTGACAAGTCAAGCAATTGCATTTTGACTATTATGAGACAATGAAAACTATAAATCAACTCTGAACAATACAGACTGGTCATTAAACTACACGAAATTGTTAATAAGACACTTTTGCTTTGAACCATAATTTCATATTAAAATCTTTTTGTCTCAAAAATGTTGTCTAGATCGGGGACATTTTGGAATAAATGCTAAGTATTTTATATGAGAACCTACTTACTGTATTCTGCTTCCCAACTGTGACCTCTACCACATTTAACACTGAAAGGTGAATCAGTTCAGTTCAGTTACTCAGTAGTGTCCAACTCACTGCAACCCCATGGACTGCAGCACACCAGACTTCCCTGTCCATCACCAACTCCTGGAGCTTGCTCAAACTCATGTCCATTGAGTCAGTGATGCCATCCAACCAGCTCATCCTCTGTCATCCCCTTTTCCTCCTGCCTTCAATCTTTCCCAGCATCAGGGTCTTTTCCAATGAGTCAGTTCTTCACATCAGGTGGCCAAAGTATTGGAGTTTTAGCTTCGGCACCAGTCCTTCCATTGAATATTCAGGACTGATTTCCTTTAGAACTGACTGGTTTGATCTCCTTGCAGTCCAAGGGACTCTCAAGAGTCTTCTCCAACACCACAGTTCAGAAGCATCAATTCTTCGGCGCTCAGCTTTCTTTATGGTCCAACTCTCACATCTATACATGACTAGTGGAAAAACCAGAGCTTTGACTAGACAGACCTTTGTCGGCAAAGTAATGTCTCTGCTTTTTAATATGCAGTCCAGGTTGGTCATAGCTTTTCTTCCAAGGAGCAAGTGTCTTTTAATTTCATGGCTGTAGTCACCATCTGCAGTGATTTTGGAGCCCAAAAAATAAAGTCTGTCACTGCTTCCATTGTTTCCCCATCTATTGGCCATGAAGTGATGGGACTGGATGCCATGATCTTAGTTTTCTGAATGTTGAGCTTTAAGCCAACTTTTTCACTCTCCTCTTTCACTTTCATCAAGAGGCTCTTTAGTTCTTCTTCACTTTCTGCCTTAAGGGTGGTGTCCTCTGCATATCTGAGGTTATTGATATTTCTCCTGGCTATCTTGATTCCAGCTTGTGCTTCATCCAGTCCAGCATTTTGGCTGATGTACTCTGCATATAAATTAAATAAGCAGGGTGACAATATACAGCCTTGACATACTCCTTTCCCTATGTGGAACCAGTCTGTTGTTCCATATCCAGTTCTAACTGTTGCTTCTTGATCTGCATACAGATTTTCAGGAGGCAGGTCAGGTGGTCTGGTAGTCCCATCTCTTGAAGAATTTTCCAGTTTGTTGTGATCCACACAGTCAAAGGCTTTGGCATAGTCAATAAAGCAGAAGTAGATGATTTTCTGGAACTCTCTTGCTTTTTTGATGTTCCAACAGATGTTGGCAATTTGATTTCTGGTTCCTCTGCCTTTTCTAAGTCCAGCTTGAACATCTGGAAGTTCATGGTTCACATATTATTGAAGCCTAGTTTGGAGAACTTTGAGCATTACTTTGCTAGCCTGTGAGATGAGTGCAATTGTGCAGTAGTTTGAACACTCTTTGGCATTGCCTTTCTTTGGGATTGGAATGAAAACTGACCTTTTCCAGTCCTGTGGCCACTGCTGAGTTTTCCAAATTTGCTGGCATATTAAGTTCAGCACTTTCACAGCATCATCTTTCAGGATTTAAAATAGCTCCACTGAATACCATTGCCTCTACTAGCTTTGCTTTATTTACCACTGTTGACAATAAACAGGCACTGTGAAAAATTCTTTAATGAGGAATTCTTTTTCCACAGTGTGAATTTCACTCACTCTGAATGTTATCTAAGACGGCACAGGGGTTTTAGAAGAATACAAATCCATTTGGTTTCACCATTTTTCTACCTTACAGGCAACTTTAGGAAAACATTTTGAAAGGTTTAAATGACTGGAATAAGAGTTGAAGGTGGAGGGGTTTTTTAATAATCTAACACCATTCTCCTCCCTCTCAAGGCTACAAAAGTCAAGCTGTAAATCTTGAAAACCGATTCCCTGAGACTTTCTTTCTCTATCACATCAGAAAAATAATTAGACACTGTAACATTATTCTAATCAAAATGTGAAAATGGTGGCTTGGCTTCCAGGGTACATATCATAATCACAAAACTTCACTCATTTGTATAACATTACAGAGTGTTCACAAATCCATTTGGCTTACTGACCAATTGGCTCATCTGCTAATTAACAAACATGTAACAGATACAAGGATAAGGTAGAGCTCCATGCTCCCCAACTCTCAGTTTTTTGGAGAGGGACCAAGGCAGAAAATTTCAGATAATGATTTGTTAGCTAAGGAAGCTAACATAATGACATGGAGAGCAGAGGAAGGAAAGAGAAGCCAGTCTCTTTTTTAATTGCTTACAGTTTTATTGCTTACAGTCTTATTTAATTCTTACAACAGCTTTATAGAATAGGAAATGCAGATAAGTCTAAATTTTACAGATGAGGACAGCGGGTTTAAACAGATACCTGAATGGTGTACAATCACACAATTATGGCTGGAAGCTAGGACATGAAATAAACTGCCTTTTCCAGTGGATTCACTTCTTCTGGTTATTATTCCTGTGTATAGTTCCTTCTTTTGAAGGTCAAAGAAAAGCTAATTCTTTTTTCTCTTGTGGCCATTGTACTTCCTTCTGCTCACTACACCTAATCTCATTTCATTTCAATGCAGCTGCACGTTCAGTGGAGCTTTAGATCGAATGTAATTCTCATAGCACATTGACGTGGCAGCGCAGTCAGTGCTCACTGAGTAATACTGTAAAGTCAAAGTAACAGAGCTCTTATATATTCGTTCACCTAGATGAAATGCCTGTTCGGAATACAAACTTGCCTTTCCAACCCAGGACTGCAGCAAATTTGTTGTTGCCTGACTGTGTCCTGGTTTTGCTTCACTGCATTTGATTAGTACACAACAGAAGCATACCTAAGGACACAGGTAACTGCAAGAATATTACAGAGGAGATGTGCAGAACGGATTACGTTTGATAGAGGAATAAAAAATCCAGGGCAGTTAGCTTCTTCTAAAGAGGCCTAGTCCCTCTATTATAGGAGTAAATATAATCACCTAGTTGTCAAAGTAAGAGCTGTAATCACAAATACAAGAGACTTTCACTTTCCATTAATAAGTCATGAAAATTTAAGTATTTTAAAATTTGCTTTTTTATTCAAGTTATACATGTTTTTGCTGTTCAGTTGCTAAGTTGTGTCTGACTCTCTGTGACCCCATGGACTGTAGCATGCCATGCTTCCCTGTCCTTCACTATCTCCCAGAGTCTGCATAAATTCATGTCTACTCAGTTCTGATACTATCCAACCATCTCATCCTCTGTTGCCCTTCTCCTCCTACTCTCAATCTTTCCCAGCATCAGCGTCTTTTCCAGTGAATTGGCTCTTCACATAGGTGGTCAAAGTACTGGAGCTTCAGCTTTAGCATCAGTCCTTATGAATATTCAGAATTTGTTTCCTTTAGGATTGACTGGTATGATCTCCTTGGTGTCTAATGGACTCTCAAGAGTCTTTTTCTCCAGCACCACAATTCAAAAGCATCAATTTTTTGGGCAGTTTTCTTTATGGTCCAATTCTCACATCCATATATGTCTACTGGCAAAGTCACAGCTTTGACTCTATGGATCTTTGTCGGCAAAGTGATGTCTCTGCTTTTTAATACACTGTCTAGGTTTGTCATTGCTTTTCTTCCAAGGAGCAAGCATCTTTTAATTTTGTGGCTACAGTCACCATCTGCAGTGATTTTACAGCTCAAGAAGATAAAATCTGCCCTGTTTCCACTTTTTCCCCATCTATTTACATGAAATGATGGGACCGAATGCCATGATCTTAGTTTTTTTAATGTTGAGTCTCAAGCCAGTTTTTTCACTCTCCTCTTTCACCCTCATCAAGTGACTCTTTTTAGTTCCTCTTCAATTTCTGTCGAGTGGAATCATCTGCATATCTGAGGTTGTCGATAATTCTCCTGGCAATCTTGATCTCAGCTTGTGAGTCTTCCAGCCTGGCATTTTGCACGGTGTACTCTGCACAGAAGTTAAATAAGCAGGGTGACAATATCAATATGCAGCCTTGACCTACTCCTTTGCCAATGTGGAACCAGTCCATTGTTCCCTGTCCAGTTTTAACTGTTGCTTCTTGACCTACATACAGGTTTTTCAGGAGGCAGGTAAGATGGTCTGGTATTCCAATCTCTGATGAATTTTCCACAGTTTGTGTGATCCACAGTCAAAAGCTTTAGAATAGTCAATGAACTTATTGATGTACAGCTGATTTACAATGTTGTTATTAGTTTCAGGTGTACAGCAAAATAATTCAGTTATACATATATATACCTATTCTTTTTCATATTCTTTCCCTTTTTGGTTATTACAACATAGTCAGTATACTTTTATGCTATACAATAGGTCCTGCTTAGTTATCTATTTTATGTATAGTGTGTATAAGTAAATCCCAACCTCCTAAGTTAACCTCCCCACCTTTCCCCTTTGGTAGCCATAATTTGTTTTCCACTGCTGTGGGTCAGTCTATCTTTTTTGTTGTTGTTACTAAGTTCATTTGTATTTTTTTCAGATTTCACATAAAAGCTATATCATATGATATTTGTCTTTGCCTGGTTAACTTCATTTAGTAGGATAATCTCAAGGTCCATCCATGCTGCTATAATTGGCATTATTTCATTCTTTTTTTATGTCTGAGTAATACTGCATTGTGTGTGTGTGTGTATCTATCCATCTGTCTATATCATATCTTCTTTATCCATTCATCTGTTGATGGACATTTAGGTTGCTTCCATTCCTTGGCTACTGTAAATAATGCTGCAATGAACATGGCGTGCATGTAACCTTTTGAATTATAGTCTTCTCTGGATATATGCCCAAGAATGGGAGTGCAGTTCTATTTTTTTTTTTTTTTTTTTTAAGGAACGTCTACACTGTTCTCCATAGTAGCTGTATCAACTTACATTCTCACCAACAGTGTAGGAGGGTTCCTTTTGTTCCATGCCCGCTCCAGCATTTATTATTTGTAGATTTTTTTATGATGGCCATTCTGACCAGAGTGAGGTGAAATCTTATTGTAGTTTTGATTTATATTTCTCTAATAATTAGTGATGCTGTTGTTTAGTCGCTAAGTCATGTCCAGCTCTTTTTCAACCATGTGGACTAGCCCGCCAGGCTCCTCTGTCCATGGGATTTCCCAGGCAAGAATACTGGAGTGGGTTGCCATTTCCTCCTCCAGTGTATCTTCCCAATCCAGGGATCTAACTTCCTGCATTTGCAGGCAGATTCTTTACCACTGAACCACCAGGGAAGCCCCAATAATTAATGATGAAAGTGAAAGTGAAAGTCACTCAGTTGTGTCCAACTCTTTGAGACCCCAAGGGCTATACAGTCCATGGAATTCTCCAGGCCAGAATACTGGAGTGGGTAGCCTTTTCCTTCTCCAGGGGATCTTCCCAACCCAGGGATCGAACCCAGGTCTCCTGCCCTGCAGGCGGATTCTTTACCAGCTGAGCCACAAGGAAAGCCCAATTAATGATGATGAGCGTCAAACTATACATAGAGTCAAATAGTTTAGAAGTTTTGTTACAAAACACAAACAAAACCCCAGAAACCCTTCCTATCCTAATTCCTGCTTCTTTAAATAAACATTTCAATTCATTCAGTTGATTCTTTGATTACTGACTTCCATATCTCTAAATAACATATTTTCCATTGCTTGATTTTTTTACTTCCTTCATTTTGAAGATTCTCTTCTCTTTCTTTATAGATCTCCTGCTTTCTGGACCCCACTTATTCCTGTAAGGATTACTCTCTTATTTCCTGGAAATACATCCTTTAAAAACTTTCTTATAAAGATACAAAAAAGTAAAATGTTTAAGACCTTGTATTTAAAAAATGTGTTTATTTTATTCCCACACTTAACTAGTAAGTTAGACTGGTTATAGAATTCTAAATCGGAAACTATATTCCCTTAGATTTTAAATAACATTCTCAAATGTTTGAAGACATTATTCTACCATTTTCTAGAATAAAATGTTGCTGTTGAGAAGTTCAATGCCATCTTAATTCTCAATTCTTTATGTGACAGACTTGGAAATATTTAGAATCATTTCTTCCCTAAGTCATAAAATTTCACAATGATATGGACCTGAGTGTGAATCCATTTTAATCTATTATGCTAGTTCTTACCAGCTGAAATATGAAAGTCATCCTTCAGTTGTGAATATTTTTCTTGATGTACTACTTTGATTCATTCCCCTTAGTTTCACTGTTCTTTTTCTAGCCCTTCTATTACAGATGTCTAAGAATGGTCCTTTCAAATCTTTCTTTTCTGTTTCCCATCTATATTTCTTGTTCTACTTTCTGGAAGAGTTTCCAGCTTTATCTTCTAATTCTCCCTCAAGGTTTCATTTATGTAATCTGATTTTTAATTTCTAAGAGTACTCTTTTGTTCTCTGAGTGCTCATTCTATGGCACCTTGTTCGTGTTTCATAGTAGCAATTATGCTCTTATCTCCTGGGGACAGTAATGATACACATTTTTAAAGTTTTCTTCTCTCTGCCTTGTTTCTATTTCTTTAGAGCGGCTTTATTTCTGCCTGCTTTAGACTCTCTTTCATGCTTGAGGCTTTCCTTACTGTTTTTGCTATCTAGGGCTGCACTCAATATGCCAGCAAATTTGAAAATTTAGCAGTGGCCACAGGACTGGAAAGGTCAGTTTTCATTCCAATCCCAAAGAAAGGCAATGCCAAAGAATGTTCAAATAACTGCACAGTTGCACTCATCTCACAGACTAGCAAAGTAATGCTCAAAGTTCTCCAACCTAGGCTTCAACAATATGTGAACCATGAACTTCCAGATGTTCAAGCTGGACTTAGAAAAGGCAGAGGAACCAGAGATCAAATTGTCAACATCCGTTGGATCATGGAAAAAGCAAGTGAGTTCCAGAAAAACATCTATGTCTGCATTATTGACTATGCCAAACCCTTTGACTGTGTGGATCACAACTGCGGAAATTCTTCAAGAGGTGGGACTACTAGACCACCTGACCCGCCTCCTGTGAAATCTGTATGCAAGTCAAGAAGCAACAGTTAGAACCAGAAATGGAAAAAAAGACAGGTTTCAAATCGGGAAAGGAGTATGTTAAGGCTACATATTGTCACTCTGCTTATTTAACTTATATGCAGAATACATCATGTGAAATGCTTAGCTGGATGAATCACAAGCTGGAATCAAGACTGCTGGGAGAAATAACAATAACCTCAGATATGCAGATGACACCACCCTTTTATGGCAGAAAGCACAGAGGAACTAAAGAGTCTCTTGATGAAAGTGAAAGAGGAGAGTGAAAAAGCTGGCTTAAAACTCAGCATTCAAAAAACGAAGATTATGGTATCTGGTCCCATCACTTCATGGCAAATAGATGGGGAAACAGTGGAAACAGTAACAGACTTTATTTTGGGGGGCTCCACAGCCATAAAATTAGAAGATGATTGCTCCTTGGAAGAAAGCTATGACCAACCTAGACAGTATATTAAAAACCAGAGACATTACTTTGGTGACAAAGATCTGTCTAGCCAAAGCTATAATTTTTCCAGTAGTCATTATGCATGTGAGAATTGGACTATAAAGAAAGCTGAGTGCTGAAGAATTGATGCTTTTGAATTGTGGTATTGGGGAAGACTCTTGAGAGTCCCTTGGGCTGCAAGGAGATCCAACCAGTCCATCCTAAAGGAAATCAGTCCTGGGTGTTCACTGGAAGGACTGATGCTGAAGCTGAAACTTCAATACTCTGGCCACCTGATGTGAAGAACTAACTCATTTGAAAAGACCCTGATGCTGGGAAAGATTGAAGGCAGGAGGAGAAGGGGATGACAGAGGATGAGCTGGTTGGATGGCATCACTGACTCGATGGACATGAGTTTGAGCAAGCTCTGGGAGCTGGGTGATAGACAGGGATGCCTGGTGTGCTGCAGTCCATGTTGTTGTAAAGAGTCACAAACGACTGAGCAACTGAACTGAAATGAACAGAGGGCTGCTTGAGAAATTATTCCAAAATTCTGTGGCTTAAAAGAACCATTTTAATATACTCATTTATTCAATGGGTTATCAGGAATTAGGAAAGGGCATAAGAGGGATTCTAAACGTGATTTCTGCTTCATTGACTGTGCTATAGCCTTTGACTGTGTGGATCACAACAAATTGTGGAAAATTCTTCAAGAGATGGGAATACCAGACCACCTTATCTGCCTCCTGAGAAATCTGTATGCAGGTCAAGAAGCAACAGTTAGAACCGGACATGGAACAACAGACTGGTTCCAAATAGGGAAAGGAGTACGTCAAGGCTCTATATTCTCACCTTGCTTATTTAACTTATATTCAGAGTACATCATGTGAAGTGCCGGACTGGATGAAGCACAAGTTGGTATTAAGACTGCCAGGAGAAATATCAATAACCTCAGATATGCAGATGATACCACTCTTATGGCAGAAAGTGAAGAGGAACTAGAGGGCCTCTTGATGAAAGTGAAAGAGGAGAGTGAAAAAGCTAGCTTAAAACTCAGCATTCAAAAAACGAAGATCATGGCATCCGGTCCCAACACTTTATGGCAAATAGATGGGGAAACAGTGTAAATAGTGACAGACTTTATTTTCTTAGGTTCCAAAATCACTGCAGATGGTGACTGTAGCCATGAAATTAAACGACACTTGCTCCCTGGAAGAAAAGCCATGACCAAACTAGACAGTATATTAAAAAGCAGAGACATTACTTTACCAACAAAGTTCTGTCTAGTTAAAGCTCTGGTTTTTCCACTAGTCATGTATAGATGTGAGAGTTGGACCATAAAGCAAGCTGAGTGCCAAAGAATTGATGCTTTTGAACTCTAGCGTTGGAGAAGACTCTTGAGAGTCCCTTG
The DNA here is from genome assembly GCF_003369695.1 of Bos indicus x Bos taurus. Classification (NCBI taxonomy): domain Eukaryota; kingdom Metazoa; phylum Chordata; class Mammalia; order Artiodactyla; family Bovidae; genus Bos; species Bos indicus x Bos taurus. The sequence goes on from NC_040090.1 coordinate 67,132,939, forward strand.
GACAGCAAAGAGATCAAACCAGTCAAGCCTAAAGGAAATCAGTCCTGAATATTCACTGGAAGGACTGATGCTGAAGCTGAAACTCCAATACTTTTGCCACCTGAGGCAAAGAACCGACTTATTGGAAAAGACTCTAATGCTCGGAAAGATTGAAGGCAGGAGGAGAAGAGGATGATAGAAGATGAGATGGTTGGATGGTATGATTGATTCAATGGACTTGAGTTTAATGTGCTCTGGGAGTTAGTGATGGACCGGGAAGTCCATGGGCTCTCAAAGGGTCCACAGGGTCACAAAGAGTTGGACATGACTGAGCAACTGAACTGACTGACTGATAAGAGGGATGGATCCACAGTGCCTGGAGTCTCAAATGGGAAGATCTGAAGGTTGGGGGTGGTGACTTGACAGCTGGTGGCAGGAATCATTTGGAGGCATATTCACTCACATGTCTAGTGGATGCTGACTATCCACTGGGACCTCCTCTGAGGCTGTCAGTCTCGATTACTACATATGGCTCCTCTGTATGTCCTGGATTTCCTCACAACACAAAGGAATCAGATCCCTTAAATGGTGGTTCATGCTTCCAAAGGCAGCTCAATCCTTGATCTCCAGATCAAAACTTTTTTTCTTTAAAAATATTATTTTATTGATATATAGTTGTGTTACAATGTTTTGTTAATTTCTTCTGCATAGTTAAAGTGACTCAGTTATACATATATGCACATTCTTTATAATATTCTTTTCCATTATGGTTTATCATAGGATACTGAATATAGTTCCCTAGGATATACAGTAAGACCTTGTTGTTTATCTTGTTGGAGTTGCGTCTGCTAACTCCAACCTCATTCCATCCCTTCCCCAATCTGCTGTTCCTTGGCAACCACAAATCTGTTCTCTACATCCCTGGGTTTGTTTTTGTTTCATAGAGAGGTTCGTTTGTGTCATAATTTAGATTCTACATATAAGTGATATCATATGGTATTTGTCTTTCTCTTTCTGACTTACTTCACTTAGTATTATAATCTCTAGTTGCATTCATGTTACTACAAATGGCATTATTTCATTCTTTTTTTATGGCTGAGTAGTACTGCATTCCATTGTATATATGTACCACATATTCTTTACCCACAAATGAAAGCCTTTCCTAATGTAGCCCTAGAAGTCACATAGAATGAATTCTGCTTATTCTACTGGTCAACCAACTGGTCAGCCCAATTGGGCTGGGATGACAGGAACACAAAAACCCTACTTTTTAACAGAAGAAGTGTCAAAGAATTTAAGGACATGTTTTTAAGCATCTCACTCAAACATCTGATAATAATTTGGCTCTCTGCAGTGTATTTTACTAAATAAAAAGCCAATTGGAGTAAAAGTTAATTGGAAGTGCTAAGCACTAGGTAGGTTTTGCTGATAGTGAGCATGACTGTAGAGTGATATGGCTAGGCTGTTTCACGGAACAGACCCAGAGGTCAGCGTTTTCAGCTATTTTCTCTTGAGATGTTCAGATTTCAGAGAAGGCCTTTGTCAATCTCTTGACTGGCTGCCAAAGTGATAGGAACCGGGTAGGAGAAGGAGCCTGGGTCTCAGTCTTCATCATCACTTTCAGTATGGTTTGCCATTAGCTGTACCTGATTCTCATAAGACCAGAAACCCTTTCTTTTTCTCTCTCTGGAAAGTAACCAGCCTTTGCTGAGGAGGCGTCAGGACAGAAGCTGTCTCTTGGAAAATGGGATTTAGGCCTCTAAGAGATTCTTAACATATTTTCAAGCAAACTTGCCAGTTTTGGTCTTATGTTAACCCTCATTTATGAGATATTTAATGCTGCCAATTCTTAAACCTTTTGGAGAGTCTTGTGGAATAAATCAGGTTGCTTCTTACTTTCCATGCCACCTGTTAGGGATCTGCTTTCTAAAGCAGATGTCCTGATTAAGTCTCTCGCTCAGTTGTGTCTGACTCTTTGTGACCCCGTGGACTGTAGCCCACCAGGCTCGTCCATCCATGGGATTCTCCAGGCAAGAATACTGGAGTGGGTTGCCATTTCCTTCTCCAGGGGATCTTCCCGACCCAGGGATCGAACCCAGGCCTCCCACATTGCAGGCAGACGCTTTAACCTCTGAGCCACCAGGGAAGCCCTGGATGTCCTGATTAGGCAGATATAAGAGATGACAGAATCCTAGATAATATAAGCACTATTAATTTAGGAATCTAAATAAAATAAATATCTGTTAACTTTTGACTTTATCACATTTTAAAAATGAACCAGGGAACAACACTTTCCTGTGGTAGATTTGGGGTGGAATGATGGGGTCTCAACCATAATTAGAAACAGTGCAGATCTGGTTACCAACTTAACAGAAGAAAAAAAAAAAGCTAAAAAAAAAAAAAAAAAAAGGAGAAGAACTTTGACAGTTTCTTGCTAAAAAAAAAAGCTTAAGTAAAGCCATCAGTGCAATAAGCAATGTCTAAATGAACAGGAGCCTGGCGTGCTCCAGTCCATGGGGTCACAAAAAGTCCGACGCGATTTGGCGACTGAACAACAAAAACTACAAAATAACTTAAAAGGCATTTCTTCTATAAGTTGCTTAGGGTTACTTGATGATTTGGCAGATTATCTTTCTATGTTCCTCCAAACCAGTTAACGTCTGGCCTGCAAAGATAATAACGACATATAGCTACATTTTAAGATTCTGCCTTTAAAACTGGACAATAGCATACCAGGACTCTACTAAACAGTCTGATCTTTATCATCTGAAACCTCAGCACAGCTGCAACCTCAGGTTCAGGGTCAACAATAATTCCCTCTATTAGCACCTACAGTTAGAAGGAACTGCAAACACTACCCTCTGTAGCAATAGTGGTAGCGGTAAAATTAATACCAACAACTCCACCACCATCTGTATCCCCCACTAAACCCCCACCTCCTCTTTCTAATGCTCACGGAGCACTAACAATGGGACTAGCCAATAAAAGAAACATTTTATCTTCATCTCATTTTGCATCCATTTTATAGATGAGATGGCTGAGGTTTAGGGGAGGGTAGTAAATGTAGATCTGGAGTCAACTCAGGCTGTTTTCAAAGCCTGTACGGTTAAGTGTCATGCTGGATCAGAGGGAGAAAGACATCCATGATGTCTTTAAGTCAGATGGGAAGTTGATACATTGAATATTAGGTAAGAGGAGGGAACGAGAAAAGATTCATGATGCCTGAAAATATGTGGTTTTGAATGAGAAAACAAAATACAAACGAAAGGAGGAGTTCAATGGCTCCAAAGCAACCAAATCACAAAGATCTCTCAGCTTCAGCCCTTGCTGAAAGTGTTCTCTACAGAAGTCTATGTCAATAATTAAGCAACGAGACACTTACAGAATGTTTGCTGGAAGTGCGATAATGTTGGAGCTTCTGGAGCGATGTTGTAGAAATGAGTTTTTAGTGCTCCGCTCACCAGTAGATTATATGCCAGATCAGTTATATTGATGCCCACAATTGCAAACGAGTACCTGTAAAGTACAAGCCACAACACCAACTGTGTGTCACATATGGGAAGTAAGCATCTCAAAAAAATGGTAATTTGATTTTTACATTACTATTAAATTATGAGAATGGCAGATTTCCCTTCCTCACAGCCTTATCAAAACTCTGAATCTTATTAACAGAAAATTTTAATAATGTTTGCCAAGAGAATTGAAAGTTTGTATGCTTTAACTTACTAATTCCATTCCCAAATATATGAGAAAAAAAAAGAAAATGAAAAAGCCTTATATGCAATGATAGTCATTTATATGGCAAAGATATGTAAATTATTCACATATCCTAAAGAACATGATTGGTGAAATAAATTATGGTAATCTCATCGTGTACTACAGCTAGTAAAACTATATTCCTAAAGATGACTTAAGCAGGATATAAAACAATATATAAGGAACAAGCCAAGTTTTATTATATACATTCAAATGTGAACAAAAATATTCTAAGAATTAAATGCTATAAAATATTAATATGGGTATATTAGAGCAATATGACTAGGGTGTTTCTGTTTACTTCTCTATATTTTTGAAATTTTCTATAATAAATCAAATATTACTTTTAAAATGAGGAAAAATTAGTATCTTAATACTCAGGGTATATTTTCTAGTTCATTTTCCACATGTCTATTCAAAATTAAGTCAAATGGATTCTTAAGTCTTCTCTGGTACTGTAAATCCAGCACATAAAAAAGAAGTACTCTGTTCAGAAATATTTTTGGATGACATGAGGCATTATGTCCTAAAGTAAAATTTGAACTAATAGCTAGACACTTGATAGAAATCCTTAAAAGCAAACTAGCAAATACAATTCCAAATTATGATTTTTGAAAATCATTTCCATACAGTTATAACTTTCTAAACCTTATGACTAGAACACAAGCAAAGTAGTATCATATAATCATATAAGTAAATCCAAATAACATAAACAGGTCCTTTTCAAAACTGGATTATTTATTTCCATCAGGACAAGTGGATTTTCATCCTTGCCATTTTTTGCAGTGCTCTTAGGACATTTTGTTCTGGTTCTGGCTCAGACTGACAACCCATTATATATGGAGTCCCAGACTCACCCAATTGCTTTATCCATCCTTTTCTTCTCCCATTCTGCTTTGCTGAACTTGCTGAATAAATGAGTGAACAAATAAGTAAATATGTAAGATCTGATCTCTAATTAGCAGCTGTTCTCTTTTAATGTTTTTTCTTTAAACTGTTGACTAGATGTGGAGAAGCCTATAACTAAGTTATGAAACACTAATCAGTTTAAATGTTATTAACTAAAAAGCTACAATGCAATTTGTACAGAGCTCAGAAATGGAATTATTTAAAGCCATGGTATTTATCCCTTATTCACTATAGTACAGTAGTGAGAGACAGACCTAAAAGTCAAATGTACTCTTTTATGTTATCCATTAATTATCAAACAATACTTCCTCCATGAAACCTCATCTGGTATTGCTCTCTCCTCTAGCAAGATGCTACCTCACTTTCTCATGATTTCCCACACTGCGCTTCATCTGGTTTTCCCTCATGGTAATTATATTATTTAACCTTATTTGTGATGTCTTATACACAGCAGATTCCAAATAAACATTTACTGATAGTGAAAGAAAGAAAGAAGGACAGAAAAAAAGGGGGGAGGGAGGGGAGAAGGGAAAGAGAGACACATAAGCTTTAAAAATTCTGTTCCAACAAGTGCTATAGCATATCCTCTTGCTAAGCTGAGATAACTAACCCATAGCAGACACATTTTAACACATTTTTTATAATTGGAGCTTATGAATAAGACTATCTGAAGAAATGGTACTACAATAAAGGCATTCTGAAAATACTAACTTGCATTCTATTATTTTGTGTACTTTCTTATGCCCCTTCTCACCCACTTCCATACTGCCAACATCTTGTAGGCAGGAACCACCTTGGACTCTTCTCTGTGGCCAATGTGACCTTCATTCAGTGCTCTACACTAAAAACTGTCGTTAGTCTTGGAACTAAATACAATTTTCAAACTAGAGTTATTACGAACATTTAGCTTCCATCTAAGTAAGAGAAAGAGTTCTTCATAAAACAATGCAAACACTACATCAAAAGACACACATGTTATACACAGCACAAGCCCACAAAAACATGATGCAAAATTGGTGTTTTACTCTAAGTACTTTCTACTCTATAAATGACTGGCTCTACTTCAAAGTAACTGTCTTTAATTCATGTCAAAATAAGCCACTTCTTTTTAAAGTGTAACTGCCAATTATCAGCCAAAGAGGCATCGGGAGATTTTTGCCTTAACCGACTCATACCCAAACTAAAAAGAGTTAGGTGTGAAATTTAAGAAATTTTGTATAAACAAATTTATAAGCAGCTCTTTTCAACAAAGCTTTATAAATTCATAGTGTCTCTGTATTTTGTTAAATTAAATCTATCTGCATTGGAAATGTAAGAAAAGGCCAAATGACCTCCACTCATTTCAATACTTATAAGTAATGATACTCTATAGGATGTCCGAGCCCAAACAGAAGGAATTCCTCTCTTCAGGAAACATCCACACCACAAACAAGCACAAAAACAAACTGTCAAAATTCTCCTCTTAAACTCCAATCTACTTTTATCCCTCAAGTTACTTCAGGATAGATCTTGACAAGAGCAACAATGTATAATGCTTGCTGAAGGGTAGACAGGGAAAACCTTCTTTAGTATTTACTGGCTTCTCCCTGTTCAGCACCTGAAATATTCAGGGTCTGAAAGAATCTGGGGTGATATCACAATGGGTTAATAAATATTTCTTTCAGATACTGGTGAAGGACAGTGGTGATTTCAAGACATTCTGATTTGCATTCAATGACATTTACCATCAATTTGAAGTGGTTAATAGTTGAACTTCATCTAGTCAATTTTATTTGTAGCTTGAGGGACAAAGGATTTGCATGCCCCTCCATCCCACACATTCTAGTCTCTTCTTAAGTGTAAACACACAAACCCTTAATACTTCCTCTCTGATGGCCAACACAGGATATAAAATTATAAAGCTTTTCTTTCAGAATGGTTCATAGACAAAACTAATCCCTCTCCAATAGTTTATTAACAAATATTTTAAGCTTATTGCCACTTCCCAAGGACCATGAAGGATTCATGTCTTCTACTTAATGCTTCTCCACAGAATAACAGTGCAGACAGACTCCTCAGCCAATTTTAATTATAGAGACTTCAGAATCTCTACATTAACAGAAACACGTAATTCAATGTAGTTAAAAAATTAAAATAGCTTGATTTTAGCCACGCAATGTATGAAGAAAGAGTTAAGGGATCTTAGTGTTTTTCTCAAAGTAAATAAAAGATAAACAAAATGAAAATTTAACCTTATAAAAGATTATAATTATAAATTTGGGAAGTATAGTATAATTTAATGAATCTTAGCCATTGAAGCTACAGTCAGTATAATATAAGATAAGAGGGGAGCCCCAAAGTCAATCTATACCACTCACAGATTCTGAGAGTGGTATGATAAAATTTGGGACTTATTTAGTAATCATGAACACTAACAAGGACTCTGTTCATGCTGAGGAGCAAAAAGTGATACAAAAATATGAATATATAATAGAAGAACTCCTTATAATGAGAGTGACTAAAGCATGTATATACTCTTCATAATAATACAATTAGAAATACATTAATAGAAGCGTTAATATGCTTTGTGCAACAAAATTCCCAAATAAAATGTCCATCTCTTGGAGTAGATGGGATCAGAGATATGTGGTAATGTATTCAGCCTTAGGTGACATTTCAAAATGTTTTTTCAATAGACACAGTTGTAGAAAAACTCTGACATTTTCTATCAGGTCAGTCTAATCTGATTTTTCCTTTACCAAAACGCAGGCCAAATGTAACGAACTATATTATATAAAATGTCGGGAAATGTTTGCTTTTAGAAATTTTTCATGAATTTATATTTCTTGAAAAATTCTTACCCATACTTAGCCTAAAATAAAAGTGAGAAAAAGCAAAAGCAAAGAAAAATACCTTATTTCCTCTTTAGTGATATCCCTTAATGCAATCGGTTAAAAAAAATTTTAGAAAGTTAAATGAAAACACAAACAATTTACAATCTGGAATTTTATTAAGAAAATAAAAGAGCCTCAGCAATTTCAGACGTTCTCACTTGGTCTCTGACTCCAAGACTTCCATTCTTCCCTCTATTCCCCCTCTCTGGTCTCTTGTGTTTCACTTCTTTCCTACTCTACTGTCTCCTTCCTCTATGCCCATCTACTACTCAGTCTTCTCAGACATCAGGGGTACTACTAATCCCTTCAGGTAAATACATATTTCACTTGAACTGTGCCACTCTACATCCTAAAACCTGTAACAAGTCTGACATTTTAACTTTCCTATTCAGCATTTGTCAAAAGTGCTTGTTTAAAAGAGCTGTAAGCCTCACTTTTGGTGGCTTGACTCTCTTGAGAATCTCATCAATAGAGCCATATAGGAGATGAAGTTAATTCTACCTAATTTACAAAACCTAATTCACCTTTTATTTTTAATGATTACCTGCATTTGGGGTGAAGAGAATCAGAGAGGACCTGCTGAGCTGCTGCAGCATCTCTTTCTGCAAAATACCTGCAGTTGGAGGGAAAAGAAAACCATAACTCCAGACCTTATGAATACATTCATTTCAATCCAATTTGAGGTCATTTCGGATTCAGAGATGGATACCAACATAAGTGATATCACTTGTTTCAGCTCCTCCAGAGAATGAACAGCTTTTCATAACAGAATTTTCTAAATACAATGAGAATCTAATAGGGTAGTTGTAAAATCCACAGTTTTAGGAATGATTCCAGTAGGTTTGAACATTTAATTATGAACTTTATCATTCCCCAGAGAGCCAAAGATATTCTTAATGAGAGTTATAGATTCTTTTGTTTGTTTGCTTTTAATTTATTTTTTAATTGAAGGATAATTGCTTTACAGAAGAGGGTTACAGACTCTTAATAGGAAGGCAGGATGAGGCCCCTCAGAAGGCAGAAAAGGCCTGGTTGAAGGCAACATGGTGAGAGGTTCTGACAGCCAAACAGCAGAGAAAGGATGACACTAGATGAGGGTCAGTGTATTTTCTTGGAGAATATTCTTGGGGTAAATTTTGGATGAAAATATCTTACAGAGCATAGAGATGTTAAAATTCTGTTTTGGGGGAAAAGGGGCAATGAATTTCCTAACAAATACAAAAAGCTTACATACCCTCAAAAATATATCATAAAAGTTACTTCGTAAAGGCAATTATAAAATACAATTAAGTATAGCATATATTATTTGATTTGATGTGTATATAATTTCCTGAATATATCTAAAGGATAAAACAAGCTCTTAAATTTTCTTACAAAAAGTTCAAAGATAGTCAGCAAATTTCATAAACATATCTGTGATTATTAATGAAATTGAGTCTCTTCATACTTTTGTTGATCATCTAGGTTTCTTCTTTTATAGCCTATCTGTTACTATTTCTTGGTCCAGTATATCTACAAATACATTCAAATAAATAAGATAAATAAACCCTCAGAGCCTAATATACTAGAGATGGATCCTTTATCATGTATATGAATGTCAATCTTGGTTTTCATTTTGTCTATGGTGGCTTATCTTACAGAAAGTTTCACTTTTAATGTCTGAGAGCCATTGATTTCTCTTTTACAGCTGGGCTTTTTTGGTTTTTGTCTTTAAGAGATCCCTCTTTACTCACATATTTCAAAGATTTTCTCCTAAAAGTTGTAAACAGTTGTTTTTGACATTCATCTTGTAAACTGAGGCAAGATAGATATTTATTTTTCAAATAGAACGTCCCAGCTGTACTTATCAAAAGCTCATCCTTTACATACTTATTTGCAACCCCACCTTTACTTTTCTATTCATTCACACATTACATAATAATGTAACATTTAAAACACTTCATAAAAGAATGGGTGACTATTCACACAAAGAACAAACTAGTGGTTACCAGTGGAGAGAGGGAGGAGGGACAAAATCAGGCTAAAAGAGATACAAACTGTTGGGTGTAGGACAAGCTATAAGGATGTATTTTAAAACATGGGGAATGGAAGCAAAATTTTCTAATAACTGTAAATTTAATATGACCTTTAAAATTGTATAAAATATTTACCATCTTAAGAAAAGGCATGGGTGATATTAAACTTCTTAAATTTAAAATAAAAGCAAAGATCTAGGGGGAAAATGGGTGCTATTAAAAATGTCAGTTTTCTTCTTTTAAAAACATATCACTACCCTTCCTAGGAACAACCTACAAGGACTCCTTTTTTCTTGAAAATGAATGGCTACAAATGACCTAATTTAAGCATGAAAAAAATAATGAGGACAATTATTAAATCACATAAACATACAAAAACCAGGAGTTAAAATGATAATTAAAAATATAGAGATAAAGCCAAGAAAAAAAAAGTGTGATCACTAACAAAAGAACTAGGGCACCAACTCCTCCCTCTGAAAACTGGTAACTTATTTACTTGAGCAGCTAGCCTGCCTGTATTTTAGAGAAATCAAACAACCATATTTAATAAAAGAAACTGTCTTTACAGAATTCCAGCCAAAAACTGTGGGAAGAATAACAAAATTAGAGAAGCATTCTATGTACAATTAATTGGTTCAGTGACGATCACTGGAGGAAATGGTTAAATGGCTAGATGGCAACGGAGCCATCAGGCTGTGATTCCTCTGATTCATCTCAGCATAAAACTGAGAGTGGGGATGCGACACTCTCAACATGAACCTATTCAAGTGTTTCCGAATATCTCTTATTTTCAAGAAATACCGGGATGGGTACAGATGCAAACAGACAAATATAGACTGTGGGACATTTTATAGTACTGGAAACTTGACCTAGATTCTTGTATGAGTTTAATGACATGACTGGGAGTGCAAAAGGAGAGGATAGAGGGGGGGAAATTGCTTGAATTAAAAAAGACCAGAAAGATAATCATTAAGTGCAATGCATAGATCTTACATGGAACTGGATTATGACAAACCAGCTATAAAAGACATTTTTGAGAGAACTAGGAAATTTGAATATGGTCAGGATATAGATAATACCAAGGAATCATTGTTAATTTTGTTAGGTGTAATAATGTCATTGGGGTTAATGTAAGGTAATATTCATGTCTTCTAAAGCTACATATTGACATATGAGACTGAAACTACAAACAGTATAAGATTTTCATTAACATAATTCTACCAAAAAAAAAGTGCTGCAAGTATTTCAAAATGTCAATAATTACTAAATCTGGATGATCAGTATAAAGGGGATTCTTTATAATCTTCCCTCTGTTTTTGTATACAACTGAAATTTTTCATAATAAATAATTAAAATAAATTTGAGACTTGTTTAAAAGAATGCATGAAGTTTGCCAGATAAAAGGAAGATGGTAGTAGTTTTTTAAATTTTATGAACCTGAGTTGAAGTCAGAGGACTTGAATGTTTACTTGGAGTCTTCTGGGAAGTAGCTTCTAGGACTAATAACTCAACTTTGACATTTCTATATAAGGAGGCCAGACATAACTTTAAAGCTCAACCATTCTTCATTTTACTTACTGCAAATTGTACAGTCCCAAAAGTCCCATTCCTCGGAAATCTGTTTTAGGATCATCACCTTGGAAACCAATTTCACACCATTGCTTAGAAATCCGGGACTCCAGTGGAGTATTGGGCTTCAAGAATTTCCATAACTGAAGACAAGGGAAAAATTAGCTTGTTAATATACACACATACAATACTATTTCTTACTGGCTAAAATTTAGTAAACTACACTATTAAGAAGAACTTTGGAAATCTGAATATATGCAAGTATATTACAATTGCAGATCTGATTATCTTTCAATTATCTATGACAATAGCTCTCAAAGTATGACTGAAAGACTCCTCGAGGGAGCCTAAGATGTTTCCAGGAAGCCGGGGAAGCAAAAATTATTTTGTAATAGAACTAAGAGGTCAGTTGTCTTTTCACTCTCATCTTCTCATAAAAATACAGTGGAATTTTCCAGAGGCTGAATGACATGTGATGATATCATTGATCTGAAGGCAATGGAATGTATACTTGTGTATATTTTAGTGTTTTTAATCTTTCTGTTTTAGTTCCTAGTCAGTGATAGGTTTATGTGTATATGTGTGTATCAGTGCAGTTCAGTTCAGTCGCTCAGTCGTGTCTGACTCTGCGACCCCATGAATCGCAGCATGCCAGGCCTCCCTGTCCATCACCAACTCCTGGAGTTCACTCAAACTCACATCCATTGAGTCAGTGATGTCATCTAGCCATCTCATCCTCTGTCATCCCCTTCTCCTCCTGCCCCCAATCCCTCCCAGCATCAGACTCTTTTCCAATGAGTCAACTCTTCACATGAGGTGGCCAAAGTACTGGAGTTTCAGCTTTAGCATCATTCCTTCCAAAGAACACCCAGGACCAATCTCCTTTAGAATGAACTGGTTGGATCTCCTTGCAGTCCAAGGGACTCTCAAGAGTCTTCTCCAACACCACAGTTCAAAAGCATCAATTCTTCAGTGCTCAGCCTTCTTCACAGTCCAACTCTCACATCCATACATGATCACTGGAAAAACCACAGCCTTGACTAGATGGACCTCTGTTGGCAAAGTAATGTCTCTGCTTTTGAATATGCTATCTAGGTTAGTCATAACTTTCCTCCCAAGGAGTAAGTGTCCTTTAATTTCATGGGTGCAATCACCATCTGCAGTGATTTTGGAGCCCAAATAAATAAAGTCTGCCACTGTTTCCACTGTTTCCCCATCTATTTCCCATGAAGTGACATACACAAAATCTTCTACAAAAGTGTTTTGGAATCTTCAAAAACATGTAAGAGAATAAAGGGAAGGGAAGAAAAGGAATAATTTTGAGGTCATGCATTAGTCAAGTCCTCAGAAATGATTAGCTAACTTTATAGCAAAACTATTAGCAGCACTGTTAACAAAAAGAAAGTGAACTGACTTGAGTTTCATTTTTCATTGATAACAGGGACAAGAATAAATAAGCATCATATAGTTGAATAAAGAAAGATGTTCTTGGATTAGAAGAATCAATATGTGAAAATGACTATACTACCCAAAGCAATCTACAGATTCAATGAAATCCTTATCAAATTACTAATGACATTTTTTCACAGAACTAGATCAAAAAATTTCTCTATTTTTATGGAAACACAAAAGATCCTGAACAGCCAAAGAAACCCTGAGAAAGAAAAATAGAGGTAGAGAAATCAATCTTCCTGAATTCAGACTATACTACAAAGCTAGTCATCAAGGCATATTGTACTGGCACAAAAACAGGCATATAGACGAAGGAAATAAGAGAAAAAGCCCAGAGATAAACCCACGTACCTATGGGCACCTTAGCTTTGACAAAGGATGCAAGAATATACAATGGGGAAAAGATAGCCTCTTCAATAAGTGGTGCTCGGAAAATGGGACAGCTACATGTAAAAGAATGAAACTAGAACACCTTCTAACACCATACACAAAAATAAACTCAAAATGGGTTAAAGCCTTAAATATAAGGCCAGAAACTCAAAACTCTTAAGAGGAAAAAGGACACTCTTTGACACAATTCACAGCAAGATCCTTTTGACCCACCTCTTAGAGTAATGGAAACAAAAACAAAAATAAAGTAGCAGGACCTAATTAAACTTAAAAGCTTTGGCAAAGCAAAGAAAACTATAAACAAAAACTATAAACAAAGGAAAAGACAATCCTCAGAATGGGAGGAAATAACCGCAAATGAAACAACTGACAAAAGATCAGTCTCCAAACTATACAAGCAGTTTATGCAACACAGGATCAGAAAAACAATCAAAAAATGGGCAGAAGACCTAACCAGACATTCCTCCAAAGAAGACACAGAAAATGGTCAACAAACACATGAAAAAATGCTCAGTACGCTCATTATTAGAGAAATGCAAATCAAAACCACCATGAGGTATCACCTCACACCCACTAGAATGGTCATCATCACAAAGTCTATAAACAATAACACGCGAGAGAGAATGTAGAAAAAGGGAACCCTCTTGCATTGTTGGTGGGAATGTAAATGGATACAGTCACTATGGAGAACAGTAGGGAGATTACTCAAAAAACTAGGAATAAAACTACCGTATGAACCAGAAATCCCACTACTAGGCATATACCCTGAGAAAACCATAATTCAAAAAGACACATGTATCCCAATGTTCACTGCAGCACTATTTACAATAAGTAGGACATGGAAGCAACTTAGATGTCCATGGACAGAATATGGATAAAGAAATTGTGGTACAATCTATACAATGGAATATTGCTCAGCCATAAAAAGAATGAACTTGGGTCAGTTGTAGTGAGGTGGATGAACCTAGAGCCTGTTATACAAAGTGAAGTAGGTCAGAATGTGGAAAACAAATATCATATATTAATACATATATGTGGAATCTAGAAAAATGGTACTGATGAACCTATTTACAGGGCAAGAACAGAGACACAGAAGTAGAGAATGGGCTTGTGGACACAGCTGGGGAAGGAGAGGGTGGGATGGATTGAGAGAGAAGCACTGGAATATATATACTCCCACGTGTAACACAGATAGCCAGTGGGAAGTTGGTACAGAACACAGGGAGCTCAGCATGGTGCTCTGTGATGACCTAGAGGGTGTGATGGTGGTGGGGAAGCTCGACAGAGAGAGGATATGTGCACATTTAGAGCTATTTCATGTGGTTGTACAACACTGTAAAGCAATTACACTTCAATTAAAAATAAAAATATATTGTCACCCTGCTTATTTAACTTGTATATAGAGAACATCATGTGAAATGCTGGGCTGGATGAAGCTCAAGCTGGAATCAAATTTGCTGGGAGAAATATCAATAACCTCAGATATGCAGATGATACAACCTTTATGGCAGAAAGCGAAGAAGAACAAAGGAGTCTCTTGATGAAGGTGAACGAGGAGAGTGAAAAAGCTGGCTTAACTCAATATTCAAAAAACTAAGATCATAGAATCCGTTCCCATCACTTCATGGCAAATAGATGGGGGAAAAAGTGAAAATAGTGACAGATTTTATTTTCCTGGGCTCCAAAATCACTGTGGACTGTGACTGCAGCATGAAATTAATAGATGCTTGCTCCTTGGAAGAAAAGCTATGACAAACCTAGACAGCATATTAAAAAACAGAGACATCACTTCGTCAACAAAGGTCCATCTAGCCAAAGCTATGGTTTTTCCAGTAGTCATGTGCAGATGTGAGAGCTGGACCAGAAAGAAGGCTGAGCACCGAAGAATTCATGCTTTTGGACTGCAGTCCTAAAGAAGATTCTTGAGAGTCCCTTGGACAGCAAAGAGATTAAACCAGTCAATCCTAAAGGAAATCAAGTCTGAATATTCACTGGAAGGACTGATGCTGAAGCTGAAGCTCCAATAGTTTGGCCACCTGATGCCAAGAGTTGACTCACTGAAAAAGACCTTGATGCTGGGAAAGATTGAGGGCAGGAGAAAAGGGTGACAGAGGATGAGATAGTTGGATGGCATCATCAACTCAACGGACATGCGTTTGAGCAAACTCTGGGAGAAAGTGAAGGACAGGGAAGCTTGGCATGCTGTAGTCCACGGGGTCATAAAAAGTCAGACATGAGTGAGCGACTAAGCAACAACAAAAAATAAAAAAGAAAGATCAATAACATTCATGAATAAACCTCAAAAAGATATTATCATTGTTAAGAGTTACCTAAAATAATTTATGATCAATTGCATTTTACTGGACAGATATAAATTCTAGACATTATGCTCTTTATTGCTTAAGAAACTGGTTGTACTTTTTAAACTTCCTATAGAAAAATAAACTCAGAATGTATTATTACTTGAGAGAGTGAGAAAGACTGAGACCCACAACTGTATAAACATGTAATGTTCAAAATATTAGTTCTTTCTAGTAAATGAAGATGGGTATGTAAATTTACTTTTAGGCCAAATTTACTTTTTAGGCTATTAATAATATTTCATGTTATATCTTCATTATAGACAAGTATAAACAGAAATATAAAATTTCTTATTACTATTTAAGACATAATTCACCTTCTAAATTGCTAATTCTATGTTATATGGATTTTAAAGCTTAAAGGCAACTGTATATATCACATCTGACATAGTATAAAGCAAAGTCCAATGACAGGAAATACTAACAAAAAGAGTTGTAATTCATCAAAGTTCTTTTAGGCATGAATGCAAAATTACTTATTATTCAAGTGATACAATATTTTATGTTTTAGCACAACAGGTAAATTCAATCTAAAGGGTGAGAAAAAAATTTCAGAGAAAAGAAAGTATATCTATCATGCTTGAAAATAAAATATCAAACTGATATAAAAAAACTCTCTCTTTTTTTTTTAAATTTAGTTAGTTTTGGCTGTGTTGGTTCTCCATTGCTCGGCAAGCTTTTCTCTAGTTGTGGCAAGCAGGGCTACTCTCTGGTTTCAATGCATAGGCTTTTCATTGCAGTGGCTTCTCTTTTTATGAAACATGGGCTCTACTGCTTCAGTAGTTTCAGCACATGGGCTCAGTAGTTGCCACTCCTGGGCTCTAGAGCACAGGCTCAATAGTTGTGGCAAACAGGCTTAGCTGCTCTGACATATTTCTGATTTTCACAAGTCAGGGATTGAACCAGTGTCTCCTGCATTGGTGGGTGGATTCTCTACTCCTGAGCCACCAGGAAAGCCCCCAGAAATCTCTTTTTATATTGCCCATATAAGAATTTGCCAGTGCTGTTTATTCATCCAAAGACAAAATGTTGTAATTCACTGGAAAAGTACAAAAAACTGAGAGAAAAGATTTCCTTAAAAAAAAAATCCTCTGGGAACTGATTTGGTTACTGCCACAGTGAAAACCAAGCAAACAAAAACAGAATGCAAAGCTCATCATATTCACTTGAACAATATCTGGAAGTAATCTCAAGGCCCTACACAGTTTAAAAATACCTGGTTTGATCAAGTGAGTGGAATAAAATGCCAACAGCAAGCATTTCATTTCTACAGTTAAAGGATAAACTTCCTTCATTTGGAGAATACTTGGTTTGGGAAAGTAAAAGCTTTGAGTGATAAAATGTTTTAAAAATAAATTTAAAAAAGAAATTCCATTTTAATAATTCAGTATATCACAACAGACTAGATTAATGGCTAAAAAGTGTTCTTAATTTCTTAACGTGTCACTTTCATGGAAAATGAAAGTCAATTATGCTAAACCACTTACATGAAGTGCTACCGATTGTACATTTCCTGTAAGAATGCTTGAGTAACTGTCTACTGGATTCTCCTCTGATAGGCTCTTCCCAGAAAAATAACAGGAGGCAGCAGGGTAGCTCTGAAAGGTAAGGTCATTTCTTGCGCCTGGAAGCTGACTGAAATCTTAACTAAGGTGGTGGGCCTCTGGTGAGGGGCTTTAATGAGTCTAGCCATCTAAGGCTGTACTATGAGAGTAGAATGATTACAAAGCCACCTGCCAACTGCAGGAGACAAGGGTTAGAAGGGTCATTCTTGTGCAGATGACAAGCTAGAGATGTGAAAGCTGCATGCGGAGTCAGTCCATGATCCTGTGCTCTGTTTAATTCTCTCCTCTTTGCATTCAGACTTTATCGCAAGCGTATTTGAACACTTCTGCCCTGTCTCTGGTCTGCCACAGAACAGAAAGAGCAAGGGCATTTGTCTATCTATCCACTGAAGAAGAAGCAGCTCTATGATCAGACCTTTTAATTTTGGGTTATATTTTTTCTATTAAGTACATGAATCCACCTAAATTTTTGCCTTTACTATTAACTTGGTTAGAAAACACTTAATAGGAATGTCCATTTGAGTAACGCATATGGATAGTGCTACATCAATGTAAAGTGATGTTAATCAGTTGTATCCCAGCCTATGTTTAAACAACCATAAAAATCAAGGTTTTTTTTCTTTTCTTTTTAAAATAATTTTATAATTTTGGGTTTTTAAAATAATTTTATTTATTTGGCTGTTCTGGGACTTCATTGCTGGGCTCTTCCTCTAGTTGTGGTGAGCAGGGGCCATTCTCTAGTTGCAGTACATGGGCTCCTCACTGCAGTCACTTCTCTTGTTACAGAGTGGAGGCTCTAGAAACATGGGCTTTAATAGCTGCAGCACATGGGCTTAGTAGTTGTCGTGCCTGGGCTTAGTTGATCTGTGACATGTGGCATCTTTCTGGGCCAGGGATGGAACCTGTGTCTCCTGCACTGGCAGACAGATTCTTTGCTGAGCCACCAGGGAAGCCTCAGATTTCTTTTTCATGGTTTATAAGGACAAACACTGATAATGGTCTCCTATGGTCTCCTATGTTTATATGGAGATGGCAATGGCACCCCACTCCAGTACTCTTGCCTGAAAAATCCCATGGATGGAGGACCCTGGTAGGCTGCAGTCCATGGGGTCGCTAGGAGTCGGACACGACTGAGCGACTTCACTTTCACTTTTCGCTTTCATGCATTGGAGAAGGAAATGGCAATCTGCTCCAGTGTTCTTGCCTGGAGAATCCTGGGGACGGTCGAGCCTGATGGGCTGCCGTCTATGGGGTCGCACAGAGTCGGACACAACTGAAGTGACTTAGCAGCAGCAGCATGTTTATATAAATGAAAGCAATTAAATAATTTGGCAATATATCACTCAAGCCTCTAAACCAAGGGTCAGCAAACTTTGTCTGTAAAGGGTTAGACAGCAAATATCTTAAGGCTTTATTGGCCATAAGTTCACTGCCACAACTACTTGATTTTTTCAATGGGGTACAAAAGCAGCCATAGACAACACATAAATGAATGAGCATGGATGTGTTCCTATAAAACCTTACTTAGAAAAATGGGTGGCAGGCCAGATTTTGACCTACAAGTTTTGGTGTGCTTACTTTAGCTCTAAACAATTTTGTGAAGTAGATAATAAGGATATTATTATCCATCTTAAAGATGAAGAAACCTAAGCTCAATAAGTTAAACATAAACCACAGGCCAGCCACTGGAAATAACAAATATGAACAAGACATAGTTTCTCCCTTGAGAGATAGCCTAGTGCAGGAATTAAAAGCCCTTTCTAACTATGTGAAAAATGAGAATAATATCAATTTTCTTCATCTGCAAAATGGGTATAATACCAATATTGGTTATTGTGACAATTAAATGGAATAATGCTATAAAACCTTTACTTTAACAATTGACACATATTAAACACTCAAGGAACATCTTATTATTGATTTTATTATTATCAGCTACGGAATTTTAATTAACTGAAGAAGACAATAAAGATCCTATGCCTAAATCTGCTAGAAAAGATTTCAAAACTCAATGAACAACATTTTTAAAAAATGAGCCAGATTCTACTCTGAGAGTAATGGGTAACAGGGTACCACAGTTGGATGGCATGGCTTAATCTGGGTCACGGTGAACGACAGAGTATGGGGGAGCTGTACATAATAGGATAAAGGAGAAATAGCTTAAAGAAATAAACTGGAAAGGGTCCAAAATGCATGTGAAGATGCCTTCTGGTTTTCTTCTACCAGACACCGAAAACCTGAAGTTTGTAATTGAGAATACAATGAAAATAATCCCTCCAGTGGTATTTTAGAAGATGGAAGGGAGAAGGCTAATAGTTAGTGGCAGAATTAAAAGGCTATTCTAATAGCTCAAGTTGGAAATGATGGCTAAAATAAGGCAGTGGGAACAGGAATCATTTGAGAGGTATTTTAGAGACACATGAGAGCTGGACTGTGAAGAAAGCTGAGCGCCAAAGAATTGATGCTTTTGAACTGTGGTGCTGGAGAAAACTCTTGAGAGTCTCTTGGACTGCAAGGAGATCCAACCAGTCCATTCTGAAGGAGATCAGCCCTGGGATTTCTTTGGAAGGAATGATGCTAAAGTTGAAACTCCAGTACTTTGGCCACCTCATGCGAAGAGTTGACTCATTGGAAAAGACTCTGATGCTGGGAGGGATTGGGGGCAGGAGAAGAAGGGGATGACAGAGGATGAGATGGCTGGATGGCATCACTGACTCGATGGATGTGAGTCTGAGTGAACTCTGGGAGATGGTGATGGACAGGGAGGCCTGGTGCTGTGATTCATGGGGTCACAAAGAGTAGGACACGACTGAGAGACTGAACTGAACTGAACTTAGAGACACTCTATGGATAAGATTTAGTGTCTTTTGAAGATGTAGAGCACCTCCCAAATTAGATTACAAGCCATTTGAGAGTAGAAAATATGTCTTTCCTCAAGGTGCCTATTATAGAGGGAGACAGCCATAGCTTTGTAATTCACTAGCTGTGTGAATCGGAGACTGGACTAACATACTTTAGTTTGCTTATCTCTGAAGTAATGAAAACCAAGATTGGGCAAGATGGCAAAGTAGAAAGATTCTGAGCTCACTTCCTACTACAGGCACATCAAAATCACAACTATTTACAGAAAAATCATCAATGAAAAAGACCAAAATCTACCAGAAAAAAAATCTTCTACAACTGAAGATTAACAGAAGGAATAACAAGACAGGTAGAAGGGGTGGAGTTGCAATATAGTCATGTCCCATACTCCAGGTGGGTGATCCACAAATGGGAGAATAATTAGAAATGCAGAGGTTCTCTCCAAGGAGTGAGAGGTCTAAGTCTCACATCAGACTCCCCAGCCTGGGGGTCTTGTGCTAGGAAGATGAGCCCCCAGAGTATCTGACTTTGCGGGTCAGTGGGGTTTTTCTTTCTAAATTACCAAAGGGCTGGGGGAAATAGAGACTTCACCCTTAAAAGGCACACACAAAATCTCACATGCAGTGGGCCTGAGGGAAGAAGCATTAATTTGATAGGCACCTGGGTCAGACCTACCTGCTGATCTTGCAGAGTCTTCTAGGGCAGCAGAAGGCAACTGCAGCTCACCCCGAGAATACAGACTCTTATGACTACCATTTTGAGGAGTTCATTCTACCACATGGACAATGGTACTGGCAAGCACCATTGTAGACAGAGGACCCACCCCTGCTCTGGCCCAGAACACTGTAGGCACCAGCACTTGGACATCTCAGGCCAAGCAACTAACTGGATGGGGACAGAGCTCCACCCACCAGCAGACTAGGTGACCTTATGACATTTTAAACCCACAGTTGCTTCTGGAATATGGCCCTTCTAATCAGAGAACCAAGAATCCATATCCATCAATTACCAAGCAGACATCAGTCTAAGAATCACCTGGGTTCTGGCCCTGCTCTCTAGGGAACCTTCTCTAGCCTCTAGAGCAGCCTCACCCACCAGGGAGCAGATAACAGTCACAAGCCTACATACATGGCCTATCTACCAGTAGGCCAGGCCCTGCACTGGGACCAGCTAGGCTCTGGCCCCACCTATTAGCAGGCTAACAATACAAGCTTTGGGATGCTCCAGACCCTACACCCAACTGTATCAGGAACTGACTCCATCCACTAGCAATCTGACACCAGCTCCAGGACCCCCTGGGTCCTGTAGCCAGATCCCTAGATCTGTACTCCACCCACCAGTGTGCCAGTACTAGCCTCAGGGCTACCCAGGATTCTGCAGCAGCTGCCTCCTGAGCTGGTCCTACCGACCAGCAGGCAGCAGCCCCCATACAAAGCACGGTCTGGCAACCAATGGGATCGGTGACTAACAAGCCTGCCATACTGCCCACATAGTCAGCCCACCACAACAGAAGAACCCTTGCAGTTCTCACAGGGGGAATCCCTAAAACATAAAGCTCAGGTAAAGAGAGGGAAGTTTACTGCTGGGACACATAGGATATCTCCTACAAAAAGCCACTACTCCAAGTTTGGGAAATATAATCAACCTACTAGATCATAAAAATTAAAAAAAAGCAGGAGATAATTTCAAGATGGTGAAGCAGAAGAACGTGTGCTCACCTCCTTCTGCAAAAGAACCAAAATCACAACTAAATGCTGAGCAACCATCAAAAGGAAGATGCTGGAACCCACCAAAAAAAGCACCCTATGTATAATGACAAAGGAGAAGCCACAATGAGATGGTAGGAGGAGCACAATTACAATGAAATCAAATTCCATACTAGTGTAGTGGTGACCCACAAATTGGAGAACAATTATACCATAGAAGTTTTCCCACTGTTGCAAAGGTTCTGAGTCCCACGTCAGGCTTCCCAACCTGGGGGTTAGGCAAAGGGAATAGGACTGCTCAGGAAATCTGACCTTGAAGGCCAATGTGGATTTGACTGCAGGACTTCCACAGGACTAGGGAAAACAGAGACTCTACTCTTAGAGTGCATACACAAAGTCTTGTGTGCATCAGAGTCCAGGGAAAAGGAGCAGTGAACAAAGGATACAGAACCAGATCTATCTGCTAGTGTTGGAGGGTCTCCTGAAGAGGTGTAGGGGTGGCTGCGGTTTACTGTGTGTACAAGGGCACTGGTAGCAGAAGTTCTAGGAAGTACTCATTGGTGTAAGCCCTCCTAGAGGCCACCATTTGCCCCACCATCGAGCCTCTGGCTCCAGGGCTGGGTTCCTCAGTCCAAACAACTGACAGAAAAGGAGTGCAGGCCCACCCATCAGCAGATTAAAGTTTTACTGAGCACAGTCCTGCCCACCAGAAAAAGATACAGTTCTACTAGCCACCAGTCCCTCTCATCAATAAGCTTGCACAAGCCTCTTAGATTGCCTTGTCAACCAGAGGGCAGACAGAAGCATAAAGAACTGAAATCCTGCAGCATCCAGAAAGAAAACTACAATCACAGAAAGTTAAACAAAATGAAAAGACAGAAGATTATGTTCCAGAGGAAAGAAAAAGATGAAATCCCAGAAAAACAACTAAATGAAGTGGAGATAGGCAATCTTCCAGAAAAAGAATTCAGAATAATGCTAGTGAAGATGATACAGGATGTTGGGGGAAAATGGAGGCAAAGATTTAGAAGATGCAAGAAATGGTTAACAAAGATATAGAAGAGAGTCCAAGGCAGGACAAACCCAAGGAGAAACACACTGAGACACAGAGTAATCAAACTGACAAAAATTAAAGACAAAGATAAAATCTTAAAAGCAACAAGGGAAAAACTACACATAACATACAAGGGGACTCTCATAAAGTTATCAGCTGATTTCTCAGGAAAAACTCTGCAAGACAGAAAGGAGTGGCACAAAATATTTAAAGGGATGAAAGGGAAGAACCGACAACCAAGAATACTCTACCCAGAAGGCTCTCATTCAGATTTGATGGAGAAATCAAAAGGTTCACAGACAAGCAAAAGCTAAGAGAACCACCCGATCAACTATGCAACAAAAGGAACTTCTCTAGGTGGGAAAGAGACTAGCAATTTACAAAACAAAACAAACAGACAAAAAACCATGTAAATAGATGAACTGTTACAGCACAACTTTATGGGAACAGCAAACCTCCAAACTACAATAGATACACACAGAAAAGTAAAAGCAACCCAAACACAACACCAAAGATGGTCATCACAAGAGAAGAAAATGAAAGACGAAGGGAAAAAAGAGACCTATAAAAACAAACCCAAAACAATTAAGAAAACTGATATAGGAATACACTTAAATGTAAATGGGTTAAATGTGCCAATAAAAAGACACAGACTGGCTGGGTGAATACTAAAACAAGACCCCTATATATGCTGTCTACAAGAGACCCACCTCAGATGTAGGGATATATACAGACTGAAAGTGATGCATTGGAAGAAAGTATTCCACGCAAAAGAAAATCAAAGGATAGTTAGAGTAGCAATACTCGTATCAGCCAAAATAGAATTTAAAACAAAGACTGTTATAAGAGACAAAGAAGGATGCTACATAATGATCAAGCTACTGCTGCTGCTGCTAAGTCACTTCAGTCGTGTCCGACTCTGTCCGACCCCATAGACAGCAGCCCACCAGGCTCTCCCGTCCCTGGGATTCTCCAGGCAAGAATACTGGAGTGGGTTGCCATTGCCTTCTCTGATAATGATCAAGGGACCGGTATAAAAAGGAGGTATAACAGTTGTAAACATGTATGCATCCAATATAGGAGGCACTTCAATATGTAAGGCAAATACTAACAACCATAAAGGGAGAAATCAACAGTAGCACAATCATAGTGGGGGGCTTAACACTCTGCTTTCATTAACAAACAGATCATCCAGACAGAAAATCATAAGGAAATAGGCCTTAAATGACATATTAGAGCAGATGGACTTAACTGATATTTATAGAGCATTCCATTCAAAAGCAGCTGAATATACGTTACTCTCGTGAGCAATGGGACATATTCCAGGATTAACCACGTGCTAGGCCACAAGGTCAGCCTTAAAAATTTAAGAAAACTGAAGTCATATCCAGCATCTTTTGTAATCAGAGTGCTACGAGATTAGCAATAAACTACAAGAAAAACTACAATAAACACAAACACATGGAGGCCAGTAATATAAAAGTAAAAACCAATGGATCACTGAAGAAATCAGAGAAAGTAAAAAAACACCTAGAGACAAATGAAAGCACAATGATCTGAAACCCAGGAATGCAGCAAAAGTAGTTTCAAGAGGGAAGTTTATATCAATACAACCTTACCTCAGGAAACAAGAAAAATCTCAAATAAAGACCTAATCTTACATCTAAAGCAACTCAAAAAAGAACAAACAAAAACCTAAGTTAGTAGAAGTAAAGAAATCATAAAGATCAGAGCAGAAATAAATGAAATAGAGACAAAGAAAATAATATAAAGATCAATGAAATTAAAAGCTAGTTCTTTGAAAAGATAAAATAGATAAACCTTTAGCTAGACTCAACAAGGAAAAAAACAAGTAAGTACAACTGACACCACAGAACATAAAGGATCGTGAAGGAAGTGAAGTCACTCAGTCGTGTCCGACTCTTGGTGACCCCATGGACTGTAGCCTGCCAGGCTCCTCCATCCATGGGATTTCCCAGGCAAGAATACTGGAGTGGGTTGCCATTTCCTTCTCCAAGGGACTGCCTGACTCAGGGATCGAACCCAGGTCTCCCGTACTGCAGGCAGACTCTTTACCATTTGAGCCACCAGGAAAGCCCATAAAGGATTGTAAGAGACTACTGTAAACAACTGTATGCCAATGAAATGAACAACCTAGAAGAAATGGACAAATTCCTAGAAAGTGCAATATCCTAGGGCTGAATGGGGAAGAAATAGAAAATATAAACAGTTCTATTGCCAGTAATGAAAGTGAATCAGTAATACAAAAAACAAAAAAAAACCTCTCAATAAACAAAGTCCAGCACCAGTAACCTCCCCAGGCAATGGAAATATAAGAAAAAATAAATAAACAGGGAATAACCAAACTTACAAGCTTTTCCCTAGCCAAGGCATTCATAAACAGAATGAAAAGACAATCTATGGACTGGGAGAATATGTTTGCAAACAATGCAACCAACGAGGGCTCAGTTTCCAAAATATACAAACTGCTCATGCAACTCAATAACAAAACAACAAACAACCCCAACCAAAAAATAGGCAGAAGATCTACACAGACATTTCTCCAAGGAAAACATAGAGAAGGCCAATAGGCATATGAAAAAAAATGCTCAACATCATTAATTATTAGAGAAGTGCCAATCAAATCCACAATGAGATATCACTTCACTCTGGTCAGAATGGCCCATCATTAAAACATCTACAAACAGCAAACACTGGAGAGGTGTTGGGGAAAGAGAATCCTCCTACACTGTTCGTGGGAATGTAAACTGGTATAGCTACTGTGGAAAACACTGTGGCGTCTCCTCAACAGACTAAAAATAGACCTGTCATCTGATCCAGCAATCCCATTCCTGGGCATATATCTGGACAAAAGTATAATCTGAAAAGACACCTGTACCTCAATGTTCATAGCAGCAATATTTACAGCAGCCCAGTTATAGAAGCAACATAATTGTCCATTGACAAATGAATGGATAAAAACAGAACACAACTCAGCCATAAAAAAGAATGAAATAATGCCATTTGCAGAAACTGTGGTATTGGAGAAGACTGTTGAGAGTCACTTGGAGATCACAGCAAGGAGATCAAACCAGTCAATCCTAAAGGAAATCAGTCCTGAATGAATATCCATTGGAAGGACTGATGCTGAAGCTGAAGCTCCAATACTTTGGCCACCTGATGGGAAGAAATGACTCATTGGAAAAGATCCTGATTCTGGGAAAGATTGAAGGCAGGAGGAGAACGGGAAGACAGAGGAAATGATTGGAGGGCATCACTGACTCAATGGACATGAGTTTCAGCAAGTTTTGGGAGATGGTGAAGGACAGGGAAGCCTGGCATGCTGCAGTCCATGGGGTCGCAGAGAGTCAGACATGACTGACTGACTGAACAACAACAGAGAGATAATCATACTAAGGGAAGTAAGTGAGAAAGACAGATATCATATGGTATCACTTATACGTGAAATCTAAAGTGTGATGCAAATGAACTTATTTATGAAATAGAAATGGACTCAGAACATAGAAAACAGATCTGTGGTTGCCAAGAGGGTAGGTAAGGAGGGATTGATTGGGAATCTGGGATTAGCACATGCAAACTATTAAATATGGAATGGATAAACAACAATTCCTACTGTACAGCACAGGGAACTATGTTCAGTATTCTGTAATAAACCATAATGAAAAGGAATACGAAAAAGAATATGTATATGTGTGTGTATGAAACTGAATCACTTTGCTGTACACCAGAAGCTATTGTCTCTTGAGTATCCTGCATTGGCAGGGGGATTCTTTACCACTTGAGCCACCTAGGAAGCCCCCAGAAACTAACATAACATTGCACATCAACTGTACTGCAATAAAAATTTTTTAAAATATGATTAAAAATAGGCAGAAGATTTGAATAAACATTTTTTTCTAAGAGGGCATATATTTCACCAACAGATACATTAAAAGATGCTCAACATCATTAATCCTCAGAGAAATGCAAATCAAAACCACAGTGAGAAATCACCTCATTCCTGTCAAAATGGCGATCATCAAAAAAAACCACAAGGAAAAAATGCTGGTGAGGATGTAGAGAAAAGATAACCTTCGTATACTGTTGGTTGTAATATAAATTGGTGCATCCACTGAGAACAGTATGGCAGTTTCTCAGAAAACTAAAAGTAGAACTACTATATGACTCTGCAATTCCACTCCTGGATATATGTTCAAAAAACCTGAAAACACTAATTTGAAAAGATACATGTACTACAATGTTCAAAGCAGCATTATTTACAGTTGCCAGGATACAGAAGCAAACTAAGTGCCCAGCAACAGATAAACAGATAAAGACATGGTATATATATTATACATACAATGGGATTCAGCCCCATGGACTTGGAGGATATTATGCTAAGTGAAATAAATCAAATAGAGAAAGAAAAATACTACACAATATCACTTACATATGGAACCTAAAAAAATAAACTAGTAAATAAAACGTTAAACAAGTATCATAGATATAGAGAACTAGTGGTTACCGTTTGAGAGACAGAAGCATGGAGGGGCAAGATAAGGGTAGGGCATTAAGAGGTACAAACTACTATATATAAAATAAGCTATAAGGATATTTTGTAAAGCACAGGAAATATATCCAATATTTTATAAGTAAATGGAGTATAACCTTTGAAAATATGAATTATTATTTAGGGCATCTCTGATAGTTCAGTTGGTAAAGAATCCTCCTGCAATGCAGGAGACCTGGGTTCAATCCCTGGGTGGGGAAGATCCCCTGGAGAAGGGAAAGGCTACCCACTCTAGCATTCTGGCCTGGAGAATTCCATGGACTGTATAGTCCATGGGGTCTCAAAGAGCTGGACACAACTGAGCCACTTTCACTTTCACTTTCATTGTGTATAACCTGAAACATAATACTGTACATCAACAGTACCTCTATAAAAAGTTTTTTAAATAAAGTTAATGATGAAAAAAATTAAGATAATGACCATCAAGAATCCACCTGCCAATGCAGGAGACACAGCTTTGATCCCTGGGTTAGGAAGATCCCCTGGAGAAGGAAATGGCAACCTACTCCAGTATTCTTGTCTGGGAAACCCATGGATAGAGAAGCCTAGCAGGCTACAGTACGCATGGTCACAAAAGAGTCAGACACAACTTAGCTACTAAATAACAACAAAAATCGTCCCCCTGCCTATCTCGTATAGTTATGACTATAAAAATAACACTGACATACTCAAATTGTATCATAAAAGTTCTTGATCTGTATCTATGACTTCAATAATTCATTCATTCACTCGTATTTGCTGAAAACCTGTGTGCCAGGACACAAACAACAGATCAACTAAGATGATGTATATCAGGTACCCAAATGTCATTGATTCAGAGGGCATTTTAGTCATTTTAATGAACTGCTCAGGAGCATATGGCCAGTGCGTTAACTACAACATGTCTTTTCTCTTTCATCACCTCTTATTTCCCACCTTTGAGTTCCTTTAATTAAAGTTGACTATCCCTAGCAGAACACAGGAAAAAACTAACCAAAGAGATGAAGCTCAGCCACTAAGTAGCTAAAAGTAAGCAGAGGAGAAAAAGAAGAAACTATTGTTAAGAATATTGTTAAGAATATTGTTAAGAATAAATAAGAAACTATTGTTACTTTTAATGACTGACATCAGATCTAGCACTAATTAGTACGGATAAATGAGTCATCTGCTTAAGCATTTACATACACAAAAATATATACTACACACAAAATCACAAAAGGATACACTTTTCAAATTATAGTTTCTATTTACATTTTTCAATGAAATAAGTTAAAGCGGCTAAACAAATGTTTTCTTCCAATTTCATTACCGCCATTTTGAATTCTAGGAAAGGACAAAGAAGCACTCCAACTTAAAGAGCATCTATTTTCAGAAATGAATTTATAAAACATTTCAGATGAATAGTTCTAAAGACTTGTCTTCATTTTTTAAAGTTTTATTGATGTGTCATAATATAGTATCAGATCAGATAAGATTTTGAAGATTTTGCTTTGACAGCCAAGAAGGAGTGTTTAAAACTGCATATTATTCTTCAAACAGCTTTAATACACCATATATAAACTTTTACCTACTCTTTAATACTCTCCAAGTTACATGAATAAATAATCCTCATTAAGATCTTCGGTAATTTCCCCAGGGAGCTATTGTGGAAGCAGAAACCAACTTCATCTTCTTTGACGTCTACTAAAAGCCATAAGTGGAAATCCTAGGTCACTCTTTGACTAATGCTATTTCTATTGGTTTTCGACACAGTTAAACAATCTAAGTGAATGTGAAAGTATTATAGTTGCTCAGCTGTGTCTGACTCTTTGCAACCTCATGGACTGTAGCCCACCAGGCTCCTCTGTCCATGAAATTTTCCAGGCAAGAATACTGGAGTGGGTTGTCATTCCCTTCTCCAGGGGATCTTCCCAACCTGGGGATCGAACCCAGGCCTCATGCATTGCAGGCATATTCCTTACCATTTGAGCCACCAGGGAAGCTCTAAATAATCTAAACTTGAGCCAAATGTGAGAGGCCATATAAATCACCTCTCATGCCTTTTTAGATCACACATGAAAATTGGCTTTAACTTCTCACATGGATTTTCTACTGAAAAATTTACCTTCAACATCTGAACTAGCAAGAAAAAGTAGGTTTTACCTATTATTTCAGTGTTCGTGTCATATTCACCCTGGTTTCCCCCACATCCAGACCGGTGCCTAGCACACAGTAGGGGCTTGACAAACAGCTGACCTAAGTGAAGAACTGAAATGTGTTCAAGGACTGACCTTCAAAAGCATTTCTTCATGTTGGGGATTATCAGAATCGTAGGATTCTCTGCGCAGTTTTTCCACATCTGCAATAAGGTTTCTGTAGCCAACAATTTGCAGAAGGCAAGCCTGAAGAGAGATTCCCAATCTAAGGTGTTAAAAAATAGAAGAAACACATATGAGGAAAAACAAAACATATTCTTTGGCGTTTGTTCACTTAATGTATGTACAATAGGGCTTTTCATATTTATATAATATTTAGGAAATTGCTCAAATAGGATCTAATAGAAGCACAATTTTTAACTGAAACTCCACATGGACAATTGTGGAAGTCAGTTAAAATTTACCTCTCATTCCAGTCTTTTCTTAAGTCAAATTGCAATAATATGGCTTAAAAACATGGGAGCTCTTTATGCAGGTGACTTGAAAGATGTAGAAAATACAGGTGGTCATAGTTTCTTAGGGATCATTTTACTCCCTTAGGTAGATACATCAGAAACTCTTCAGAAGGGTGTGTGTGGGCAGCTATTTAGTGTGAGAGAAAGAAATCGTCCCAGGGGCTTAGGGGTAAGAGAAATTTCAAAACAAATGAAAGCAACAAAAATTAAAACACTTCTGCTTGCAAGCACCCCTGACAGATAAGTCAATGCCAAGAGAAAGAACTCACTACTTTACATTTCCCATTTCATTCGAACCACTCTACTTGTCTGAATGCTTTTTCTTATGCTGAAACCAAATGTGCTTTATTACAAAATGGTTCAAATGCTGTTCTCAGAGAAAATATATTTCCACATTTCCCTGCCACGTCTATTAATTTTAAGACGAATTCTTTCTTCCAGTCTCATCTCCAGGGTCTTATCGCAAATCCCCACTTTCTGCTGTTCCTTCTCATGGGACATGGTTTTCAGATGTTTTACTATCTTGCTCAGTCTTCTCTGAATGTACAGGTTGTTTGATTATCAGTCCCCTTAAAACATATCACTGGAACAAAAATCAACCTGGCAAGCATGACATAGAGATGATCATTATTTCCTGTGATCTGAATGCTGTTTTTCTCTCCTATAACACAAAATGTGAAATAGAGTCTCCTTAAGCAGTCAAATAACATTACGAGTTCATTAAACAGGTGACTAAATAATCACCAAGATCCTGTTTTTCCATAAATTACTGTTACATAAATTACCCTCCTGTATTCATTTGATGGCTGCTAGTTTCCTTATAGTCATTCAACTTTGTGATTCAACAATAGCAATTTCATATGATGCAAGCCAAGAATTACTGCTCAATATACTCTGACTTCTAATTCACTCACTAAATTTAAACATTTTTTGTTGGAATGGGGGGTCATCATAATCACAACGACAGTGTCATAACCATCTTTTTGGAGAGGGAAGAGATGTATAGAGTTTAACTCAAAGTTGAGGGCAATAGAAAATCTTATTTTAGGACTGTATGTTTATTTCAAACACAAAGGGCAGTGTCAGATAACCCAGAACACTAAACTGATATAAAACTGAATGTTCAATTTAAAAAAAAAACCTAAATCTGATATTTAAACTTAGGAAAAAGGCACAGTGGTACTCATCACCCAGAAAATCAACAGAGGACAGAGAAGACAGTTAATTTGGAGCAAAGAGGAGAGTGGGAAAAATAAAAAAGAGAACAAGGGAGCCAATTCAATTTTACAGTAGTAATTCTTACCACCACCATAAGTGGCACCTGAAAAAATGTATAAAACAAAGTAAGGTTAATAGTAGTGATGGCTTGATAGATTACATGGTATTTCCCCCAGCTCTATTTCTTGATTTTTTTTCCAGAAAATTATTTAATTTTTTAAAGATCACATTTTGTCAATGTCAAACTGGAAAAAAAAAAACACTAAAATTCATATTCGGCTGTAAAATACAATCTATTGGGTCAGGGTCTAACCATAACCCTAAACGCTAACCCTAACCCTAATTTCTGCATTGTTGAAATTTGCCATTTGATATTGGAATACAGTCTTAAATAAATGTGGCCATGTTATACATCATTTTAATGCACATTTCTTGCTTTACGTTTTTTGCTAATGACTTATTAGATGCTTTTTATTTTAAATTTATTTGACACTGTGGAAATGATGTTTAGGCAAAAAGCAAATCTGAACAATTTTCTCATTCGAGTTTAAATGGATTGTAAAGCAATGGAGACAACTCACTGCATTTGGCCCAGGAACTGCTTATGAACATACAGTGCAGTGGTGGTTCAAGAAGTTTTGCAAAGAAGATGAGAGCCTTGGAACTGAGGAGCGCAATGGTCAGTCACTGGAAGCTGACAATGACCAACTGAGAGCAATCGTCGAAGCTGAACCTTTTAACACAAGAAGTTGGCGAAGAACTCAACATCAACCATTTTATGGTCATTCAGGATTTGAAGCAAATTGGAAAGGTGAATAAGCTCGATAAGTGGATACCTCATGAACTGACTGCAAATCAAAAACTGTCATTTTGAAGTGTTTTATTCTATGTAACAACAGCAAAGCTTTTCTTGATTGGATTGTGATGTGTCATGAAAGTGGATTTTATATGACAACTGGCAACAACCAGTTCAATGGCTGAACCAGAAGAAGCTACAAAGCACTTCTCACAGGCAAACTTGCATGAAAAAAAGGTCATGATCACTGTTTGACGGTCTGCTGCTGATCTGATCCACTACAGCTTTCTGAATCCCGGCGAAACCATTACATCTGAGAAGTATGCTCAGCAAACTGAAGATTTGCACCGAAAACCGCAATGCCTGCAACCAGCACTGGCCTACAGAAAGGGCCCAATTCTCCACGACCATGCCCAACCACATGTTGCACAACCAAGACTTCAAAAGTTGAACAAACTGGGCTACGAAGTTCTGCGTATCCACTATGTTCACCTGACCTCTCAAAGTACAACTACTACTTTTTCAAGCAACTCAACAACTTTTTGCAAGGAAAACGCTTCTACAATCAGCAGGAGGCAGAAAATGCTTTCCAAGGGTTTGTCAAATCCCAAAGCATGGGTTTGTATGCTACAGGAATAAACAAAAATTTCTCATTGGCAAAAATGTGTTGATTGTAATGGTTCCTATTTTGATTAATGAAGCTGTGTTTGAGCCCAGTTATAATGATTTAAAATTCACGGTCCAAAACCACAATTAAATACTACCTATAAAAGTTTTTTCTTCCTAAAGGAAATCAAAAGAATAGATGGTAAGGAAACACTTCTGAATGAAATATATAACTTTCATAAAAGAGACAGAAAAGATTTGCTATTAAATCTAACCCAATCTCTATAGGTCTAATATATCTCTCATGCCTAATTGTAATCTTAAATTTTAAATGAATTGCATTCTTACCACCATTTCAGAGAAATAAGTCAGTAGGTTTCAAAAAGACATTTACTATATAATTAAATCATATTTAATAAAGCTGAATAAGGGAAAGCAGCTAATTAGCTGAAGCATCTGCAGAAGAATGCTATGGATACCATGTGGAAATGGAGTTTTGTGATGAGCAATTAGCTAGTACCTGGAATCCCTCCAACATAAGAGACCTATGCTAAGTGCACCCTGAATGTAACATCTGAAGTTCTTAAGTATGCACATCTAAAAGACAATTTGACTGTTACCTACCTAAACTGTATCTGACTGTATCTGCATACAGAATTTATTCTACCCAATATCCTTAGACTAAAATTTTACAGAAAAATTCCTGTACCCAATGGAAAATATAAAGCTAATTTTAAATATCATGTACATTGCCAAATGCATTTTAATACTTCCAAGATAAGACAACTAATTACAAAATTCTAAAGTCTTCATATAAAAGTCATCTCTCCTCCCACACATGTCTGTCTTCTTCACAAGCAGGTAATAACTGTCTCCAAGATTAACAGTCTGTCATGAACTGAAGAAATATTCTTCATAGAGCAGAGTCAGCTCAGGCACATTTACAATTTGTACATTTACTGTTAATGTAAAACATAGGCAGCATATGGAGTGACTGTTGATGGATGGGCACCCTTTATTTCATCTTCTGATATCAAGGGCGTCCATCAGATTTCTTACATTCATTGCACCTCAAAGCATAAACATAAATCACAACAGAATTACAAAGTTGCTGCTATTTACAAAAATGAAAAAGGCATCTTTTTTCTTTATTTTTCACCTGAAAGTCAAAACATGCAGATAATTATCTGGGGCAGAGAAAGGAGAGAGAGAGAGAGAAAGCGTGTGTGAGAAAGTATTTAGAAACAGCATATTTAGAAATACTAAGTATGTGGCATGTGACTTCTGTTTTATATTTATAACATGATGAACATATTCTTACTGTGGATTTATGTCGGGGTTAATTTTTTTCAGTTCCATGATGTCGTCTATAGTTTTTTCAATAGCATCAGGATGAACACTCACTGAAGTCTGTAATAGCTAGAAAACAAGTTTAAATCAGTTCCCTTGTCATGAACACTAGTATCTTAAGTGGGGTCTAATTAAATTGGGGCTTCAAATATTTGTTTAAAGCTTAAAAACAAAAATTCATGTAGTCTTTAAATTCTAGTAAATTTGGTGTTTTTCTGAATAAGGTAATAAACATAAAACAAAAATACATAAGCTTGTTTTTTTTACCACTTCCATCTGTTTCAAGTTACTCACATAGAAATATTATATTTTCTTTTTCTCACTGAATACACATGGTTTCCATTGTTAATGAGTATATGTCTATGACTGTGTGAAGTACATAGGAGATACAGTCTTAAGGATGTCAAAGTTAAATATTCAAGAATCTTAAGAAACAAATTTTTCTTTCTTATGTGGGTGCTTAACTATGTGCTAGAAATGCTAGCATAGTGGCTTGGAAAATCTTGAGTATAAAGTTAAATGATTTGGATATTGAGGAAGTAGCAGAGAGATAACACTTCTCTTATTTCCATGGAATATTTATGATTTGAAATGAGATATAAAAAGGGATGAATTCAACAATGAAGTAATATGTGCAGCATAAATCTGTCTGGAAATTCATGAGTACCTGCTTTTAGATAAAAAGCACAGTGGTTTGTGATGGGAAAAAATTCTTTCTTCTCAGTTTGCCTTAGTATACATGTGCTCAGTCGCTCAGTTGTGTCCACCTCTTCGTGACCGCATGGACTGTAGCCTGCCAGGCTCCTCTGTCCATGGGATTTCCCAGGCAAGAATACTGGAGGGGGTTGCTATTTCTTTCTCCAGGGAATATTCCTGACCCAGGGATTGAACCTGGGTCTCCTGCATTGCAGGCAGACTCTCTACCATCTGAGCCACCAGGGAAGCCCATAGCCAGAGGTAAATTTTGTTTCTTAAAATTTTTACTTTTGGATGATTGGAGGTAAGCCTCCAAGTGAGAAGTTGCTGAAAAATACAGAAACAATTTTACCTACCTTACTTTTTGAATCTCTCAGTGATGTTTCTGGAAAAGAGATAATTTTAAAAGCTATTCAAATATTATCTTTTACAAGTGGTTTACAATTATTGTACTGAAATATAACACTGTATCTTCAATTACAGAAAGTCTACATTGTGCTTACTTCTTTGTTTCATGCTTACCAATTTTCATGGTTCTAGAAGCTCCAGGCTTGGTATTATAACAGATTCGTTGCAGTTCACATCTTCCAGTCAGTTTTCTCATTACAAATTTCAGGCAACGCCACAAAAATTTACAATAAAAAAACAGGCACACCTGGATCAGCATTCTGTCAAAAATAAAAGACAGCACTCTTCCAACAGAACTCTGGAAGAGAATAGAAAGCAGCCACCACCAGCAAGCAACAAGCCCAGAAGAAAACCAACCATTAGACTTCTTGGGTTCACACGCATATTTCATTATTTCAATCCCATGTTACTTTATTTGAGGTAGCTACAAAATCCATCATCAGGAGTGAAGCCCTAGGTCTGTAAGGACATACCTACTATGACAGCAAGCTCCAGAATGCCTATTCTAGTAAATTTGATACACCAACAGAGGGTGAAGCATGGGAATCCTTTCTTTTCCTACCTTTGGCTAAAAATATTTTTAAAACCAATCAGTACCTTGAATACAGAATCCTTGTGTTTTAGAAGCTGTCTCTCCTATAGCCATGGGGAAGAACATGCTATAGCAACCCTCATCTTCTGCCTCCATGAATAGCCTCTCAGCTCACTCTCGTAAATTTCCAGTTTTTCCTTGGTGCCTTTTTTGGCTGCTGTTTATTTCTTCCCTTGCTCCCATTTTTCTCCTTTCCTCTGCTTTTGTCTTGGTACTATTGTCCTCTTTAAGGCTCGATTGTGTGGCCACCTGTCTTTTCTGCTGACCAATCCCAATACTTCTTGGATGTGCCAGAATGCCTCCTTATCAGCTCACTGAACAAGCATGTTGACCTTTGGTTCTCCAACATTCTCTGATTTAAACTTTCCAAAATCTCCCCCTCTTGACAAGTTTGTTCCGGGCTCCTGCTAAACAAAGTTTTCTTCCTTGTACACCCTATCTCACTCCAATAAAGTATTGGAACTATACTTTAGGGGACAAACTATAAAATATATCGTCACCAATCATGTACTTATCCACAATGTCTCTGGCACATGTGAATTTGCATTTTATGGCAACTTTTAGTTTTTAATACAAGTCTACATATTTAATATGTGAATCTACATATTTACATATTTAATATGTAAGTCCACATATTTAGTTTTTAATATGTCTACTACTTCATGATACTGTTAGGAGTCTCAAATGACTCAGGCTATAGAGGTAAAGATTTATTATCCAGGAACTTGTATTCAACTCATCTTCTTTGAATACTAGAGTTTCCCTAGAAGGTAGAGTTGTTTTCCTAAAAGGCAGAATTATTTATAATACTTCTTATTGGTGTCATTTCTAAAAGATATTTTTCTCACATGTTCACTAATTTCCTCCAATTCTAACATAAGGTGATCCAGGGTCATTCAGATGAATTAGTGTAGTTAACTAATTAATTAGTGTAGTTAAGCCTCTGTGATGTGATGATTCCCTGATTTGAACAAATACCTTAATTGTGTTCCTTTGTTCAACTGCTCTGGCTCCAATACTTCGAACAGCTTAAGTTAAAAACAACAATTCCAACAAACTAACTTGTACAAAAGCATGAAGTTTATATCATATAAATGCAAAGGGAACAGAGGAAACATATAAGTAACCAAAACCGCTACACTAAAATATGAGAGAATCCTTTGTAGATAATAAAATTGGATTCTAGAGTACCTCATAACATAAAATATCCAAAGAACATGTATGGAATAATATATCTTTTCTTATAATAAATAAAACAAAAAATTTAATGATGATACACAAACAAGGAGAAACAGATTGGCAGGATATTCAACAAAAAGGTTAACAGAGGTTTGTCTGGGTAATGGAATTATGAGTAATTTTTACTTCCTTTTCTGGTTAAGTAATTTTCTTTTTTAATATGTATATATTATTTTAAGAAAAAAGAAAGTTATAACAGTGATCACCAAAAATCACTACAAACAAGTAGATATGAAATTTCTATATGAAGTCAGATTCTACTGAAAGACAAAAAAATGGATTTACTGTGTTGTGAAGTCTGCAATTCAACTGTTTTAGTCAAATATGTTCTAAGATCTGTTAAGATTTAGATTACCAGCTTCTAAAAAACGTAACCCTGAAAATAATTAATGGAACATTTTAATTAGATGAGTAAGAAATTATACACAACTTCAACTCGCTCTCTTGAAAAAATTTTCTATTTTTCCAACTATTGGATAGCTATGACAGAAGAAAAGATTGAGCAATATCCTTATTAACT
Organism: Bos indicus x Bos taurus; assembly: GCF_003369695.1. Lineage (NCBI taxonomy): Eukaryota > Metazoa > Chordata > Mammalia > Artiodactyla > Bovidae > Bos > Bos indicus x Bos taurus. The sequence continues at coordinate 67,170,053 of NC_040090.1, forward strand.
GGTTATCAGCCAAATGGTAATGATATTAATAACTGGTTGGCATTAATCCTATTACTAAGTCAAAAATAAAGCTTTCCATGATATCTGCCCTTATGGTACCCATGTGCAACTTCCTGTAAAGTCTGTCTAGCATGTGGGCCGGCTGCTCAGATGAAGCCTCTTTTAAGTCTGTACATTAGGACTGCATAATAATCAGGTTCTTGTAGTACTAAATCTGCCTAGAGAAAAGATTCTAATTACTGTTTAAGGAGTATCTTTGTATTCACCCTATTTAGGTACAAGCCAATTAAGTTAAACTGCAGAAAATTTCCCCCATGCAAATTCTTCATCAGATCTATACAAAGATGTGGCTTGAGACCTAGAGGTGACCTTCTAGGTGGCAGGAAGCAGTCAGATGTAGAGAGGCTTATAGCCCATCTATGATTTCTCCCACTGGCCTCCTTGCATATGAGAAGAAAATGCTTGGGGAATTATTTTGCATCAGACAATCTTACACAAAAGGAGAGAAAAGATATCATGTTCTATGCATTTCTTTTTTTCAGTTCCCCTGAGGATATTCACACAGTCAAAGACAACAACATCTGGTGGAAACCCACAATGAGGGGTTAAAGATGATGTCTCATTTCTTAGGGCTCACTAGCTCTGTGAAGTACATCACAACTCTCTCATATAATCACAGGAAGAATATTACAAATCATGAAAGAGAAATGCTCCTTTCAGTTGTGAAAGTGTTAGTCACTCAGTTGTGTCTGACTCTGTGACCACATGGGCTGTAGTCTGTTAGACTCCTCTGTCCATTAATTCTCCAGGCAGCAATACTGGAGTAGGTATCCATTCCCTTTTCCAGGGGATCTTCCAGATCCAGAGATTGAACCTGGGTCTCCTGCATTACAGGCACTGACTTTTATACACTGCTTCCTTACCCTTTCATAATTTCTGGGCTGATAGTCCAATTATGTTATTTATCAATACTATCCAGGATATATTTTTATTTTTTCCCCTTGTTTTTCTAATTGGCCAACATGCCCATAAATATTTCATTAAGCAACCAGCTTGTTATGGTAGGCACTGTACTTTCTTTGTATGTGAGGTATTTTCCAGCCAATCATCAGATCAAACCATGTTTTGCCAGATACTATTTATTTTGCATTTAGATCATAAACCTAAGGCATGGTCAGAGAAGGAAACATCAGTGCTACCTCTTAATTTGGAAGTCTTATTTTGATGAGAACAAGTACCCAAGTTGCTTCCTCATGAAAGGACCAGATCAGCAAAACCTCCATATGAGCACCTCAGGATGGCTGTTCCTCATCATCAAATGCTACCTACCAGGAGATCATTCCTTAAATGTTTGAATCTATTTCAGTGTGTTAATTATAAAGTTTGTGGGAAAACTGCTTAAGGTCCAGAGAACAATAAAAATGATTAAATATTTGGGAAGAATGTTAAAGTCGTTTGTCATGTTTACCCTGAAAAGGAAGAAATTAAGAAGTGGATCTTTAAATGCTCTTAAGAGATCCAACCTTAAGAGATCTCCTACATTCTGAAGGAGATCAGCCCTGGGAAGGAATTCCTTCTTTGAAAGGAATGATGCTAAAGCTCAAACTCTAGTACTTTGGCCACCTCATGCGAAGAGTTGACTCATTGGAAAAGACTCTGATGCTGGGAGGGATTGGGGGCAGGAGAAGAAGGGGATGACAGAGGATGAGATGGCTGGATGGCATCACTGACTCGATGGACTTGAGTCTGAGTGAACTCTGGGAGTTGGTGATGGACAGGGAGGCCTGGTGTGCTGCGATTCATGGGGTTGCAAAGAGTTGGACATGACTGAGCAACTGAACTGAACTGAACTGAAGCTAATCAGTAGTTGGTTTAGGAAAAAAGAAAGAAAGGAAGGAGGGAGAAAGGGAGAAAGGTGTGTCCCTTTCCATTCTGTGTTTAGGAATAGGAACTTTTGGATTTATAGTACTTTTCCTTCTTTTAATTTTATCTCCTTTCTGACCGCATGCTTGGAATGAAGGCATCTCAAATATACCTGTGTGGCAGATCCCATTTGCTTTCTTTAATCCTATCCTTCTGTTCCTATTCTTAGAAGAATTACTGCCATATATTCTTTACCACCTGAACCCTATGTTCAGAGGGTTTAAAGCGCAGCTTGTTTTGTTATTTCCTAACTTGAATCATCAAACCAACAGTCTTAGTTTTATTTAGGAAGATAGTTTGATTTATTCTTCATAACACTATCCTTAGTTTTCTTAGTTCTTATGGAAGATTCTCAAATCACTACTATAAAGCTCTGCTATATTGTATAGGAACTTAACAATCAAATTCTCAAGACTAAAAAAAGAAAATACTGTCACATCTTCTGTTCTTTCATATGTGTGTGCTTTTGTGTGTGTGTGTGTTTGCCACGCTGCATGGCTTGCTGGATCATAGTTCTCTGCCCAGGAATTGAACCAAGGCCCACACTCAAAGCACAGAGTCCTAACCGCTGGCTTGTCAGGGAATTCCCACCATCTCCTATTTTTAACAACTATATGTACAGATAGCAGGTTTTTTGTGTTTGTTTCTCTTTTTTCAATCACAGCTTCTTGATCATGTTCCAAAAGGAGCTACTGCAGTTTCAAAGATGAATGCCTTGCTTAAGCACTGGAAGAATCTGATTTAACATAAGAGCTACTTATACAGTCTTATACAGGGCCCAGGGTTCATGTCCCTGTCCAGGAACAAAAATTGAATAAATACACAAGAGCTACTTACTCATATTCTATTTCCAACATTTTCTGTTACTGTTATTTACTAATATGCTGCAGAGTGAAGTTTATGGCTGAATTCACAGCAATGTCCTTCCATAAGGCAAAAATGATCACTTTTATCATTTAACATTCATCCCCTAGTTTGCACAAGAATAGCCACCCAATGTAAATTATTCAAACTGAATCCTATCTCTACCAAATAAAAGTGAGCTCCTGTCTCGTGCGTCTTTGTTAGGGGAATCCATTCAGCAGTGATAAGGCCTCGAAAACAGGAGATGTACCTAGGACCCTGTGGTCTCCTGTTTGTGGGGTGGGGGTGTGGGTACCTGTACACTACTCCATCATCTTAAATTTGTGACTCTGATATCTTCTTTTGGAACAGGAAGAGAAAAGTAGCTTATTTTGAACAGTTTCAATGAATTTGCTACTGAAAGTTAATTCTTGCTTGAAGGAATCCTATAATAAACAAGAAATACACTACTGGTGAGGAAAGACACATACAAAATAATCACAATTCTTGGATCAAAACAACTTTCTTAAATGAAATACTTTCATCTGAATGGCCATAAAGAACAGTAGACTACTGAATGTTTCCAACATCACATGTACTTTCTGAAATGACATTTTAAAAATTTTTAGTTGCTCTATTGAAGTTCCCAATTAGGAGCACTGGCAGTCAGTTGGAAATTAACTCATCAACAGGTATTTGGCCTAGTAAATGGGTCCTTCTAAATAATGAGAATCCATAGGAAAAGAGGCTCTGGAGGACTTGATACATGGATTAGAAATGTGAAATCATACAAATAAACCATTTGTGGGCCTCTAGAGAAACAAGATTATCTCCCTCACATTAAGCAGCAGTGAGGCAGTGGGCAGTGTGCAGCCCCTTGGATGGAATTCCATCATTCTTTTTTTTTTTTTTTTTTGGCCTTGTGGCATGTGGTATCTTAGTTGCCTGACCAGGGATGGAACCTGCATGCCCTGAAGTAGAAGCACAGCGTCCCAGCCACTGGACCAGCAAGGAGGTCCCTCTCCAGCTCTTTTCCATCATTCTTTATCTGAAAAGACATGCTGCCTTCTAAAATTAGTGGGTATAAATCTATCATGGATAGACATTATTCCAAATGCTATTGCTATAGTAAAGGGCACTATTTTTTAATTCTGGGACATTTTATATGAGGGATTAGGGAGCAATAGCTGACTGTGGTACGACTGAAATAATAATGGTTTATTCTTTTCCTTTCAAAGAAGAGAGACATAAGCTTCTCTTAAATTGCTAATGAGATCACTATTTAATTAAAAACAATTTTAAATCCATCCATTTTACAAGATTTATTTTTAAAATTCAGGTTTTTTTTCTATTTGGACAACATACTTACTAGTTTATTTATAAGAGAATCAGCAAACACATTATGCTTTGACATTTAGGAAGCATTTAGACAAGGGGACTGACCAAGATGGCAGAGTAGGAAGACTGCTTGCTCACCTCCTTCCATGGCACACCAAACTTGTAACTATTTACAGAGCAACAGTTGATAAGACCAGAAGACTAGCAGAAAAGATCTTCTACAACTAAAGATATAAAGAAGGAACCACAACAAGACAGGTAGGAGGGGTGGAGATGAGGCACAGTCAGACCCCTGGGTAGATGACCCACAAATGAGAGAACAATCACAACTGCAGAGGGTCTCCACATGGAGCAAAGAGGTCAAGCCCAACATTAGACTTCCCAGTCTGGGGATCCTGCACCAGGAAGATGATCACCAAAAGGTCAAGTTCTGAAGGCCAATCAGGGGACCCGGAGAGCGGTAGGAAAAAGACCTCACTGTTAAAGGGCACACACAAAATCTCACGGGGCTTCCCTGGTGGCTCAGGTAAAGAATCTGCCTGCTAATGCAGGAGATGCTGGTTTGATTTCTAGGTCTGGAAGATCTCCAAGAAGAAAATGGCAATCAGTCCAGTAAAGTTTCCATGGACAGAGGAGCCTGGTAGGCTACAGTCCATGGAATCCCAAAGAGTCAGACATGACTGAGTGACTCAACAACAACACAAAATCTCACACGCTCTGGCAACCAGGGCAGAAGCAGTCATTTGAAAGGAGCCTGGGTCAGACCTACCTGCTGATCTTGGAGAGCCTTTTGGAGAGGCAGGAGGCAACTGGAGCTCACCCTGGGGACACAGACACTGGCAGCAGCCATTGTGGGGAGTGTGTCCTACCATAGGGACATGTGTGCTGGCAAGTGACATTTTAGAATCCTCCCTGGAACTTATTAGCTCTGGGACCTGGCCCTACCCACCGGCCTGTCAGCACCAGTACTGGGATGCCTTAGGCTAAGCAATCAGCTGGGTAGGAACACGGTCCCATCTACCAACAGGACTACTGCCTTAAGACCCCTGCCCACTAGAGGGCCCAGGACCTGGCCCCACACACCAGGGCACCAGCACTAGCCCTAGGACCCCAGGGCCTCAGCCCTGTCCACCAGCATGCTGACACCAGCTTCAGGACCCTGGGTCCTACAGCCTGAGACCCCAGGACCAGGGCTCACCCACCAGGAGACAGACACCACTTCCAGGACCACGGCAGTACCCCCACAGCCTAACATGTCACAACCCAGCCTATCCAACAGCAGGCCAACACCAGTTCTAAGACCTCTGAGCCAGGCACCCTAGGATCCAGCCCCTAGATCACTAGTGGGATTATACAAGCTTTGGGACACCCCAGACCCTGCAGCCAGCTGTGTCAGGAGTTGGCCTCACCCAGCAACACACAAGACACCACCCTACATCAGCTCCAGGACCCCCAGGGCTATGCAGCCGGAGAACCCAGAACCTGGCTCTGCCTACCCCAGGCTGATAGGATACCAGTTCTGAGACATTTTGAACACCTCAGCCAGTCATTGTGGGATCCAGCCCACTCACCAATGAGCTGAAACTATCTGGGGACACTCCAGGCCCTGCAGTGGGCCATATAATGAACAGGCTCCGGCCATCAGCAGACCAACATTTGATCAAACACCCCCAGCCCCACAAACACTTGTCCTGGATCCCAGGTCAACCCACAGGAGGGCCAACACTAGCCTCTGGAATCCCCAAAGTGCTATCTTGTGACCCATCCCTGCCACCAGCTGCCAGCAGCTTCTGCACAAAGCAGGCTTTGCAACCAACTGACCAAGGCAGGGGTAGGGGTGAGAGGTAAGAATAGCCATGCCTACCAGACCATCTACAGTATTCAGCCCACTGCAGTAGAAGGTAGAGAAGTAAATGGCAACCCACTCCAGTACTCTTGCCTGGAAAATTCCATGGATGGAGGAGCCTCGTAGGCTATGGTCCATGGGGTCACAAAGAGTCGGATGCAACTGTGTGACTTCACTTTCTTTCTTTCTATAGTTCCTTTTGGGGAAGGAAATGGCAACCCACTCTGATGTTCTTGCCTGGAGAATCCTATGGATGGAGGGGCTGGTGGGCTACAGTCTATGGGGTTGCAAAGAATCAGACACGACTAAGCAACTAACACACACACAGTATAAGGATGCATGTAGTCCACATAGGGGGCACCCCAAGAGCACTGAGCTCTGGTAATAAGAGGTGAGTGTACTGCTGGGATACATAAGACATCACCTATGAAAGACCAGTTCTCCAAGGTCAGAAAACAAAACAAACCTTCCAAATACATGGAAATAAAAACAGCAGAAACTGGAGCCTATTATACAGAGTCAAGTAAGCCAGAAAGAAAAACACCAATACAGTATACTAACACATATATATAGAATTTAGAAAGATGGTAACGATAACCCTGTATGCCAAGACAGCAAAAGAGACACAGATGTATAGAACAGTCTTTTGGACTCTGTGGGAGAGGGAGAGGGAGGGATGATTTGGAAGAATGGCATTGAAACATGTATATTATCATATGTGAAACAAATCGCCAGTACAGGTTCGAGGCATGAGACAGGGTGCTCAGGGCTGGTGCACTGGGATGACTCAGAGGGATGGGATGGGGAGGGTGGGAGGGGGATTCAGGATGGGGAACACATGTACACCTGTGGCGGATTCATGTCAATGTATGGCAAAACCACCACAATATTGTAAAGTAATTAGCCTTCAATTAAAACAAATAAATTTATATTAAAAAAATAAAAATAAAAACAGCAAATCAAGCAAAATGAGATGGCAGAAAAACATCTTCCAAAGGAACAAGATAAAACCCCAGAAGAACTAGGTGAAGTAGAGATAGACAATCTACCTGATAAAGAGGTAAAGTTAATGACTTAAAGATGTGCAAAGAACTTGGCAGAAGATTGGATGAACAGAGTAAGAAATTAGAATTTTTTAATAAAGATTTAGAAAATATTAAGAAGAACCAAACAGAGATGAAGAATACAATAATTGAAATAAGAAATACTCTAGAAAGAATCAACAGTAGCTTAGATGAGGGAGAAGGCAATGGCACCCCACTCCAGTACTCTTGCTTGGGAAATCCCATGGACGGAGGAGCCTGGTGGGCTACAGTCCATGGGGGTCACGAAGAGTTGGACACAACTGAGGGACTTCACTTTCCCTTTTCACTTTCATGCACTGGAGAAGGAAATGGCAACCCACTCCAGTATTCTTGCCTGGAGAATCCCAGGGACGGGAGCCTGGTGAGCTGCCGTCTATGGGGTTGCACAGAGTCAGACACGACTGACGTGACTTAGCAGCAGCAGCAGCAACTTAGATGAGACACAGGAACAAATCAGTGAGCTGGAAACACAGTAGTGGAAATCACTGAAGCTAAACAGAGAAGAAAAACAAATGAGGCCAGTTTAAGAGATCTCTGCGACCACATCAAGTATACTAACATTCACATTACATGGGTCCCAGAAAGAGAAAAGAGAGAAAGGGACAGAG